>NC_052943.1:1805074-2128824 GCF_013358895.1 Oreochromis aureus | reverse complement strand
GTTGTACGTGGAGCCGATGACATTCACTCTGCAAGTGCATCATTTTATTCTGTACGCAAATCTGAAATTGTCACCTTGTAACTTTGGAGCTAAATGTGACCAAGTCAAAACCAAATCAAACTTTGATTTCTGAGGCTGAACAAGGTTCAGTTTATCTGTTCAGCATTGACAGGTGCTGTGTGTGTGTGTGTGTGTGTGTGTGTGTTAGGTAATTGAGCAAGCAGAGAATCTGGGTTCTGCATTTCTTCACAAAGGAAACAGCAAGACCGCCGACTCTCACATCGGCATTTTCTCTCAGAACAGACCAGAGGTACATAATCGCACGCTTTCAAGGTTTTAGTCTTTACTTTAACAAGCATCAGCTCTGTGATCTCACAGTCTAATGACTTCAACACGAACCTGGTTGAATGTGCAGGCTTTTGATGACGGAGTCATTGATGAACTTAATCTTGTAATGTTTGTGTGTGTAGTGGACCATCAGTGAGCTGGCGTGTTACACCTATTCTCTGGTGTCAGTCCCTCTATATGACACGCTGGGAGCGGAGGCCATCGGCTATATTATAGACAAAGGTAAACAACAGTGACTTGGATACATGGCAGAGGTTTCTCTGAAGACGTTCAGCTGATGACTTGCTATTTGTTTTTGCAGCTTCTATCTCAACTATAGTGTGCGATGTGACGGATAAAGTCAATCTAGTGCTGGACTGCATTAACAACACGAAACACAGTGTGAGAACCATTGTTCTAATGGAGAGCCCGAACACCAGCCTGATCGAGCGGGGACAGCAGGCTGGAATCCACATCCTCAGCCTGCGGGAGATGATGGTCAGTAGGCTTTTTCTTATTTTATTAATTATCATTATTATTTTAATTTATTGTCATTTCTTTGTCTTTTGTGTATGTTTTTGTTTCATTCTTCTGCTTTTACCTTTAAATAAACTTTATTCTTTCCCCTCAACAGCTTCTGCTTTGTTTTCTCCTTCCTTATTCCTATTTATGTACAGTGCTGTAAAAGTACTCGCTTCCTTCCTGATTTTTGTATTTTTTGTATATTTCTCACAATTCCAAATCTTTCAGATCATTAAACAAATTTGAATATTAGACAAAGGCAAGAGTAAATACAAAATGCAGTTTTTAAATAATGACTTCATTTATTAAGGGGAAAAAAACCCCTTTCCAACCTCGCAGAGGTCTGCTGTTAATTAAAGGGGACGCTCCCCACCTTTCAATCCATGTCAAGCGAGTGGTTCGCTTGGACAGATGTGAGCACAGTCATCGCACTCGGGTGCAGACCAGAACTACCACAATGGGACTCTTTGGAGGAGGTGGTCTTGGTGCGAGTCCAAATGAACTCCAGAGTGATTCACTTAAATGTGATCTGACCCAAATACCATGTGTATACTGAGCTAAACGCCTCTGTGTCTCGGTGTGACAGTGGGAGGTGTAAATACACAATGCAGTCTTTTAAAATATAACTTCATTTATTCAAAGAAAAAAAGCTACCCAGACCAGTGTGAAGTTATTGATCGCCCCTTAGATGCCATTAACCAAATTGTCTGGAAAGTTGAGTTTAATTTTACTTGATTACTGCCAAACCTTCTGACTGAAATCACTGAAATGCTAAACCTGTCTAACAAAGTGAAGTAGGTTAAAAGAAAGAAAGTTTAAAAGACAAAAAGCTCTGTCCTTGACATCTATCAGTCTCAGAGTTGTTACAAATGCAGTTCTAAGGCTTCGAGCCACAAATGGATCAAACTTGAAGCAGAAGTGAATCGTCCCAGGATTGGGCAGATAATCAGATTTACTCCAAGAGTGCATCAATGACACATCGAGGAGGTAACGGAAAAATAAAAGAACATCTAAAGAACTGCAGGCCTCACTTGTCTCAGTAAGGTCAAAGTTCATGATTCAACAATAAGAAAAGAGATGGCATCATGGGAGAGTTACAAGGAGAAAATCACTGCTGACCAAAAAGAACAGACTCGTCTCAGATTCGCCAAAAAAACATCTTGAGATGTTTTTTTCCCAAGAGTCTTGATCATCCCCAAGACTTTTGGGAAAATACTCTGTGGACTAACGCAAAGAAGAGTGGGCTAAAATTCCTCCACATCAATACGTAAGATGCACTGTCAGTTATCACAAATACTTGGTTCTTGGTGCTCAGGGTGGCACCACCAGTTAACAGCTTTGAGGGAGTTACTTTCACACACAGAGCCAAGCTGGCTGTGATAGCTTTTCATCTTTACTAAATGAAATGTCATCTTTAAAGTTGCATTTTTTTATTTACTTTGATTATCTTTGTCTAAAATTCAAATTTGTCTAGTAATCTGAAACAATTCAGTGTGACAGATGTGCAAAAAGCTAATAAACCAGGAAGCAGGCAAATACTACAAGTTTTGCTGTCCTCGCGTCTTTGTGTTTATTTGGCCTGTTTTCACTTTCGTTTGTTTCTTAGATGGTTACTTCTTCTTCCTACTTTTCCTGTTGTGTTGTCTCAGTTGTCATCATTTCCTTTTATCTCTGTATTCTCTGATCTGTTGGTTAACCTGCTTTTCTTGTTGAACAGGCCATAGGGAAGGCCAACCACCAGGAACCACTGGTATGTAAACACAGGCCTGTTAGACTGCCTCTAAATATCGAGGATGCTGTCTGATCCTTTTTTACCTCCATCTCTTCAGCCCCCTCAGCCTAAGGACATGGCAGTCATCTGCTTTACCAGTGGAACAACAGGTGACACATCCACACACTCACAGTGACCTGCAGCCACTCTGATTTGCATTAGCTAAAAGATTTGTCATGTCTTCTGTATGCACTTTCAGGAAAACCAAAGGGAGCTATGTTGACACATGGGAATATCGTCTCCAACTGCTCAGCTGTTGTCAAAGTTACAGGGGTGAGGTGCTGATGTAATCACAGACCATCTCTGATTCTGTGATGGGAAAGCTATCAAAGCTATTTGCTCGTCGCACATCTCTTTGAAGTTCGGCGTTTGAGAACTCCTGGTGACCCTCTGACGTAGTCAGACTCATTGTGAGCCACATACAGCCCACTTTGATCTTGAGTGGGCTGGACCTGTGAAATGCTCCTTTCAGTTAATATAAAGTAGTAACTCCACACTTAATCCCTGAGATACGTTAATGTTAAATGTAAAAAGCACACCTCAGATTTACTGCGTAACAAGAAAAGGTTTTTTCTAGTAAATGAAAGTAATCTGTTGCCATGACTCTTAGGGCTTAAATTGTAAATAAATAAATGTGCAAAATTACGGAAAACATTCCATAATTACTACAGACTAAAGTTTCTATAGTAGTTAAAGAAAACATTTGTTTGTCTGTTACTTTGGTGTTATATGAATTGTCAGTAGGAAAAACTGTAAAACTTGTGAAAATATAATTAAAAGTGTAAAATGTATGTCCAAAGATTGCAGTCTTTGTTGGACCAATTTGGCCCCCGGGCCTTATGTTTGACTCCCCAGCTCTAACGTATCATATGTCAGTCTCTTTGGTAGTTTCCTCAGGCTACGTCCACACTAGCCTGGATAAATTTGAAAACGACGTATACGTCTGAAAACGCTCCGCGCCCACACTATCGTTTTTAGTCGTTTGAAACGGCCGAAAACGTTTAGGTTCCAGTCCTGCGCATGCGTGAAACACAAGACGATTCGACCTGCTTCATTTCTGTCTGCCGTTTATTTATTTACTTTCCGGCTCGTTGAAACGTCGCAGCAAAATGTCGAGGAAAAGCACCGAGTTTTTGAAATGGACTAACAATGAGGTGGAGTTGTTGCTGCGAGTAACACAAAAGTACAAAGTTGCAAAAGCGAGTGAGAATTAAAGAATTTGAGTAAAGCTATCTGGAGCATGTACAGACTGATATTAATCTTTAACAGGGCTGTCAAAGTTCAGAGCAAACAAAACAACTGCTGTGTAATGCCCTTTGTAATCATGTTTAATTGGTCACATGACTGCATCACATGACTAAAATCTGTCATCGTTTTCGAAAAGGCTCCGGGTTCGCTGTCCTTACTGCGACACGAAAACGGCGTTTTTAAATGTATCCGCTTTGGAGAGCGTTTTCAAAACACTCCGTTTGACCGAATACTCCGTCTCAGTGTGGACGGGAGGCCAAAACGGGGAAAAACATGCGTTTTCAAACGAAAACGTATTAGTGTGGACATGGCCGCAGTTGCTTGCCTGGAAGTTGAGACTTTATTGTGGGTACTGACCACTTTTCATCACCAGGCGTTTGTTCACCCGTAGACACTCAAAGTCGCCAAATAGCCTTCATTTTTAGGCTGTCCTGTCCCCATATCACCGCACATTGCTTCCAGTGTCTATGCAGCTACAGGAATTGAGAAGGAAAGGAAAAATGCTGAAGGGAAGACAAAGAAAACGCAGCTCACTGGGGCCTTTAATGGTCTCGTCCCTCTTCTCTCCAGTCGTACGTTCAGTGCTTCAGAAGAAGCGTGCTGTCTTTTCTGCATCTGTCCTGCATGCTGGGGAGGGCGGTTGGATTACGCATGTTAATGCTTTCCCTCTCTGTCTATGTGCATGTGTGTTTGTCTTTGTGTTGATTGCTTGCTGTGTGTGTTTGTTTTAGACCACCTGTCCAGTGCTTCCCAGTGATATCCATTTCTCCTATCTGCCCCTGGCCCACATGTTTGAGAGGGTCGTGCAGGTATGTTCCACCTGTCAGTAAAAATCAATGAAGATTCCCCCCGGCCTGCTGTGTCAGGCTCTTTTTAATTTCCTTTCCCTGTTTGGTAGGGAGTCATGTTGATGCATGGAGCCAGGATTGGTTATTTCCAGGGAGATATTCGTCGACTGTCAGATGACATGAAGGCACTGAAGCCTACTGTGTTCCCCGTGGTTCCACGACTCTTAAACAGAATGTATGATAAGGTGTGAAGAAGTGTAAGCTTTCTGCTCATTTGTGTGCTATGATATCTTATAAATATCTATGATATTTATAAGATACAGTTTTGCATAAATGCAGTGCTGATCGTAAGCTTTACTGTTGTTGTTCTGTTTACTTCTGGTAATTCTTCTTGTGTAGGTCTTCGGTCTGGCCAACTCACCCTGGAAGTGCTGGCTGCTGGAATTTGCCTTCAAGAGGAAGCATTCAGAGATCATGAAAGGCATCATTAGGAAAGACAGTATATGGGATAAGCTCATCTTCAACAGGGTCCAGGTATTCAGAGCCAGCACTGCTTTTATTTTATTACAATTTTGTCAGCTGCTCTAATGGCACTTGGTAGTTAAGTGCTAATTGTCCATGAATATATACAGTTTATTATTTTAAATAACAGTGGACAAATAAAAAAACCTGAAATACCAACCTACTCTTCACATGGTCATCCACATTATTGATCCCTTTTTTTCAAACACACATTATTTGTTCTTAAATATGATTCTCTGGAGGTTTTGACATAATTTGGTCTTTTAACCTTTCTACACTGCTAAACATTAAAACTGGAGTTCCAACATTTGCCAATGTTGAGGCAAATTACAGATAACTTTGTAAACCTGAATATTTATCACATTTAAAATGCTGTCACACTAATTTATACTGATTTCTCAAGTTACGGGGGAAGGATCCAGGCATTATGTAGTATCAGAGCACTAACTTTGGGATCAGAGCACTTCTTTGGGATGCAGTTGAGCCATCTGTGAAGTAAATAAGGTGATGTGCTGCCCTCTGCAGGCCAGTCTTGGTGGCTGCGTGCGTCTCATGACAACAGGAGCTGCTCCCATATCTCCAGTTGTTCTCACCTTCCTCAGAGCTGCACTAGGCTGTCAGGTAACACACACACACACACACACACACACACAAACGCTGAATTTAACCCTTGTTCTACTGTTGTCCTGTCTTGTTTTACTACATCTTTCATTGTATGTGACATCACGGTAATGTAATCTGGAATCTCCAAAAGTTGATTCTGTTCATCTGAACGTAGCGTTTTCAGTGGGAGAAACGTTTCGTCGCTCATCCAAGTGACGTCTTCAGTCTCAGCTGACTGCAGGTTTCCCCAATCTTATAAACAGTACATTTGCATAATGACTGAAACCAGCCCACTGAAGGAACAATGGGCTGTGAGGTCAGTGCCTTGATCGTAAATATGCAAATTCTCATGACCATTGATCAACAACCACTGACCAAAGGCCATGAGTACCATTCACAGAGAGTTGGGGAATGGCTCACGTCCAGATGAACAGAATCAACTTTTGGGGATTTACTTACCTGGATAATTGAGCATCCATCAAGACGTAACCTGGAATGATCCACTAAACCCTCCTTTTGTCATTTTCCATGTTGGATAATTCTGTTGTTGTTATCACTAAAGATTGTAATAATAATAATAATTGTGGTTTATGCTCCGTCTCAGCTCTATGAAGGCTATGGACAAACCGAGTGCACTGCAGGTTGCACAGTAACCATGCCTGGAGATTGGACTGCAGGTAGCAGCACATAATGAACCTGCAGAACTCAACCAACCCTACTTAACTGAGTATATTTTTTGCAGTTTATAACAAACAGACATGTAAAAGTGATAAAATGATTACTGATCTGAAGATGATTGACTTCATCTCAACAGGTCACGTTGGAGCTCCTCTGCCCTGTAACACAGTTAAACTGGTGGATGTACCCGAGATGAACTACCTGGCTGAAAATGGAGAGGGAGAGGTAAAACTGAAAAACTGACATCAGCACATATGGCTTACCTAATATTCATAGTTGTGTCAGTCAGTCACACTAGTCACATGTGGTTATGTGTTCCAGGTGTGTGTGAAGGGCGCCAACGTATTCCAAGGCTATCTAAATGACCCAGAGAGAACAGCAGAGACCATCGATGCAGATGGGTGGGTCCACACGGGAGACATTGGGAAGTGGCTTCCGGTGGGTTCTTCATCTGTTCATTACACTAAGCTCATTACATATGTGGTCTGTGGCCACACCTGGATTCAGTGTGTGCACGTGTTTGTTTACAGAATGGCACCCTGAAGATTGTGGACAGAAAGAAGCACATCTTTAAGCTGGCACAGGGCGAGTACATTGCTCCTGAGAAGATAGAGAACATCTACATGAGGAGTGACGCGGTGGCGCAGGTCTTTGTGCATGGAGACAGTCTGCAGGTATGTTCTCTCTTCAAAACTGTATGTTTCTCTAGAACAAAGTCCACTTTGACTGAGATAAATTTACATGTTGTTTACCTCCAGGCATGTCTGGTAGCAGTGGTGGTTCCTGACCCTGACTTCCTGTCTGACTGGACCAAGAGGACGCTGGGATTGCAGGGCAGCTACCTGGAACTGTGTGGCAGAGCGGTAATGGATTCAGAAAGCTTACATGTTGCACAAAAGTCTTGAGCCACCCCTCATTTTTTATATCATTGCTGCAGGTGAATAGGTATTGAAATATGTGCAAATATAAACTGATAAAGAGTTTATAAGGCAAAAGTTTTATGGCTAATTATTATGTGTACACACAACACTGGTTCATCTGTTGTTTTAGGTTTCTTTTTATGGTTGAATGACTCATAGGTCAGTGTTCAGCAGCTTAACGATTAAGTAATAAATTGAGTATTTTTTCATTTTCCTGTATTTAGGAAGTTAAAGCAGCCATCTTGGAAGACATGCTGAGGCTGGGCAAGGCAGGAGGCCTCAAGTCCTTTGAGCAGGTACAGCACTCAGTCGTAGTTGAAGTTTTTCTGTATACTTTGAATTGTTTTTCCATCAAACATTAGAAGTAATATTATTATTGTCACTAACACCACCTGGCCACATGTCTATTCTTTAGGTAAAAGCCATCTGCATTCACACCGAGCTGTTCTCCATCGAGAACGACCTGCTCACTCCAACAATGAAGGCCAAGAGGAACGAACTGCGCCAGTACTTCAGATCCCAGATCGACGAGTTATATGCCGGGATCAAAATGTAGAAGGACAAGTGGAGAGCAGGAGGGAAGAATAGGCGGCAGCTCCTCTAATGGTTCTTTAAGATTCAATTAAAAGGGGAAAAATTAAGAGAGGTACAAGCTGAAGCACACAACGGAAAGCAAATGAATGAGACCCTCTGAGGCCATCATCACAGGCCTGTACTACAAAGCAGGTTATCTTTTTATTACCTGGCTTAATTAAAAGTAACAACCGCTATCGCGCACACAATGGTGCTTATCAAATCAGTAATGTGACTTTATGGACATAGACAAATAAAAAGGACACTACAGTACAAACCCCGAGGACTCGCTTTAGTTCTCATGGCCAAACAACATGAATGTCGTGCTCAACAGACACAAAATGACTACAGGATCTGTGGTATGCAATACAAAAAGTCTATTTTAACTGTTGATGGAACTGAATGGTCTTTGATACATATTAATGATGATGATGCTGATAAGGTGTTGAGTCTGAAGAAGGTTTTTTTGTTTGTTCTTCACCTTTTATCACAAATCTCAGGACTGCAAAAAGCAAACACACAATGTGCAGTTTTGTTCTCCATCAGCCTCACACAGAATGTTTCACTGGCATTGATGAGACAGTTTGATGTCATAATTTTGTTTTAGTGTTGAATTTTTAACAGCAATATTGTTTCACTTGGTTCCTTCATTGTCTCCGTGAATTCATTTAGTTGCAGTCAAGACTTGACTAGTGGGATCAGCAGATGAAACAATCCAATGAAGTTGCTAAGGAACATAAAGGGCAGACACAGAGGGAAAGCTCTGTTAATGTTTAATTAATTTATAGTGGGTTCAGGAAGGGAAGAGATTTGGTGAATGAATCGGTTTTTGTAATTATACATTATTTAGATAACAAGGAAAAATAACATTAATTTGTATTATAATTGTTTTTAATGTCACATTTTGTAAAATATTTGATTAAATATTTAAAAAAAAATCAGGTAATGTTTGTACGTTGCTTTACTAATGCACAAAACTTTAAATATTGTCATTTCTTCCTGTTATTTTTAATCAGTCACATTTGTTTTTGTATTGACATCAGTCACTGATTTATGTTCTAGATTTCGTTGCTTTCGAAGGTTCGAAAAAAGTTCTTTGTGGTCTTTTTCGCATTCCGTAGAAATAAGGAAAGTTCAAATCCGCTGTGGGGTTGGCTTTTTTTTTATTCTCACTGTAAACATTCTTTCAAATATACTGAATTCAAAGCAATTTAAGGCAAAGTTAAAGTTAAGCCTTGAATGCAGTTATTTTATCTATATAACCCCCCACTTACACATTTTTGTTGTATTATTTTCCTCCCCTGTGTGACTGGAATGGTACAGTCCGGAACTTGAACTATTTTGCGGGAGCAGCGGGAAGCTGTTTGAGCTCCTCCGACGAACTGTTTATAAAACGTACTAAACCTACAGTTGTTCGTAATGAGGTGAGAACTTTCCGTTTTGACTTGTAACATTTAAACATTGAAAGAAATATTTATTTATGCTTACCGGAACACCTTTTTTGCTAAAAGAAACTTTTTCGTTGACCTGCTGCTGTTAGCATGATGTCAGTGAGGGAAGTTATACTGTCGATATAAATAACGAGAAGAGAAACATACACTTGTATTATAGAGTGTGACAACTACTGGTACGTATCTGTCCCGTGATGGCGGTCACAGCTTCAAAAGTGCTTAGTTTGGAGCCATTCACAGAGCCAGAGCCTGCTTTATGTGTACAGCCTGTTCCTAGGTACTCATTTGTATGGCCGCCCTCTTCTTTCTGATGTTGATCACCATCTCTCTGGGCTTGCTCACATTCAATAAAAAATAAACATTAAATGTAGCAGATAAACTCTTACTTTTTAACTCTACATTCAGCACAAAAGCCAGCCTCTTCATAAGACGCACATTTTGCCACTGGCACAATGTTTTTATTTCACATGTGGGTGTAACGTAGCCCGTGGAAGGTTTAAAACATATCAGCTGATTGTGGCATGAAATAGGAAAACCTGATGAGCATTTACATGATGTGAGCCACTTGTCGAGTGATGGTTGGGTATCGTGTGACAGCCTTATCTGCTCTCCTAACATAAGTGACAGTCCTCTGCTAAAGGAGATAATCATGGAAGGACTTTCCTTTTAGTATTTAGAGAATATAACCAGCTCTCGTTATCGATACAGCCTCGCTTGCGTCTCTTCACTCACTTAGATAGAAAATAAGAATTCCACCACAGCCTTGCGTTCTTTAAGCAGGCTGGTAGGAGGATGGTGAACAAACCCAGGAGCCAGTTAATAACATGAGGCGTCCCCTTGTCCTTTTGTTTATGCAGTGCCAAAAAGCGACGGGGAACCAGAGTGCCGACAGCGCCTCCAGTGGAGAGCGAAGTAAGTTCATCCTTGACTGGCTCAGTGTGATCAGATCGATTGGTCCTTTTGTTTGCTGCATTGATTTTGTTGAGGAAAAACACGTAAAAATTGTTGATGTGGGGCAACTTTTAAAGCACCTAATTATACTTTATTCCTCTTTGTTTTGCTCAAATTCAGAAAGCATCATCTTTTGATCAAATGGATTCCGCCAACCTGTCCTCTATAGACAAAGCTAGCTTCCTGGCAGGGTTACAGCTAAATTATGGTAAGACTATTGAATTAAATTCCCTATGTCGGGTGTTGTTATACATTTTCTGCTCCTTAACTTTTGCTGACCACATGATGCTTGTGTTGCTCAGGCAACCCTCTGCACAGTACCGCCATGGAAGAAGATTTAAATGTGCCTGAAGAAGAACAGAACAGACCAGAAAACACAGGAAAGGTCACCGGCGGACAGCGTGGAGCTGCTGTAAAGAGGAAGGCGGCAGAGGGAGGTCGAGAGAATGGAAAGGAAGAAAAAAAGGTAGAGAGGGGCAGGAAAAGTGCTGGTGAGAAGGGCCAAACCAGGTAAGGTATAGTTAATGTGCACTTATTAGTTTATTGTGATGTGAGTGCAGACTTCTTTTCTTTCTTTTTTTTTTTTTTAAACCTCCTGTATGCACTTGTTAGGCCTGAGAAAGAAGCCACTGCAGATGAACGAGCAGAGCCACATGTGGAGGTACATAAAACTGTCCCAGAGAAGGACAGTCAGCCTGCTCCTAAAGCCATACAGAAGCGTTTAATTGGGAAGAAGCCTGCCAAGAGGGGATGTGCAAGGTGAGGCCCTGTACAGAGAGATGTGATGACACACACAAAACCCCTCAAAGTTCTAGAAGCTCCTTTCTACATATCCAACTATCCATTTTATGACTGTGAGTACAGAAGCTGCCCCCCTTGGAGGAACTTAAGCAAACAACTTGAACTTGCCTGTCTTGAGTAATGATGCTGAAATGACTGACTTTTATGTTACATCCCTATTGGTTTATTTATCTGTGTGAGTGTGTCTGTCTGTGTCGCACTAGGCCTGTGAATAATCAGCAAAGGACTGAGGACAAGAAGAGAAAACGTGAGTCTGCTGGTGGAAGATCGAGTGACAGTCAGTCACAGGTGAGAGGCTCTTGTGTGGTCATAAGTAAACAACCCTTATAAAAATAATTGAGTTTAAGACTTCAGATGTGCTGAAAATAATGATTTTTTCCAGAGCTCTGGCCCCGCCCCACAGAAGAGCAGGAGAGTGCTTTCATCTGATGAGGAGGATGTGGATGAAGACACCAGCTGGGTGTGAACTTGCATTAGCACAGAGCTTTGAGCAGCAGCCCAGCAGCGGCAGATATATGGTCTATTTTCTAACTTTGCATCTTTTTCTTCATGTCATTTCCTCAGAATCCAAGTCCAAAGAAGGCTGTAAGGGGAAGCTTGGGAAGAATGAAAAAGTCTTTGTTTGAGAAGTCCAAAGTTAGGAAGTCTTCATCAGGTAAGAGCGAAGATAACTGGTTACTGTCTGTTATCACCTTTATAATGCATAACATCTGATGAGACTTCATTTCTGCTGCTACATTTGGAAGCAAGCGTCAGAATTTGGTATACACAGGGTGGTGGTGCTGGTGTAATAGTGTGGATATTTTCTTGGCTCACCTTGGGTTCCCGTAGTGTCAACATTGTTTAAATGCAACAACCTACCTGAGTATTGGTGCTGACTATGTGAATCCATTTTTGACCACAGTGCACCCATTTCTGATAGCTCCCTCCAGCAGGATAACGTGTCATGTCATAAAGCTCAAATCATGGCAAACTGGTTTCTTGAACATGTCGTCATATCAGTATGGAGCAAATCTCTGTGGAATGTTTCCATCACCTTGCTGATTGTAGAAATTACAGCGTTTTTGAAAGCACCAGACTGTCCAACCCAACACTATGAAGGTGTACCTAATGAAATGTCCTGTGAGTGTTGGAAACGGTTTGTTAAAAATCAACCACTAGGTGGCAGTTTTTCACACAACATGCAGGTGCATGAAGGTGGGAGGCTGTTGTAGTCAACACTGTCGTCTTACTGCAAAGGTTCTCATCACAGATATTTTTTTTTTTTTTTTTTTGTAACTAACACAACAAACATTTGTATCAGCTGTTGATGTGAGGGACCAAGCAGCCAATTACACAATTCTATCCCCCCAAAAAGTTGAAAAAGATCGAGTTAAAAAATAAAATTAGTGGGCCCATAAAAGAGCTCAACTAAACATAACTACTCAAAAAGTGACAGAAACTTAACTAAGTAAACACAACTTGACTCACAAACTGAGCACAAAGACACAGGAGGGTAACCTTTACAGTGGTTTGGCCAAACCATTTACACACAATGGAGGGAAACAAAAACAAACACCAATACTATCTAAGCACAAAATAACGTAACTGCACCTGGCCACACCTTTTGCCCAGACAGGAAGCAGCCAACTCCCCAAACCAGGTAACTGAAAGGAAGAGGAACATAATTAGCATAACCACACAATGCTACTATGTGCGCACTTCTTAATATCATTGTTAGGTTAAAGTAGAGACATTAATGAATTATATTGCAAAAATAACTCAAATCCAAACTAAGAAGGTGAATGTATGGACTGATTTTACTCATGTGTGGCTGATGCAGTCACAGTTGGTCTTCATCAGAAAGAACCAAAACAGACTCTACATCACTGGGAAAAGTATTTCAGTGAGCCTGACTCTGTGCTATCTTTTGAATGTTACTGTATTTTAATTGTAACTGACATTTTTCATAAAAATTATTGCTCAGAGTGATTAAATAATGGAGCTGATTCCCCTTGAAGGCAGTGCATCTGGAGAACCAAGACAGGCCAGCACAGGCGAGCAGAGGAGGAGGAAACAAGGCCAACACAGAGGAACAGAGTTGGAGGTGGTGCTGGATTCCTTCCTTGACTTCTGTGAGCAGTACAGGTAAATTTCCAAAATTCAACAATCATTAACCGTGACCCTCTCTGTAGCCTGTAATCTAGGCTTTAAGTACACATTACAGTCATTTTAATTAACGCCTTTACATTGACAGCAGTTGTGTTTCACACAGATATCTATATTTATCACAGATAAAATTTTGAAGCATGATGTTTTCTTTAGGATCTGCATGAATGAAAACTGCAAGCATGCTGGTAGAGGTGATCATTCTGGTTCCCAGTAGCATTACTTTGTTCTGTGTGCTTGCTTTTAGGGAGTCTGTGGAGTCTAAAGCTGTCAGACACACCATTGATTGTTTCTCCAGCAATGTCAAAGACCAGCTCACAGAAAAGGTCAGACTTTCCTGATTGTGGTGATGATGTCAGACAGAGGCTGTCAAGGACAACACAGCTTTACTCTGTGTAGTTTTGAAGGATGCTACAAGCTGGCATTTAGAGGATTAAACAAACAGTGTATTACCAGTAACTCATACATTGTGTAGCCATATTAGAGTCTAAAGCACTATCAATGACATTTCTAATGCTAAGCATTTCGTTGGTTACTGGCATTAAACATCATGAAATGCAGGAAGAAAGGCCCTGAGTCACCAAAGGTGCCAGCAAGGCCTTTTTCATCTAACAACATAATAAGTAATCGATCCTACTTCAAACTCTAGATGTCATGAATGGACTTATTATTATTATATAACTTGTTTGGGGGGTTTTTTCTCAATGAATTGAGTCTAATAGACAGCAGCATGTTGTTGATCAGCCATCATTAAATCAAACACTGTATTTGTCTCTTTCAGATCACTTCACTTAAAAAGCTCAAGGTTTTAAAGAGAGAAAACAAAAAGGTAATTATGGCGTCTGGTCAGCCTTACTAATGTAAGCATGGTAAAATACTAAACTGTGACCCTAGTGGCATGTTAGTACGCCACCTTTGATCAGTGATCCCAAACACACATCGGGCCTGGTTGGAATGGATCAATCAGGCTACCAAACACATCCAGTCAAGCTGCAGTTTGCTAAGGCACTTTGAATTTATTATTACTGTGTGTATATATTTGTGTTCTTTTGACCCTGTGTGGATTAGAGGAAATCCTAAATAGATTCAAACTTATGCAACTAAGTCTTGTTTTTGGATTTGTTTGGTTTTTAAGTCATTAGAGATTTGTGCTGCAGAATCATTCAAGTTCAAAGAACTCATTAAAATCCTAAACTTCCCATCCAAGCCCATGATGAGTTTACATAAGCATCTAACCACACCACCTCTGTGCTAGTTAATGATTCTCAACTGTGACTCATTCAAAACGGCTCTGGTCAAAATCAGATCAGTAGGTTCATTGTGAAGTTTCTGTGTGTCCTTGAACTCCTAGTCTGCATGACAATAATCCACTTAATACTCTTGGAAGATAGAACGGGAACTTTAGTCATGTAATCGTTCCATATCGCCTCCTTACCTTCTGTATGAGCTGGCAGAATGTGTTAGACATTAGCATACTGTTACTGTTACTGTCATTTTATGTTGGCGTACTGATGCCTATGTTTAGCTCAAAGCCAGGGTCCATACTTTGCACTGAAAGTTCACAGAGCAGCTTGTAGTCTGTAGGCTGGGTAAAGTGCTTGTTTCCATTGTTCTGTGTTAGGTGGGCTCTTTGATCCGTAAAAACACACAGAGACTGTTTGATGCCAAGCATGAGATGATGAGGTGAGCAGCAACTCAGACGCATGATTCACAAACAGCCTGTTGTAAATTTTATGTCTTTATAGAGTCATTCATGTGAAAGAACTAGTTCTTGGAGAATGTAAAAGTTTACATTATTTTCCTTTCACTCACTGCTGACCTCGTGTGATTGTTGTAACAGGGCAGAAAGGCGGGCATGGTTGCTGGAGAAGGAGAAAGCTGAACTTCAGCAGCGGTTAGCCGACCTGAGACGAAGCCAGGCCTTCCTCCATGACATCAGAGAGCTCAACCAACAGTACCTGGACTACAGACAAAAACACCCCAAGGAGAAAGAGACGGTAGAGATGCACAACAGCATTAAATACCCAAATGCTGTATTGTCTTTCAATGATGAGCTGAATTCTGCTTCCTTTTTCCAGTACGGGGCCTCCAGCTTACCAGCTCTGCTCTTGGAGACGAAGCACATTAAAACAGCAGAGAGAAAAGAGACTTAAAATGAGTCTGGGAAATGACACAAATGCAGAACGTTTAAAGCTCCCAGAGACTGCACAATATGAGATGTGAGGCTGGAAGCAGCGTGATGGTTTGGATTATAATGTATGGTGTAGATAAGGCTTTGTATATAACACTGTTCTGTTCATTTAGATCATAAATGTAAACTGTGGATGATTACTAGAAGAATGTGACATTATGTTTTATACATTAATAATATGAATACATTCATATTATATTTAATAAATTCAAATAATGGGACCACATTTTGTGTGCGTGTGTAGTTCAGTTACTTTTTTTATTTAACAAAAGGAAATAAATTCCAGAAGCAGTCTGAACTGCTACTGGAATTTCCGTGCAGCTTCTTACAATTATTTGTCACAGCATTTCACCTACCTGTGCAGATAAGAGAAGGGACTGCTGGTAACTAAACAATAGTTGTCTAAACCAATCAGCGTTTGCCTTTTTGTGACGTCATCCACAGGTTTCTCCCGCCCACACTGAATCGGCGTTCCAATTGGCTGAAAGTTTCAGGTTTAAACTTAACTGAGAGATTTCCTGGTTGGCATTATTTATGTAACATACTTCATAAAAGCACATTCTACTGGTTTCTCCTGTCTCATTTAAAGGTACGTTTATTTTGGTGTTTTCTAGTCCGTTCGTATTTACTCTTGTGAGTTACTCGCTGCGTGAGTTTGCCGTGTTCCCGCTGATATTTACGCGTTTTCCCAACTATTTGCTTTACTATTGCGTTTTCTGACGTAGCCGTAAACTAAACTGAAATTGTTTTAAAAAGACAGCGTTGGAATATTATTTTTAGGTCATTGTTCACTCGCCTTTATTACTGTGTAACATTAGCTGTAGTAGCACTTTAATGTACAGTTGTCGTATGTTAGGTTTTTGTAGTTTTTCCTACCAGTCTGCAGTTGGACTCACTTTTACGGCATTTATATAATTTATATGGAATATCCCCACAGATCCCTCCATCATGTACGGCATAGGTGTCAAACTCTGGCCCGCGGGCCAAATTTGGCCCGCAGCCTAATTACATTTGGCCCGCGAAGCCATACCAAATTACTATTAATGCTGGCCTACTGGTATTATACAGCTAATATATATATTGTTTAGTATTAAGCTTTGCTTGTTCCATATTCAGTTTTTCAGCAAAACTTGTTTGAGTCCATAAGAAAAGATTCATTCTTATATCTGGAGGAAGATTTTTTTTCAATAAATATTAATGTTGGCCCGCGACTTTGTTCCAGTTTTGAATTTTGGCCCACTGTGTATTTGAGTTTGACACCCCTGATGTACGGGGTAATTATTAAGCTAACATCCAGGTATTGTGCTTGGAAGCATTTCAATTTGCTTAACGTAAAAACAAGAACCTGCTGATTGAAGGGTTGTAAATAATTTGTTTTGTTATCTGTGGAGTTTCGTTATTAGCTCTAGCTTGGTGTAGTTAAACAGTAATTGGTTGCTCCTTAGTGTGAGTCTACATTCAAACACCTGGGTGTGTGGAAATAGCAGTCTGTGCTTCTAACCCTAAAAGTAAACCCAACTAAAAATAGTCAAATGAACAACTTACACGAGGAAGGATTGTGGGTTTTGTGGTTTTTTCACTTTGGATAGATCACATGACCAGTATTTATGACAGGCTGAGATCCTCTAAACCTGAGTTGTTGAACGTGGGTCTGGGTCCAGAGGTAGCATAGCTCACTAAATGGGAGACTTAAAATATAAAAGAATTTCATTGAGGGCATTTATGAGGTTTTGGTATTCCTCCTGATCCCAGTGTTGTGCTAGAAACGGATTTTTGATGTTTCAGTGGGCTTATATTGGTAAATAGACTGACCATAGATTTATGGAGGGGTTATATCTAAAATAAAGACAGGACCTGTTTCTCTGTATTTCCTATGTCTATACAGCCTTACTGTACCTACATTATAGTCAGTTCCATCAGCCCTTTTTGGCCATTTAAATGTCTTAATAAAACTGTGATGTTATGTTTGTTTGCAGCTCTATGAGACAAATCTCTGTTGAGACATTTTTGGTGCCAATCAGTTTTTACCTGGGTAAATGTCTGTACGTCACTTTGCCAAAAACTCATCTCAACATCTATTTTGTGACAGAAAATGGCTTTCATGACAGATGTGTTTTTGGCAGATTATCGAGTCATTTGCGTCAGTTTACTGTTCAGCACACCACCCGCATTACTGGAAAATAAAATATTTTTGGAGATGGAAAAAAGACATAAAATACTATTGCTGTTTTTGAAACTAACTGCTGTGCCTTTACACCATTATGTACAAGTGTAATACCTCTCCATTTAAAAGAGGAAAACTGTCTCCCAAAGGCTCTTATCTGCATCGGAAAATATGACATCATCACGTAGCATTGCTGACACCAAGCGATGGGCTTAAATGACCAGTTGCTTGGTGGCATTATATGTACCAGTGCCATGTACTAGTACACATAATGTAGTAAAAATAAGCATCGTAATATACAGCTGGCTTATGTTAGTAGTCTTCATTTTGACAGACCTTTATATTTTACAGCACGTACATTATGTACTGCAGTGTTCTCATAAAACTATTCTATATTTATCAAACTAACATCTGCATATTTCAGAATTTAATTTTAAAAAATCAAAAATACTGACTCACCGTTTTCATGTTGGTCATTTTCTCTTTCACATTGTGAGGTAACTTTTCTGTTGTGTCAGTGGTTTCACTATGAGCTACAGTTTAGTGTGGTTTAACAGGAGTGGCTCTTCCTGAGTATGCTTTTTAACTGCTCCAAGTTATATATGGACATATTAGTTAATCCATAAAGTTGATTCTATGTTGGTACACACAAGGTTGAGTGTATGGAGGCACCTGGTGTCTTTTTTTCTGAATTTTTACTGCTCTTAACTTGTACTTTATGCCGTGACCAAAAAACATGTCCCGCATTTGGGACTAATAAAGGTTTATCTTATCTCTCTTACCGAACAGCTTCCAGGGTAACTATTGTCCTTGTTGTGGGGTTTTTCTTTCCACTTTGAGATTGTGTAATCTGGCATACTCTGTCAAACTACATGACCTGACAGGTTGGGAATGCAAGAAAAGAAGAATCCCATTCCAGTTTGTTGGTGTGTGTGCTTCACTGAGTGAACGGGTTAAATGCAGAGAGGAATTTCCCCAGGGGGATCAATAAAGTATACATTATTATTATTATTATCATTATTATTAAAGAATTGCACATCAATCAACTTCAGACGTTTTAGTCATGCATTTCAAAGTTTTGCAACTTGCACAACCCAACCAGACTCCAAAAATACACTTCTCCAGAAAATGTAGCTCTTTCTTGAAAACACTGAGAATGGCATGTACTTCCTTTTAAAGTAATTGTTCTTTTTCTGTCGAAGAAATGCTATAGCACGATCTACATCACTGATCTTAAATCTTAAAAATGAGGAAGCTAATCAGCCTAAACAAAAATGCATGTTTTTAAACCAACTGTAAGCGTTAGTAGGGGTGTGGTCCACCTTTGGAGAGGAGTCACGGGGTGTTTGGTTTCTTTATCTTCCTGTGGTGATTTCTATGTGACCTTTTGTCTCTTCTGTGTGCAGGAACATGGCTGATGGTGACATGCAGAGAGGTGGGGACACTGTAGATGCTGCAGTTTTTGGAAAAAGGTAACTATTGTGCGTTGTTGCTTACTGTCTGAGTGCCCATGTGTTGAGAAAGCTTAACCTACTGTAGCAGCTCTGTTTGCTGAAAATGTGGAGACTTGTGCAGCTCCTGGCTGATTTGACTTTGGTTCAATTTGTTTTCTTTCATATTTTAACATAACTGGCTTATATTACCGTCGTCTTCACTTTGACGGTCAGCAGTTTATTCTTCAGTTTGCCACAGTGTGGTTTTTAAACCAGCAGGATTAGTTAGTAAAGAAGCTGAGTGTAAAAGAGCTGCTCAGAAATGGTACATGTGAAAATGCTTAGTTGCACCAATGCTTTGAAGTTCTATCTGGTACAATGACATTTCGAAACCAATCTGTGTGATTTTTCGCAGGTAAACAGACAGGTTTAGCTACAGTAGCTACAGTCTTCTTAACAACTTCTTTTATGTGTGACAGTGTTAAACGAGTTCTTCATGTTTTAAGTACAGGGCAGTCATGAGTCAGTGTGTGTGTGTGTGTGCGCGCACCATCAGGGCAAATGCAGAAGCTGCAGGAAGTTGCAAGACTACTGAGGAAATGGACTGGAACAGCAGCAAATCAGAAGCCTCTGACCCTTACCGCTACAAGATGGACTACCCCTGCATTGGCACCTGTGTGGTTATCAACAACAAGAACTTCCACCAAAAAACAGGTAACAGTGGGTCCATCCAGTCATTCAGATGGACTGAATGACTGGATGCATTTCATGATCATTGTCTCAGTCTAAAACTGCCTCGTCACAGTGCTCGTTCAGTCTCTGACTTTCCAAACTTCACTAATTTTCCAAATTTCATCAGCTGCGCTACATCGTGCCTCACACTTCACTTCACACTGTGGCATGAAAATGACCTGATACAGTCTTTTTCATTTTTAACCTATCACAGTAGGAAGAGCAAACAAGCACATAACATGGATATGATCTTGAATAAAACATAAATACAGTGAAGACCCACAGAGGACCCCTTAAATGTTATTACCCAGCACGTGTTTGGAGATTGAAAGACCCGAACTCAAGTGCAGGGTCTTGATGGTCCCCTGCCAGATGTGAAGGCTGTTAGTTCCACAGGCACTAATGCACCACCATACTTTTGGATAGAGCGCTGATAACAAACTGGGTGGTCCTTCCACTCTTTAGTTTGGAGGATCCATGTTTTCCAAACTGAATTTCAAATTCTGTCACAGAACAGTTTTCCACCTTCTCACTCCATCTTAAATCGGTTTTGGCCGAGAGAAGACCGCAGCCTCACTGGATCATGTTCACACATGGCTTCTTCTTTGCATGGTTCAGCTCTGACCTGCATTAGTGGACGCTTCGATAAACTGTATCCACAGACGATGATGTCTGGGAGTGTTTCTGAGCAATGATAAAATCGTGCCTGTTGGTAACGTACTGCCACCCGAGGGACCAAAGATTCTGGGCATCTAAATGTGATATGATACCCAACCATGTGGCCAGTTAACCTGAGGTAACCCTACAGTGATGTGAAAAAGTATTTGCCTCTTCCTCGAGTTCTTATTTTTTAAATAGTTGTCACATTTACATGTTTCAAATTTAACAAACTTTAATATTAAAGACAGATGATCTGGGTTAGAATGAGCTGTATATTTATCATGAAATAGTTAAATGTATTAGCTTGATTTGATGTTTTCTTTTGTTGTGAATAAAATATCAGTTTATGAAATTTTAAATCATTGCATTCTGTGTTGATTTTATTTCCAGACGGTGCTGACTTTATAGCGTGCTGCCTTTCTGCTTGTGTATCTCTGTAGGGATGGGCACTCGTAATGGGACAGATGTTGATGCTGCCAGTGTTGCAAACACCTTCAATAAGCTGGGTTACAAGGTGAAAATATTAAATGACCAGACTGTGGCTCAGATGAAAAAGCTGTTGTTAGACGGTAAGGAAACGTTAAAGCTTACCTCTGTATTCACAAAAACCTCTCCATCCTGTTACAGTCTATGTGTGAGCTGATTGTAGTGAAATGCTGTGTTTGTTGGATTTATGGAGATTTCATTCCTCCATGAGGTTGTGGTAACCACCAGACGGCTGCATCTAAGTGTGATTAGTCTCTAACCACCAAATACATCCAGTTCTTCTAATGTTGCTACAGCTTTTTGTTAGCAGTTGGTGGATGTTATAGAGCTACACCAGTTATTTACATAACAGGCACTGTCTGGTTTTGGTTATGTTATCTAACCAATCATGCTAGTCGTTTTAGGAGGGCAGCCTTAGCCCAAAGAAGAGTGAAAAGAGGATGTGAAGGAACATAAAATGTCCAAAAAAGTTTGTTTTTGTTCATTCTATCAGAGTAGCTCCGCCAAAATAAAAGCACTGGCTTGTGAGTTGGAATAAGGGGGTTGTTTAAAAACAGCTGCACTAATAACGCATATTGTTTCCCATCTGTTCTGCTGTGTTTCCAGCATCTAAGGAGGACCACAAGAAAAATGCATCATTTGTGTGTGTGATGCTTAGTCATGGAGATGAGGGCGTGATATACGGCACTGACGGCTGTGAAAAGTTTGATACGCTGGTACAGTGCTTCAAAGGAAACCACTGCAAGGGTCTGGTGGGGAAACCAAAGCTCTTTTTCATACAGGTGAGTTCATTATGCCAGTGTGGCACACTTCTGCGATGTGTCTTCACATTCCTGTGTTTCAGTCTTTATACAGTAACGTCTTCATTTGGAGTTTATTAAGCTCAAGCTGTTGCTTTAATTGTCATTTGTTTTGTAACTTTTAAAACCAAAACTCTGCTTTCACTTTAAATGTACATGAAAAAAAATTTAACCATTAAATTTGTTTATATTTAACTGATGAGTCAGAACTAACACAGTCACTTTTTAGCCACTTTGATTTCCTCCAGGAGCTTTGAGGACAACTTGCTCAACACAGATGTTTTGGATATAAAGTCCAGATGTTTCTTCACATTGTTCGATAGCTTTAGTTAATGTTGGGAGGTTTTAAACTACTTTTAAAGATTGGAATTTACAAAATATACCTTTAACCCCTTTTTTTAATATCCAGTTTGACTGATAACTTTAGTTTATATGTCCTGGTACTGCTGAAATGCTGCTGAAATGCAAGTTTATTTAGATAATGCTTTGAATAACTGCCTGCCCAAGTTCCCTAAGGTGTTTCAAGGTGTGTGCCAAATATGAGATTAATTTTGAGTTTGATAATATCTGTCTCTCCTTCCTTTTTAGGCATGCCGTGGTTCAGCCCTGGATGGCGGAGCCATTGAGGTCGACAGTGTAGGAGACGAGCAGACATCTGAAAAGATTCCTGTGGAGGCGGACTTCTTATACGCCTATTCCACCGCTCCAGGTACAAACAGTTTCTGTTCTCTTCATAAACGGGGACATTTGAGGGTGACATCCCAACCTCAGGACCCACCTTCTGGGTCATTCTGATAAACCGATGGGTTGGGGTATGGAGAACAAGCATCGACACATTGTTCATTTTCTTTCTATGCTTCCCTTTTTCTGTTTCCTTGTTTTGTTTTTTCGTTTTTTGGTCTAAAGTGCAGCTGATGTGTGACATGTGGTGTCCAAACCTGTTTTCTAAGAGCACTAACACTGTCGCTGTCCTGCAGGCTATTACTCATGGAGAAACACAAGCAACGGCTCCTGGTTCATACAGACGTTGTGTGAGATGTTGGAGCGCTACAGTGGGAAGCTGGATCTGATGCAGATCATGACGCGAGTCAGCTACGGTGTTTCACGCCACTTTGAGTCATCCTGCAACCTGCCTGGGTTTAGCAACAAGAAGCAGATCCCCTGTATCGTCTCTATGCTGACCAAAGACTTTTACTTCCCCGTCTAGATTTACATGGTTGAACCTAATATCTACCCTCTGTCCACCTTGAATGTATACCGTCTGTTGTGGTGTGCTGAGCGGGATAACAATGATTTTATTGTCACTATACCCAAATGCACACTTGGCACTGAGGTAAAAAGACATCAGCTCACTCTGAGTTGTTTTAGTGTTGGATGATTTCAGTGTTCGGTCTTGTTTGGGAAACACAAAACACTATTAGCTCCATAGTTAAATATGTATTACAATAAAAAAACCTTTATACTGATGCGACAGCTTCCATCTTTTGTCATGTGATCATGCTGTAGGTTTGACACTTCATTCTCTAAAAAAGAAAAGAATCATTGTGTTGCAATGGCCCAAAGTCCAGACCTCAACCTGACTCAACTGTTTACATGCCGTATCTCTCACAGAGGAATCTTTAATATCACCCTATGATGGATAGATGGACACTTGCCTGCAATTAGGGATGGGTATTGATAAGATTTTCACGATTCCGATTCCATTTTCGATTCTGTTTAACGATTCGAATCTTTATCGATTCTTTTTAAAAAAGGAGAACATTAAGGTCGATTAGCTTAGAACTTTGTTTTATATCTTCTCTTTGAACAAGATAGAAATTTAGGAGTAACATGGCCTTACAAACCCAACAGTGAGATCTTAAGAGATCCACAGCCTACGGCTCTTCAATGGGGTGTCACAGGGTCCCCAGGGAAAAAATTGTAAATGTAAAATAATAAAATAAATATTCTTCTGTAGCAATAACAAAGTATAACATAAATTATTCTGTAGCAATTACACAAGAATATCCAGTAATGTCCCTGCCTACAATTAAACACATTCACTTACTGAAAATCGGGGCATCTGCTGTGGCAAATGGGTGCAAGCCTTTGACCACAAACTTAGTCACTGCTCGGTGACATTCGTCTATCCTGGCCTGAAAGGAGACGCTAACGGTAGACTGCAGCGAGAACTGCCAGCCAGACTCTGTCTGTCTCTCTCATCATGGTCACCTAAATGCACAGTAATGGCAGGTTTTGTAATAAGGCAGATCGCGCTAACATAATATGCACTGTTAGCTGATTATTTACCTGCCGCATTAACGGGAGAGGACGTGCAAACGTTACCGCTGCTGCTGGGTTGAGATTCACGAGTCCGGAGCGGAATTAAAAACACGACATTCATTTAAGGTCATCGCGTGTTTTGTGAGCAAATGCTTTTGCATATTCGTAGTGTTTCCTCCTTTAAATGAAATATCTACTTTGCAAGTATTGCAAGTTGCCCTGTTGTCATCTGTTCTCGTAAAGTATAACCAAACTGAGCGTTTGAGCCGCTTAGGCGCCCTGCCAGGTAAATGACGCTCCGCAACGTGGTGACGTCATTCGGGGCGACTGGAATCGATGAGGGAATCGTTTGCAAAAATGGCAAACAATTCCAAGGAATTGAAACAGTGGGAACCGGTTCTCAACAAGGACCGGGTTTCGATACCCATCCCTACCTGCAATACTAGAAACACTTTCCTTAAACTTTTCATTGATAGAGTAATCTGGGTTTTTATCCAATAACACAATAATATAAGATTTGTTTTGGATCTGTTGGATTACTCATACCTAATTCCAGAGAATGGCTATATTTTGTTTTTACTTTTTTAAGGCCTTTGACACAGTTGAACATCAGTTTTTACACCATTAACTTAAAAGCTTGGCTTTGGAGACTTTGCAACACTATCAGAACGCTGTAACGTTAAACATGGGTCATCAGCCAGATTTAATATCCACACCCACCCACACAAGTAGGGCCTTGGGGTGCGGGTGTGTCACCAGGGTGCAGGTGTGTCACCAGGGTGCAGGGGAGGCATTCCCCCCCTTCTGGCCACCTGTGCCTCAATTTTATTCCACAACTTAGACATCCACATTACTCACACTCTCATAACACATACATAGAGGGCCTTGAGGGTGGGCACATTAACGGCGTCCAGAGGACAGTCTGTGTATTCAACCCTACCTCTGGCGCCGGTGCCCACCTCTCAATTTTAAATCCATGTAGACATTGAGGGTTCTCGGGAGGGGCCGTGCTAACACCTGCTGCTCTCTGGCAGCAGCACCATGCTCTCCCGTGTTTTAAATGCACTTTAGAACAACACACAGCAACACTACACATGAGTGAGAGGAGGGAGGTTTGGGGTCTTCACACCCCCCCGTTCTCTGCTGGCCATCGGGGCGGGGGGGCTGGGAGGTGGTGTTGGCCGTCCGATTGGGATCTGGGATGCGGGGCCTCCCTGCTGCTGCGGGGCCTGGGGCGGTCTGCTTGCCTCCACCCCGGGGGAAAGGGTCACATCTCTTGGGTCTGGGTGCCGTTTCCCCCTCTGGGGGCGAGGGTACCTGGACCCGGGGTATAGAATATGTTTGGGGAGTGTGATTGTGTGTACATGTCCATTTATGTCTATCCCTACGTTGGGTGAGTGCTGAGTATTTGTATATGTGTGCATGAGGGTGGGAATGCATGTTTGTGTCTGTGTGCGCCTGTTTGTCTGTGTCTATATGTCAGGTCGGGTCTTACACTCCACCTCTCTGGGAACTCCCAGGCCCTCCAAAGTGTGGAGGCCTATCTCCCCTCACCACACTTCCTGCCGGTGACTGATGCCCTCAGGGGTCGGTGCGTTGATGGTTCCTGGTGTCCAGGGCTGGGTGCTCAGGTATGTACCAGCTCACTCCCGGTGGCTACTTGGCGGGGCCTGGCGCCTGTTGCTCGGTCAGGCCTCTTCCGGAGCAAAGGAGGCCCTCGGGGCCTGCAGCTCGGTTCACACTGGCACAGCTGGCTGCTGGCAGAGCCGGCGGGCACGCCAGTGCAGCCCCCTCTGGCTTCTGCTCCGTGGCTACTGGGTGACCCTTCGTCTGGGGATCTCCTCAGCTCTTCCCAGGAGGGTGGCACGGATGCCCCTCCGGTGGTCCTCCTTGGGCTCTCGCACTCTGGGGCCTCTGGATGTCTGGAGCCTGGATCTCCTCCATGCCTGCTTCATGCCCTGGGGGACGGGGCTATGACTCTCTACACCCTCTAGCAGACCGTTACATGGGGAAACCTTTTGAATACAAGCGTGCTGATCCACACAGGTGTGCACACGGGTGTTCACTGTCCATAGACATAAACTACACCTTTATTGGCTGCTACTTCAAATCACATTGTGCGCTGTCTGTCCTGCGTGCTGCACAACAACATTCAATATTTAGTATTTACTGCTGTTCACACTTAGCTAGATTAATGCGATGGTGTTGTGTTTAGTATGTTGCTTTGTTTTTTTGCTTGTTTTCTCTTCTTTTTCTCTCAACAGGTGATCCAGGAGATTTTTTTTTCTTTCTCTTTTTAAGTGTCCTTTCTCACTGTCCCTTTTCTCTTCTGTTTTTCTTTTCCTTCATCTTTCTTTCTCCCTGTCCTATCCCCCAGCCATGTCTGTCCCGTCTGTAACAACTGAAAATAAAATAAAATAAATAACAACAACAAAGGTCGATCAAATGGACCAATACGGCAAGGCTGTGATGATCCATTTGTAGGGATGCAACGATACCAATTTTTTCAAACCGATCCGATACCGATACTTGGATCTGAGTACTTGCCGATACCGAGTACAAAAACCGATACTTCTACCACACACAAGTTAAACTTAACCAGTAGTAAAGAAACGACCCCAGACAACTCTTTAACCCAAACGAAACGTTTACTGAACGTAAGGGCAGAGACAAATACTGTACAACACATCCCTTTTTTAAACTCAAATGATATTCCAATTCCTTAACCAAATGAAATACACTGTATAAATGAAATAATTCCCTTTCAAATTATATTAAACAACCCAACTTATGTTATCATCTTTTGGTAAGTGACTCACTAATATACACTCCAAAACACGTTATATAAATCCACTAAACACACAATATTCACACATGGGGCCCACACACACTCACACTTGTTGCAGGCCTGTTTGCTGCTCACGCCCGGACGATGGAGAAAAATCCTCTTCTCCCAGTAAGAGCACAAAGTCTGACTTACAGTTCCGTTGCCGGTAGATCGCCGTTCACCAGTCCCACACTAAATCCACTCCCTGCGGACCCGATGCTGTCTCTGCTACAGCGCGTTAGCGAGTCACTGTCCAGCTCTCCGACAGTTCATAGCGGCTGCCTCCTTGGCGAAGCCAAGCAGTCCGGGCTAGCCTTTAGCCTCGGCGGTCGTAGCTGGAAACACAGCACGGTGGTGCGACCATTGAAACAAAAAGTCACTTCACCCACACTCTGTTGTGAAGCTCTCACACGGTCAGTTTTCTAGTCACACACTCTTTTGTGCTGGTTAACCTCAGTAAAACTAGCCGGGTCTCTCACTTTGGTTCAGCTAACCTCGTTCATCTCTCCATGCCGTTCTCTTCTCCTCCTCCATTGCAACAGATACACAGGTCCCGTTTTATGCTACCTTCACGGGCCTCCAGAAAATGAGAACTCTGAAAATATTTTAACTCCTTCAGAGTTACATACCATAAAATAATACTTTTATGATTAACATAACAGTTTGATTGCTCTAATTACCTGTATTTACCTTGCGACATATTACAGGGCAAATTACATTCAGGGTAGAGTTACATCACATAACATCAACTGTGAACACCTTATGTTACTGTGGCGTTTAAGTCCATGGGAATTATGAGTATCCACTCCCAAATTCCCATCCGGGCTACATTAGTATCGGTTCATGGTATCGGTTAACTTTTACGAGTACGCACACATTTTACAGTATCGGCCCCGATACCCGATACCAGTATCGGTATCGGTGCATCCCTATCCATTTGGCAAAGTAAATCCATTTGGTATCCTTGTTGGTCTTCAGACAACAATTCTGACGGCTAAAGAACCAAATGGGACAGACAAAAAAAAAAAAAAAAAAAGAACATCAGTTTTTACACCATTAACTTAAAAGCTTGGCTTTGGAGACTTTGATTGATTGATTGATTGATTGATCATACTTTATTCATCCCGAGGGAAATTGGGTTAAGGCTGCCAGCCGTGCCAGCGACATCTTACCCTCCGACCATACATACATGACACAAACATCACATGGGGAAGACAGGTCAGAGGGGTATAACATGGAAAAGCACAACATGAGGAAAGATAAGGAGAAAAAAATAACTCCCCCCAGACTGAGCTCCAACAGGGAGATCAGTTTGAGAACAGAAAAAAACACCTCTGCACATAGCACATGAAAAAAAGCGTGAGAGACAGCCGATTTAGACAGTACATCCGGGCCTGGAGCCTATGCGCTGGTCTCCTTGATCCACCGTCTGCATCGGAGGGGAATAAGCGTCGAAGGCGTTTGGAGGGGGAGGGGGGATATGTGTCTGTGTGTGTGTCCAGAGTTCAGCTGAGACAGTGTCCTTCGCCCTGCCAGGCTAAGTAAACAGTCTTCCAGCCAACCCAGGTGGACTTGCATAGAATGGGAAGAACAGTCTAAACACAGTCGTTATCAGGGTGTTGTTGTTCAGCTCCAGCCTTGAGACCGCAGCAGGCGCCAAAGGGGTCTCCGAATGAAGTCATGGTGGTTTTTACTTTAGTGCGAACAACTCATATGAATTTCAAAGCTGTTCTAACAGTAACACTATCAGAACGCTGTAACGTTAAACATGGGTCATCAGCCAGATTTAATGTGCAACGAGACGTCAGACAAGGCCGTCCAATGTGACAGTATCTTTTGCTTCTTGGTGCTCAGCTGCTTTGCTCCCATATAAAATTATGCAAACTTACAGCACATTTCTATCACTGACAGGACAATTATTAGTGAACCTGCTGATGACACAACATTGTTTTTAAAAGGTAGCTCACAGATTTCTTATGCAAGTCTTCTGTAAAGCTTCAGTCTTTGCCTTAATCTTAAAAAGTGCGAATTATTAACAGTTAAGGAGTGTAATACTGATTTGGTCTCAAATATCCCTGTGAAAAACTCAGTTATCCTGGCATTAATATTGAATGTAATGAATCACAGCAATGTTTCAACATTTTCAATCCCATAAAAAAGATTAAACTTGTGGCTCCAACGAGATTTGTCATTAAAAGGGAGAATTCTGCTTTCAAAGGCTGAAGGAATCTCAAGACTCGCATCATGGTGCAATCTCTGGATGCTGACCTGCATGTAAAACTATAGAGCTCTGTTAGATTTTACATGGAATAATGTGAGGTAGTGTAGAGCGAGTGGTGAGGAAAGTGATAAGTAGAGAGCATCAGCAGGCTGGTGTTCTTCATTTCTTGGCATCTCCATTCTACCATCTTAAAACAACCTCAGTTGTCAAAATCTCACTTGTTTTATTCTGAATTTTACACACAGGAATAAGATTATTCATCCAACTGACAAAATCATTTACACAGCTGGTTTGAAACGTTTGAAGAAAATTCAAATCACCTGATGGTTCAGTAGTATTTGCTTTAAAGGCATATGAGTGGATGTAAACTGTAACATAATGCTACCATAACAAACCCGGGATCGTAGAGCAAAGTTACACCAGCAAAGTCTAAACTAAAGCATTATGGAAAATAACATGGGATAATTTATCAATATGTTCAAGGGACAAGTAAATAAGTTCAAGCCTCAAAAAGAACTGAACTCATTTTCTGAAAAAAGCAGTCTTGATAAACGATTACTGAATTTTCTTGAATTTGTCACAATAAAAGACACTTTCACATTTGATTGAATGAAGAATTTCTTAAAGATCCCAAACTCCTTATGGAATTTTATTCCACATCCCTTTTTTTTCACTGGCCCTGATTTTCTTTTGCTCTGCAAAAAATTTAAAAATTAACAAAATTCCCCTAAAATGATCATATTTTCCAAAAGAGATGGCTCGGGCCTTTATCTATGCACAGAACTTTAGTAACGTTGTTACGTCGCGCCTCTGAACAGGAAACAGAACCCATTCTGCGTCCTCGGGTATCTGGAACTGAAATTTGCAAGTCTTGTTTTCTTCCAACCTCTAAAAAGAAGAACGGGACAAAGGAACCTGTTTCTTCCAGATTGCACATTTCTACCCTCTTTTCGACCAAACTGGTCCGGCTCTGTGGAAAATATCTGCTGGCACAAAGTCTAGTTTTTACCACAAGAATTCTTTGTGCCCAACAAAGTAAAGGAAGTTATTTTAGCCTCGTTTCTCCTTATGTTGGAAGAATAGTTTGGTAACACTGATACTGACAGTAAACTCAGTTCTCACCTTTATGTTACGAACCTGCTACTTATACTGTCCAAATTCTACCTTCATAAATCCAGGTTCTCCTGTAGTAAGCCAAATTTCATTGAATTACTTTTGTATATAAAGCATTATATTTTCTCAATAATGGGCAGCAGAATAAGAACGTGTGGCCTTTTTAAACATTTGAACTTCTATGATGTTGTGCTGGAACGAGTAGAAACCGCGGGCGCTTTGTGCCTATGGTACACTAACTTGTATCTTCTGTACTCCTTCCTGTGTTCTTGCCAGCCTGATGTGCGCCATGTTTAGTCTCGTTGTCCTCAATAAAGTTAGGTTTAAAAAAAAGTGACGTTCGGTCAGCTTTCTCCCGCCCACACTGGGACGGCGTTCCCACTGGCTGCCAAGTTTTAAGTGAGAGGTTTTCTGTTTGACGTTATTTATGTCACAGATGTCATAAAAGCGCATTCTACTGTTTTCTACTGTCTCATTACGGGGTTCGTTTATTTAGGTATGTTCTACTTTATTCGTTTTTACTCCTGTGAGCCGTTTTGTTTCACTTATATCTTTTCTGACGGAGCTGTAACTAAAATGATAATGTTTTAAAAAAAAAAACAGCGTGGGGATATTATTTTTAGGACTTTGTTGACTCGTCTTTATTACTGTGTAACATTAGCTGTAGTAGCAATTTAATGTACAGCTGTCGTATGTTAGGCTTGTAGTTTTTGTCTGCAGTTACGTTACATTTACGCACCTCATCCCAGTGTTGGGGTAATTTATCAAACTCATATCCAGATATTGTCCGGGAACAGCATGAGAGTTTAACATGTGACTTTAGATTCTGTTTGTAATTAAACAGAGAGATTCATTTTGTCCTTTGTACTGATAAAAATGGGTGTATATGGTTTTTGTTTCATCAGTGGAGTTTCGCTATGAGCTACATCTTAAGTGTGGTTTAGCTTCCGCTTTTTTTCTTCTTCTTTTTTTGGATATATCAGAATCTGCTTTATGTCAGTTGGGTGCCTCCATACACCCAACAATATAAACTGCATTGAACCAAACTATTAATATTCATATGAGCAACTTCCTAGTTTGACCTTGCACAGTTTGGCATGCTCTGTTAGACTGTTAGGAGTCACAGGGTGTTTTCCTCTTTCTGTCGTGACTTTTTTCTCTGTTCTGTGTGCAGGAACATGGCTGATGGTGACACGCAGAGAGAGGGGGATGTGGTGGATGCCAGCCTCTTCAAATTGTGGTAACCATTGTGCATTACTGCTCACTGTCTGACTCCCCGTGCAGTCATATGAAACAGAAAGTTTCTGCAGGATGCTGTACAGTCTGTGAAAAACATGTACACCCAATGATTCAGCAGCTGGCAGAACCACGTTTAGCCACACAAGCTTGAATTAATTGTTTCCTGAATGACTTTGTCAGTGTGGCACATCACTGTAGAGGAATATTGGCTCGCTCTTCTTTACTACATTGCCTCAGTTCATTGAGACTTTGCAGGTATTTAGTTATGCTCAGCTCTCTTCAGGTCTCGTTACAGGACTTCGGGTGATTGCAGCACGCTGATTCTTTGCTTTTTCAGCCTTTCTATTGTAGATTTGCTGGTGTCATCAGGATCATATGAGCCTTAGCTTTAGCTATTAGGCAGATGGCCTCACAGTTCACTTTAGAATAATTTGCTATGGAGAGGAGTTCATGATTGACTCAGTGCCTGTCTGCTTGGTGCCCAGGTCCTGTAGCTGCAGACCAAGCCCAAATCATCCCCCCTCAGTCAGCATGACGTGCTCTTTCTGGTTTTCTCCAGATATGTGAAGCCCTGCTACCATGTTCTTTTTAGAGAGAAGAGGCTTCCTCCTTTCAAACAAGCTGCACTTTTTCTAATTTTCCTGTCATTAACCTTATCATTTAACTTACTAAGTGTTGTTTTTCTAATTTCTCTGAGCATTGCCTGACTCCTGGAAACAGTTTTGGCATTGTAGTAACACCTGACCTAAACAAAGACGTTTATCTACAAAATGTATCTGCACAGTTGTTAAAATGTTCTTTTAAGTATGATGCCCGCTAAACAAGTGTTCTTCAGGTTTTCAGTGAAGGGTGATCACGTTGTGTACACTTTCAGGAAACAAGCAAATGCAGGAAAGGGTAAGACCAAGGAAACGAACAGCAGCAGACCAGAAGCCTCTGTCTCTTACCGCTACAAGATGGACTACCCATGCATCGGCACCTGTTTGGTTATCAACAACAAGAACTTCCAGCCAACAACAGGTAACAGTGGGTCCATCCTGCCCCTCAGGCCACACTGACTCTTATTGCACACACAAATAGGTTTGGCCACTGCCATAGTCACCACTGCGATTTGACTACTGCTGTTTTTCATGGAGTTACAGCACAGAGGAATCGTGCTGTGACAGTTAACAGAAACACTTGATTAAAAAGACCATAAGAAGCTGGAGTTTGTGTCATTGCTACAAAGATCAGGCTCTAGTATCATCAGTGCTAGGTGTCACAGTCAGGGTGAAGTCAGGATACACTCTTTGAAACTATACTGAAGATGCTGATGTTTACAGTGCGCTGCCTTTTCGCTGGTGTGTCTCTGCAGGGATGAACACTCGTGATGGCACAGATGTTGATGCTAAAAATGTTGAGAACACCTTCGGTAAGCTGGGCTACAAGGTCAAAGTGCACCATGACCAGACTGTGGCGCAGATGAAGAAACTAATGCTAGATGGTAAGAAGAGTTTTGGTCATTCATGTTTACGTCTGTGTGGAGAACAATCCTGCCCGTGCTGTTACACTGAAGTCAGTTTGTCAGCTGATACTGTCTGCAGCTGGATCACGCTGGTGATTCAGTTTAATGCTCTTTTACTCTTTTTGCACTGTGAAAGAGACACTCCAAATGCAACAGCAGGTATATGTGCAGTCATTATTTATATAGATAGATAGATGTGGAAAAACGTAATTTTTCCAACCTGGTCTCAGTGAGCAACTATACAAACAGCACTCTCAGCCCCCAAAGACTGCGTTTTTTTTTAAACTATGCAGTTTAGGTTATTCAGGACTTGTAGCTGTTTAATTTCTTTCCTAAATGGTTTCTTGTGATTGTTCAGTCAAAGCTTCATTATCATCATACGACCCCTAAACCTGAATGTAGGGAATAAACTATGCAGAATTTATGGGAAACTGCAGGAACTGTCCAAATCCTGACGATGAATGAATAAATAAACACTTTAAAAGTATTACGTAGATGTCTTAACAGTAGTTTTAATAATAATGTGTGGATTGCATCATTTTAAAATGCTGTAAATTGCCCGCTGCGTTAACCGCCTGTGCTCTGCACATCTCTGACAAATCGCTGCAGTAATTTTAAGGCCAGCGTTTACAGACAGGTCAGAGAGGCAGAGCATCAAATCAATCACACATTAGCTGATCGTTCAAACAGAAAGCCAACGACTTCCAAATATCCGCTCTATGCCGGCTGTGATTCGAACACATGTAAATGCTCTTCCAGGAATCAGAGACAGAAACTCTTTACAGAACTCTGTTACAAAAACAATCATTTTCTTTTTTCCCCCAAACTTTATGACAAAGTTCAAATGAGGGATTTTTGCTTTTCTCCTTTTAGCGCTCATAATTCAGCGGCCGCGCTTCGTTTGCATATCGTCGCCTCTGAATGATCGAAGAGATAAGCAGCAAACCCCATCTCTGCCTGTCTGTGAAACCTTCTTAGTGCCATCGATGTGTTTTGTCCTTTAATAAAATTAATCACAAAAGATTTTTCGATTTTTATTTTACTGTTAAAATCAATTTTTAAAAGTACGCAGTCCAGAGTACGTTACTAAAACTGTAACGTAACGTTACATCTGCAAACTTTAAGACATCATGTTGAATTTATCACAGAGTGTAACTTAAAAATAAGAAGTAGTTTATATTTGGTGCAACGATCTGACAGAACACACCTGTTTACTTTATTTCTGTCACTCAGACAGAGAAACAGCACAGAGCTGCGTTCATGAAAACTCTGACATCAGAGTATCAGTGTTTTTAATCTGTGAGAGCATGAACTCTCCTCCTTGAAATAAATAGTTGGTAAAAACTGAATTTCAAGCAGGAAAATCTTAAATGTGTGGAATTCGCATAGCAGGATAGACTGCTTCTTTTCTGTGGTCCTCTGATGTCCCGTTTTTGGGAAAACACCATGAGGTTGCTTCTGTTTGCTCAGTCCTGCCTCAAAAAGTCTGAATGGTCAAACTATACATTTCAAAACTTAACTTTAAGTTTTTATATTTTAATATTTTAATGGGCGAAGAGGTTTACAACCAAAACTTTCAAAAGAATGTGAAATTCAACTCTGTTTTATTTATATAGTGCCAAATCTAAACAGTGCTTTATATTATAAGGTAAAGACCGTACAATAATACTGAGAAAGTCATCTATAGCTAACTATCCAAGTCAAAGTTTTTTGGAAGAAAGCGCCATCTCCTGGTGACACTCTGGAATTGAGTGAAAAGTGTTGGAGTGTAAAAATAGATCCACTCCGAGGCTGACCCCTGGATGACCCCTGGATGACCTCTGGCTGAAAGTGGCAGCTTGGAGTGGCCATATCTGTAATTAAAAAACAAAACAAGAACCCCAAACACCTGGTCTTTAACATCTTTTACGATTATTTAGATACAATCCCACATATGACACTGCATCATTAGTATCACTTTGAGTCTGATTTCAGATCACTTGTCTGACTCACCTTGTCATCATTTTGTATTTAGAAACACCTAATTTTGTACTTTCGGTGAAACTACACATCTGCTTCTGCAACCTTCCATCTGTGTCACTGAGACTACAGTTTCCAACGAGTCTCAGACTAACTAGGTTTTATTTGTGCAAGAACACAAACTGAAGCTAATCCTCAGGAACAGAGAGATGTACTTTCAGCTGCTCTTTATTTCTAAGGGGATCAGTCCAGAGGATGGATCCACATGATGGCTGAGCACAGCTTTATGCTGGATGGCCTTCCTGACACGACCCTCACATATACTGGGACCAGCACAGGGAGTACACAACCCTGTGTGTGTGTCTCTTCTTGAATCAGGGATGTTTTATGTGTACAAGGAAAGTGTTAACCACAACACCATGATGCAAGATCTCAGAACCAATTATGAGTTAATCAGAGGCCGTTTGTGTGCTGCCACTGCCCAAGCAACACACCTGAGTTCATTACACTCAGCTGCCCCTCGGTTCAGTCAGCTGCTACACCACCCAGAGACATGTGGCCCGTCCTCAGGAATAAATCAATCCCAAGTCTGTGCTGCTCAACCAGCTTCCTGTTAAACGCCATAACTGACTTTAACCTGCTGTGTTTAGTTTTCCTCCCATTCCATGATTTTTTTGTTTTTGTTTGCAAGAACAGTTTTAACAGATCAGATTTCCAGCCTGGATCTTATCACCCTGTCCAAGTTTCTTATCTTATCTTAAATCATTTTAACTTGATATGTAAAATGTTAGAAATGACACATGGCTGTAAAGTGTGCACTTTTAATTAACAAATAAAGTAATCGGCATAACATGTGCTACTAAGCCACCGACAGCTCTCCCAAAGCTTCATGTTAGCTGCTAGCATTTGTTAGAGGGCTATGCTAGCTAACAAAGCAGACTGGACTGTTTGGGAGTGTGAGCTTTAATAGGCAGGAGCTCAAACAGCGTACATGTACTGCAAAATTATGAAGTACCTAAAAACCTAAACCTATTGTAGTAGCACTCTTTAAAACAACTGGACTAATAACTCATATTGTTTCCCATCTATTCTGCTGTGTTTGCAGCATCCAAGGAGGACCACAAGAACAATGCATCATTCGTGTGTGTGCTGCTTAGTCATGGAGATGAGGGCGTGATATACGGCACCGATGGCCCTGAAAGGTTCGATACCCTGGCGAAGTACTTCAGAGGAGACTGCTGTGCGGGTCTGGTGGGGAAGCCAAAGCTCTTCTTCATTCAGGTTAGTTAATAATGCCAATTTGATACACTTCTGTGAATACAGTCATGTTTTCATTTGTATTTGATCAAATTGTAAAATATTTCCTTTGATCGTAATTTGCTTTGGAACTTTGATAAGAAGTCTAAACTCACTTTCAATGAGAAAAAGCTAATTACTACATGTTCCCAGACTATGTTCCCTTTCTACAGTTAATGCCACCTTAAAACGGGTGTAGCTAATACCAAATATTAGAGAGCAGTTATCCCCATTTCCTCAGGAGGCGTTGCCTTTTCGAGGCTTCCCTTCTGAATTACAAATTCCTCTTAACAATGTTACACTGTGTCACTGCACCATCTTGTGGTACGCATTGGTATTACACCCAGCTCTACTTCAACATACCCTCCTGAGACCCAGCCGATTCATTATGTCCTCTGTAGTGGACAAAATGAGTTCAACTGAAAGATGCTAGTTTTCCTCAGTATTCAGGAGGATGACAGACACAAAAGTTTTTTCCTGAAATTCTGTTTTTGGTTTAGTCCATTCTGGAAAGTTATAACAACTTTTAAACACAAGGATGTACACACCTGCTTGACTGTGACAACATGAATGCTTTTGGTGCTAAGATTAAAAATACATGCAAAAAACTGGATGTCTAGCTGTACATTACATCCTCCATCCACCAGAAACATTAGGGTAGTCACGCTTAGCTTATTCCCAGCCACCTCACCTGGAGCAGGCGGCTGGGTGGGGGAGGTCTGGCCATCTCTACTTGGATTAGTGTACCTGCGACGCAGAGATGGATAAGTGACCAAAAATGAATGAATGGATGGAGCTTATGAAAAAGTACATACAAGCAGTTTTTAGCAGATTTGACTGGTGACTTTATACAGATGTTTATACAGATGTTTCAAGATTTCTGCCAACTGGAGCTTGAAGAAGGACTTTGATCATATCTGCTTCTCCTTCCTTTTCAGGCATGCCGTGGTACAAACCTGGATGATGGAGTCATTGAGACCGACAGTGGAGGAGACGAGCAGACGTCTGAGAAGATTCCTGTGGAGGCCGACTTCTTATACGCCTATTCCACCGCTCCAGGTACAGACAGTGTTTTCTGTTATCTTAATAGACTACATCACATTTTGGCTAAACGGTGGACTCACATGGAGGCCAGTGGGAAAAGGTGAGCTTTATTTGAACTGATGGCAAAGTCCATAAAAAAGACCAAAAAAAGTGCAAATAATACTTAATCTCCAAAAAATTAAAAGACAAGAAATGGCAGGTAAAAAATAGACACTTTGATAAAGAACACAGGAGAGACAGGGATTTACACGCTTACTGCGATAAGATCAATGCTTTAAGCTCAGTATGGCGCCCACATACAGAAATGGGACATTAAAATATATGCCTCAAACATGTCGGAGAAAAAAAAGGGGGAAACTATTAGGATAATGACGCAGGAGATGTCAAACTAAATGCAAAACACAGGAGACAATGACTACCAAAATAAAACAGGAAATGAAAGATAGCCACGGAAACAGGGAGACACTTAGATACAAGAACTTTACGGGATGAATAACAATAAAAGAACAAACTCTAACTGAGAAGGAAAGAGGAACAGGATACTAATGGAAAAAAACCCAATGAAACCAGACTTACAGAAACAATACCAAGAACCAGACGGCCTGAAGGAAGAATGGAAATAAAAACCAAAAAATTAAACACAACTCTGAAAACCGTGAGTTCAGAAACCGACCTACGTGCCAAATATAGAGACTTTTAACTTGAAAAGGCAACTGATGTAGGAAAGCAGAGTGTTGTGATCGATGGCATAAATCATCATCACTTCAAAAATTCTGGACACACTTTAATGACCACTAAACCTCTGTGATTTTTTACAATAACTAGTTTATCTTTTCATGGATTTTGACTCTGGAATATCTGTTTTTAATTTGTTGTATGAATAAAATACAACACTTCATTATATTCAGACGTCTTTCATGGTTCATTTTTGAGGTATATTTTTTTCTGCTCCAGTACAACCATTTATCTAACTGATTTTAAGTGGGCTGGATGTATAATATAATTAAATGTCTTAATACGGCCTTTAGGTGATCAGTCTGCTAAAGTAACAGCTGAGATGACTGTGGCAAGGACCACATACACACACACAGCGTTGTCAGTTTGCTCAGTTTATTGTCTATGGCAGTAGATTCTGTTGTTTTGGTGCTCTGCACGCTGGAAACAGTCACTCCATGTTTTTCTGCTCTGCTGTCACTGAAAAAGCCAAGAAGATGTCATCTAACCTGACCCAGCACACCTGTGTTTCAACCACGCCTCCCTGTGAGCTCACTGTGTCGCCCCTCCTCTGCAGCAGGCCAGAGGCCACACCTCCATCACAATGACTCTAAACAATGCATTGCTTTCTCACTCACTGCAACCTACATGGCTCTGCTTGATGCTGCTGAGTCACATGACCACAGGAGATCGGAATGCAGCAGAGCAGGGAGGAGGGGGCGGAGCAAAGCGTGCCTGCATGAGAGGAGCATTGCTTCCACACACGTCTCCTTTCTGATGAATGAGAGCAACTTACAGGGGACAGACAAACTAAAGCATTGAGCGTATCGGGCTAGTATCGATCCAATACCAGCCCCAGTATCAGTTCTATTGATATTTTACTGCATAAAATGATATTAAATTAAATAGAGTACCATCGTAGTAATAATAAACACACAACTGAACTAAACAGATGCCCTCCCATAGATCATTGTTTTGTCACAGTCACCAGTCCAGCTACTTTATTAGTGTCAGGATTGTGTATTATAGTGAACGATCACCTCCTCACTGTTGTGTTTTCTAAGAGCACTAACACTGTCACCCTCCTGCAGGATACTACTCATGGAGAAACACAACCTACGGCTCCTGGTTCATACTGACGTTGTGTGAGATGTTGGAGTGCTACAGTCGGAAGCTGGATCTGATGCAGATCATGACACGAGTCAACTACGGTGTTTCACGCTACTTCGAGTCCTCCAGCAACCTGCCTGGATTTGCTCGCAATAAGCAGATCCCCTGTATCGTCTCTATGTTGACCAAAGACTTTTACTTCCCCGTCTAGATTTACATGGTTGAACCTCAATGATCTTTGTTCTCCTTGACCAAATGCAAAGTCTGATGCTGTGCTGCAGCTGATGCAGAGCAGGATGACAGTGATTTAAATGTGACTAAACCCATTTGCACAATCTGCACTTAGATTCGTGATACTTTTATTGATTTTAGTGTTGGATCAGTTTACCTTTTATATTTTGTGTGTTTATGTATGTTTGTATTAAAGTGAAAAAAACCATTAACAGTGTTGCGACAGTTTTGGGCGCTCCACATGTTTTCGCCATCTGTCGTATTTTTATGTTTTGTTGGCCTAACAAGGGCATGTTTTTGGACCTCATATTGAGAGTTCTAGTGAACATCTACCAAACTCAGGTTCAACACTTTGAATCATCAGTTCTTTCTGAGCTTTTGAAAATGGGAGGTTATGTGTAAAACATTTAATTCAATACATGTGTTAAAATCCTTGAATTGAAGCTGAAGGTCCGCACTTCAGTCACATCTTCTTTGTTTGATTTAAAGTCCGCTCTGGTGGAGTGCAGAAGCAGGAGTCCACACACTCACGGAGCTGACCATGTGACAGGCCAGATGTTTTGTATTTTGAACCAACTGTGTGAACATGCAGCCACTAGAGGAGGCCAGAGAAACAACTAACGTGATTCTCAGAGGCCTTTAATGACTCAGCAGTTTTGCAGAGGTTCCAGGAACTGAAACTGTGGCCCGGTTTAACCCTTGATGCATCGACCATGTGGAAGTGCTAATTTGAAAACGAGAAAAGAAATAAGACTTTCTGTTTAGACAGTTGTCAGCTTCTTCTTCTTCTTTTTCTAATTCTTCCGTTTTTCTTTTTAACCATCTGTAGTCTGTGTATAAGGCAGCTTCTGTCTGGGGCCCACTGCTGTGAAATACAAACTCCTTGGATAGGTTTGTCAGACCCCTCCCTGGGCTCAGCTGTGTGTGTCAAAGAGATAACCCTGACCCTGTGGAGAGCTGGCACACACTTTCCATTTGTTGAGGATCAATTGTGGAGGTTGGAGCTTCTCAGACATCGCGTTTTCCATTCCCAGATTTTGACAAAGCTGTTTTCTCTTTGCTGTAAACAGAAACAGTGTGCTGAGTGAGTCACCGGCAGCACAAATGACACCAAATGTAACAATCATTAATGAATGGGGAATTTCAGTATGTGTGAGTGTGCCAGTGGAAGCCTTATCTTCAGAGTTTCCATTAAAAACAGACACATGTCATGCATACATGCATGCTGCTGTGTTGGGAATCTGTTGATCTGCTGCTAGCTTGCAGACATTTTCATGTGAAACTGCACAGCTCAGTTTCGATTCTCCTTTTTAAAGAATGAACGGAATCACTGCGTGCACTACTCTAAACTGCAGCTTGACTCTGGGACCCCACCGCCACAGCTACACACTTAGAGGAGAGACATTACAAACGTGTCCTTTCCACACAACGGCAGGTGTGCTGCTGCCAACCCCTTAAACACACACACGGTTGTGAGAAGTTTCTAGTTTCGTTTCCAGTTGCAGCGGCGGAGAAAGAAGAGGAGATGTGGGGGCGACGGGGGGGAGAGAGACACAGAGGAAGTGAAAATGAAATTCAGCTCAAAGATCGTCTATGTCCTAAGAATAAACGTTCCGGGGGGGCGGTCATTTCCGCCGTGTGTCAACCTGCTTATACATTTAAACACGTTTTTGCTACAGTTGGCTAGGATATTGATGTATTCAGGTACTAGTCACTGAGCTATGTATATATATCCCAGACGTACAGACGTTTGATGTTGGTGTTTTGCAATGGCGTGGCAAGGTGAACGGTAAATACTAGAATTTAGACCAATTTTATTTTTAGGTGATTCTATCCTACGCTGTTCTGTATCAGAGCACGTGACTCGTGTGCAATCTGACGGATAATTATCCCAGAAAGTAAAGCTAAGCTACGAGCATTAGGCTAATCTTAAATGTCATGGTTGCCGCCAAAAAAAACAAACAGATAACCCGCCCCCCCAAAAAAGATAATAATAATAAAAAAAAAAAAACAAAACACAACAGAGTGAGCCATCTTCGCTTCGACGTGTGCGAACGCACGCGAGACTTCACGACGCTCGAGACCGACCCAAAGCGAGAGCACGAGAGCAGGAGGGGGATTTCCAGCTCTGGCCCCCACTTCCCGAAGCGACCGTTGTTTTGCTTTCGGTCTGAATGCAGAAACAGAAATAAACGACGACCACACTTTCCCTTTTCCACTTAAAACCTCGAACACGTTAACCTGTCCGGCTTTGGCTGCTCTTCTTATTCCGACAGCGGGACTGTGGAGCCCGAGGCCGTCCAAACCTAACAGGTAACATCTTATTTCCGCATATTAACGTCGCTGCCTTGCGCTCCCCTGGCCACACTGACTTCCTACAGGGCGACATGACGGATCCCTAGCTCAAGTGAAAGTAGTTCTGCAGTTTGTCTCCGCGTTTCATGACTCGGTATGGGATTTATTTTCACTTTTGACTTCGTTGTTTTGGGTCAGCTCGGTGGCAGGCGGTAGACACACAGAGCGCGATAAACTTCTGACTTGACCCCCGCTGCTAAAGCAGACTCGACTCCAGAACAAACATGTTACTAACATTGGAAAGTCAGCGGTGATGTGGCTGTTTACCTGGAATTAGTTAATATTTGCTAGCATCCTCCCGCTATAATGTAGACTCTTTGAAGTGTGCAGTGTTTATCTGTTTGTAACTGTGTGTATTTACCGTGTTATAATCTGAGTAGCAGCGGGACTGAGCCGTGAACAGTATTCAGGTCTTCGTGCGTGTCATTTACACTGAAAACACTACAAGTGTTATATTGTCTGAACTCCGTGACGGGTAACTTACCATGTTTAGCAGTATAAAAATAAATGTGCTATAGACTGAAGAAATAATAATAGTAATACTATTAATAATTTAAAAAGTACTATTGATGTTATAATATTGAATGTTATATTCTTAAATGTACAGTTGGACTATATTTGAGTGTAGACACCGTTATGTACACAGTGTAAATACATATTTAAATTCTTCTTGATCCAATTTTTCCGCCATATCAGCAGCAAATGTTCCTCATTGTGCAATTAGTAAAAAGAACAGAAGAAAGCACACATATTGCCACGCACTGTGATGACATGTTGGTCAGAAATCAGTATAGTTTGCGTCAACGGTTTAACCGCATTCATTTAACCCTAAAGTCCCGCTGTGATGATTCCCCCTTCCACCAATTAAACATCTGCTTGTTGAAATGTATTCACACCATGTGCTGTTCTCTCAGAGGACTTAGATGTAGTCTGTCTCACTGAAAAACTGAGCGGAAACATTAAATAGTGCTGAGTTAAGTGAACTTGGCGAATGTGTTAAAATAGATCTGGGTCTTTTTTTTTCTTCAATTGTCTTTCTGTTAGAAAATGTCTTCTGTCAGTGTCAGATACTCTGACATAAAACTGTAAGTTTTTACAGGTATATTTGTAGTTAAACTGCATGTATGTGAATGACCAAAATATTAATATCCACAGATGTAATTTAAGAACAAAGAGATGCTCATATTTGTGAATGTGAGCGTGCTGCTTTTAACGTGTGAGGCAAGCTGCGGTCAGAACTTGGGTGATAAATGAGGATGAAGAGATGCCTGTGTCGTTTTTACTATTTATGAAATAATGAGCAGTCTTATCTGTGAATAAATAAATCATTTTCCTGTCTTGAGTCACTCGTGTGACTGTAAGTAACCTGTGTGAATGATTTCTAACTGATGCCGTGTGTCATGTAGTCTGTTGGGAACACCTGAGACTGTCGTCTCTCTTTGCAAGATCACCAAAAGTCTGCTTTTGAAGCACACAGCACAGTTTGTTTGCACAGTGATCAGTGCAGCGCCCCCTGTTGCAACTGAGTTAAACAGCAGTGGCACATTTCATCATATGTAAACTTAATGTGCTTCATATATGAGATAAAAAACATTAAAAAAAACTGTAGGATTACAGTGCCTTGAAGTAAACAAGTGTAAGCTTGCACGAACAAAAAGGTTTTGAGTCTGTTTTTGAATGCATGCATAGGTGTAACTGATCTCAGGTCAGCAGTACCTGAAAGCACCCGCAGCATACTTGGATCTGCTTGTAGGAGCGTTTGCCCTGCACCTGATGGCAGTCTGACTGGGTTGTAAACAGTGAGCAAGTCAAAGATGCTTCAGGTGTGCAAACCACCGAGAGCTTTGTGCTGATCGGACTTTAAAGGTGAAATATCAGTTTGTGTTTGCTGAAGTCATTTGTGTTGAGATTTGGTGACACAAAGCTGCCTCTTATTGATATTTGCGGGGGTTGTTTAGTTTTCCTTTTTGAGCACCAGGGGCTGGGTTGAAGTGGGACGTGGGCCCTGTGTTTTGGCCATGTGTGCCATTTGTACTGCACTCCTTGTGTCTTTTTCAGCTTGTGTTTTCTGTAGTGATATTGTGAGCTTTCACTGAACAGACGCAGCTGAAAGGCTCAGCCTTGTTTGATATTTTGGATTTGATGCTGCGCTGTTTCACCTTGTTTAACCTGTTGGGGAAGCACTGCGCTGGCAGGGAGTGTCAGCCTGACTGGACTTTGATCACGTTTGTGTGCAGAGATCATCACCCTGCCCTTAAATCAAATGTAGCGACATGGGTGGGCTAAAGTTTTCTGGGACGGTTATGAGCTCTGTTTGTTTTTTCCTGTTGTCCTCTTGTTCCATTGTTGTTTTATTTAAGGTGTCGTTCCCTGGAACAAACAGCGCGAGGCTGAGTGTAGAGCTACAAACATGAGCTGACATTTTTATTTATGAACTGTGTTTTATGGCTGCTGTTCTTTGCGCACACATTAAAGAGCCTGGCCAAGAGTCTTATCTTTACAAGCACACACAGACCTGATTCAACTGTGTTCCACACCTTACTCTGAAATGATGACTATGAATGGGGAAAAAACATCAGTGGGGGGCCTGCTATGCTCATTTCCAGCTCTACTTGAGTAGCTCTGGATGATTCATGGTTCAGAATCGTTCTTGTTTGTCGTTGGCTTGGTGCAGCCGCTCAGTTCATCCTGTGTGAAACAAGATGTTTTGGCTCTTGTTGGCACAGTGAGCACCACAGCAGATCATGTATTACAGCATTTCTATTTTTTTTTAAAGTTGCTACAATTTGCTATAATGTTTACAAAAAAACAAACAAACAAACAAAACCATCTTTGAATCCCAGTATCCGTACCAGTGCTCACACATTCATAATAACTGTACGTATCTGTGTGTGTGACTTCACAGACCGCAATGCCAGTAGAACGAATGAGGATGAGACCCTGGTTACAGGAACAAATCGAATCCTGTCAGATTCCAGGACTGAAATGGCTTAACAAAGTGAGTGTTGTTACACACACACACACACACACACTGTAACTTTAAGATGATGTAAACAATGTAAATTGTTTGCAGGAGAAGAGGATCTTCCAGATTCCTTGGATGCACGCTGCCCGTCATGGCTGGGACCTGGAGAAAGATGCTCCGCTCTTCATGAGATGGGCCATACACACGGGTATTGCACAGATTTAACTGCAGCCTCCGCTGCTGCTTCTCCTTTTTAGCGGTTCTCATTTTCATGCCTGCTACACACTGAAACACTTCTGTGATTAAGTTCAGAGAGTTTTGATTTATAAAATGCCTCCTTTTCATATCACTGGGAGTAGTGTTCCTCTTCGTTACTAACCTGAGTCAGTAACATTAAAAAAGGATCCAAGTTGAGCTTCACTTAAACAGAGAACAGTAGCATCAGGAAATTCTTGTTTGTTTACCGTCCCTAAAGTAATGAAATCCTTTTGCATTTGTTTGACTCCATATTTTTTACCTGATGCAAACACCATGTGTGCTGGCTCTGTGCTGAACAGGTTGAGTACCTGCTCTCAGGTAACTTTGTTAGGAAGCACATAGTGTCTGTGTAAGGGTAATTCCCACTGCTTTGCTACAGCAGTAAATGAGAAAATGTAATCTGTGCAATCTTTGCTAGAAAGATGTTCACACGTTCAGTCTGAGGGTTGAGGATTGATTCATTTTCTCCTTGAAGACTGTAAGATGATGTCTCCCAGTCCCTTTTTACATTTCAGTTTGGTTGGTTTGTGAGAACATATGATGTAAAATGTCCAGCTTTTGCCCCTCGGTGGTAAACGACCCCTTTAAAATTCCCAGATCCAGATCAAACATTAATCACTGCTAAGCTGCGTAAACCCTCACCTCGGAGTAATCCTGCTAACAAACAAAGCAAACCAGTCACATGACCTCCTTGGTGGATAATATTGGGGAAATTGTTACATTGTTTAAATATATCAGGTAAACTTTTCCATAGAGAGAAATGCTACTTTATTACAGATTGAGCTAAAAGCAGCTGCAGTCTTGTTGGTGGTGCCTGTACTTGATTGCAATACTTAATTTGACCAATAAATGGTCTAATTGTATCATATTATATAAGTTTATGTAACAATACAAAGAAATATATGTTCCTTTTTTTTAAACTTTCATTTGATTTGAAGTGAACATGTCAGATAATACAAGCTGCTGTAAAATTAAACAGCAAAAACTAACCAAGTAACTAACCAATAATGTAGAGTCAACAAGAATCTGTATGCATACTGGTAACACTGGTTAGCTCATAAATAATTGCCTCCATAGTGATGAAGCTCTTCTCTGAAATCCACCACAAAAAGACAAATTAGTGATTTTTTCCTTCTTCTTGCATCTGAATCAGGTAAATACCAGCCAGGTGTAGACCGTCCTGATCCAAAGACATGGAAGGCTAATTTTCGCTGTGCCATGAACAGCCTGCCAGATATCGAGGAGGTAAAGGATAAAAGCATCAAAAAGGGAACGAATGCCTTCAGAGTTTATAAGATGCTCTCCTCCTCAGAGAGAAATGCCAAGAAAGGTGAGCGCTGCTGCTGTCGTCATAAATTCTTTCAGTTTTATCATTCTGTCGAAACTCAAATGTTTCCTCATTTTTGTTTGAGGTTACTGGAAACTCAGTTGAATGTTTTGTTTTGTTTTGTTTTTTTTTCCAGGAAAGAAGAAGGCAGACAAGGAGAGGAAGTCCAAAGGAAATAAAGAGGTAGATAAACGTACAGGATGGCGATCACACCACTGCTAGAGTAGCATGTAGACGAATGAAAGAGCAAAGATAGAGATCCTGAAGCGGTGGTGGCGACCAGCAGCGTGTTGGAACAAACGTCATGTTTCTTTGAAATAACTAAGTGAATCCTAAACTTTAACCTGCAGCTGATAAGCAGCTTTTCCTCCTGGCTGGTTTGGTAACACATTTGGCATGACCGAAATGGTTTACTAAGAAGTGTTGTGAGCACTTTTTCCTGCCAAGGCAAAGAAAAACACTTCTGGAAATGACATGCAGCCTTTGAGCTGGCGACCTGCCATTTTATCTTACTTTGAACAATCAACTGTTGCTCAGTTCCACACATGACAGAGAAATTTACCAGGAAAAAAAGGTGTGGTTACCACACGCTCCACCGGAATTCTGTTCTGCCTGTCAGAAGTTGGACCGGTAACTGCTGCTTGTATCACACTGATGAACCGGCGGATCTTGAAGCTTTACTTGCAGAAAAACATTTTTAAAACTACGTTCAGGCATTTTTATCCTCACTTTCTGCAAGAACGAGCTTAGAAATAGGAGTCGAAAAAATCAGAAATAGCAGAACATCACAGAGTCAAGCTGTTTGCTTTGGAAAACAGGACATTTGAATAGGAATAAAAAGGAAGCTGCGTACGTGTTTAATGTGCTGGTGTTGGTTAGCTTAGTATATTTTGGCAAAATGTGTGCTTCTATGGCAGAAATGATGCAGATCAGGCTGTATCAGAGTATGCTCTCTGTCAGGAAAGCTAGTTTCTAACAAAGCTGTTTCTGAATCCCTTCATTTTTTTAAAAGTACACATCACTTTGCTGGTCCTGGCAGTTACAGTTTAATAAAGTTATCATATTTCAGGTAAAACCTTTGGGATTTCTTATGCGTATGAACAGATCGCCTGTGATGTAGATGCCTCCTTTATGAAGTCAAACTCTGCAGACTAACTGCACTCAGCGTTGTGTTGCTTGTCTTTTTTCCCACCACAAATTATGTGCGTATAGGGTGTGAACTAGCATAAACAACCCTCTCCTGCACCCCATACTGGACTATCAGCATAATGACAACAAAGCCAACTTGTGCATGACAGAGCAGCCAGTACCACATACTCAGTGTGATGCAAGTTTGTATTTTGGATCAAGTTAGCTGATCAGATAAGCTTCTCCATTCAGTGTAATTTTGCCAGTGGCAATGCTGGGAAACCAAATGCTGCAACATGATGACATGATATGATTTTCCTGACTAGTTTCAGTAGATACAACTGGCTTTCTTTGGGATAACATTAGCATAACCACTAATGTGGACAAATTGTTTGCTAACTGTTGTGTGGAGCTTGTATTGACGTCTGTGGTCCTGTGTGAGGAGCTTGTCTGTTTAACTTGACTCCATTTCTAATCTCACTGTTAATGCTGGGAGCAGAGGCAAGGCACTCTGGGACTGTAGTGGAAAACCCATCAAGCATCTTTCAAACAGCAGTCGCTGTGAGATAGCTGAAAGTCAGGGAAGGACTTATTTTTCTGTTTAGACACGAGCAAAAAAAGCATTTAATGCTTAAAAATGTGCCTAGCATTAACTTTATATATAGTTTTTTTTAATCAGTTGTATTTCTTGGCGTGTTGTTTTTTCTTCTCTCCTGTATGGTGAGGTGTTTGGCATGTTGTCTTACCACTTATTTTGATATCTTTACTTTCGTCAGCTCTTTGTTATGGAAATAAAGTGCCTTTCTTTTTTTTCTTCCTCGCCTGTCCCGTTTGGTTCTTTTGCCATCAGAATTATTGTCTAAAGGCAAAGAAAGATGCCCAACGGATTTACTTTACCAAATAGACCATCCCGGCCTTGCCGTAATGGTCTATTTGATTCACCTTTACTTTTATTGTTTATGTTTATGGTTTAGGGAAAAAAAAAAAAAAAGGAAATAAAGTGCCTTTTGACTTTGATCGTCCATCATTTAAAAATCGTTTCTTTTCCTTCTTGAAACAGAAGGTCACCTCTCCATCTCCAGACAACAGTCTTCTTGAAGCTGATGCCGGACCTATTGACTACACCAAACATGAAACAATCAAGAAGGAGTCAGTGGAGCTGACAGTGACAGACAGTGTCTCAGGTATCACACCACCATTTTTCTTTTTTCCATTACCTTTATCCCAGTTGTGTGTGTATGTGCTACCTGTTTGCTTTTGGCCTGTGCTTACAGCAGATGAGTCAGGGTGATTTTGTTTGCATGGCAGGTTTGTAACACAGTGGCAGTCCTGAGGGTGTTGCATCAGAAGAAGAAATACAAGAAGCGCGAACAGGCACATTATGCAATAACGAAACCCTCCCTTTCTCCACTCAGTATCATTTAACTTTTGAAAGTTTGACTGTCACACCAACCACAACTTTTCACTAAGACAGGTGCTTGGAGAGGAGACATAGGTGTACTTTACTCACATATAAGGTCATTACAGATACAAATGATCATGAACCCACACATCCTGACTCTTTTCTGTCCATCCTCAGTGATCCACAGTCAAGCTGAAGATCATGTGATCACCAGTGAGCAGCTGCCGTTTGTCTGTCAAACAATTGAGGTGACCACTGAGAACGAGGAGCAGACTGTTAGCTCCTCCCACCCGTACCCGCTGCAGATCTCACCTGTGTCTATGTGCGGCGGTAAGACAACACAATTGCACCTCGCCACATTTTGTTACGAGGAGAACCATAAATAGGTTAGTTAGAGAGGAGCAGGCTCGTAGGAGTGCCCGCTGTGTAGTTATTCAAAGGAGCTTTGACCACATAGTAACCTTTTTTAGAGCAGCGCTGACGAACGCAGACACAGAGCATGCTCCGTAGAGTGAAGAGTGGTGGGATTATCTTGCTGTCAAGATCAGATCAGTTGTTTGTTGTTGTTTTTTTTGCTCTCTTTAAATGACACTACAGCCATCAACTTGTGAAATATCGAAACTGTGACCTGATGAACTGCTGATACCAGTCGGAGCATTGTCTTAGGTTTAAACATCCACCAGCACCTTTTCTACGCCCTACCTGTAGAGAACTAACAACTCAGCCAGCTTTAGAGAGGAGGAAAACCTGCTCCTGTTAAACAGATCTCTAACTGTGATTATTATTTGTGAGGCTGTGAGGTTATTGGTACTTGAACCTCACTGATTTGCCATTACTCATTTCATCACCACCCTGACATCTGAATCTTTTCTGCGTATGTGTAGCTATCGGTTTTTCTTCCCCCAGTCAGTCGTTCAGTCAGAGCTGCCTCTTTCAGTTTGTAGTGCACTAGCAGAGTCTTCATCTTCCTTTTTCTGCTTCTTATTTCTTTTCTCGTGTTTCTTAAATTGCACCATTGCTTTATGAGTCAGGTTGCAAATGGACGTCATTCATGTATCCCTTGTTTTCTTTAGAACAGTACTAACGGATGTAGTCAGTTTGGTTTTCTGCTGTAAATCATGGTTTTAACTGAACGTAATTTTTCTGCATGTTTTTCCCCCCTTTGTGTGTGACCTAAGAAGGAGTAATAGTTCTGTGCATGTGTCTCTTTTTGAACAGGCAGCGACACAGAAAGCGATACAGAAAACATCAAAGAGGTTAGTATCTGATTATACGCACAGGGGAGAGAGTAATAACTGAATCATTAACCGGTCTGATTTTCAGATAAACAGGTTTTTACCTGTTTCAACCGTACGGCTTGAACAAGGCGTGTGATTGTGTGTGTGCACGTGTGGCTACTTCTCTGAGCACCGCTTTGAGTTTAAAGCTCCAGGTGAAGTTTGCCTACCAGACCACAAGAGTCCTGTTATGTGTGTGTGTGTGTGTGTGTGTGTGTGTGTGTGTGTTTGTGTGTAATGTTCCTGTAATGTTAAGTGAGAGTGAGAAAAGGGAGGGTCTTGTCAGGAACTGCTGCTTTCAAATATTAACAGTTTGATATGAAGCTGTCCTTTGTAGTCTAATCCACACACACACACACACACACACACACACACACACACACTGCAAACCACACAAATACCTACATGTGTGTTTTGGCTCACAATATTTGGATAATAATTTGGAACCTTTTTTATATAAAGTCAGACAGTTAAAGAATAAAACAGAACAAAAAGCAATAAAGAATGATAAAAAAATAACAGTAAAAGATTAATAACATAAACAAAACCAGCAGATTTCTGTCACAAGACTTTAGATTTATTTTCTAATCTTGGGAAACAAATTTATGCTCCTGTGAGAACCAAACACATGATTCATAACAGCCATTTATCATAAACTCACCTGTCTGCAGGCATGTACGTGACAGCCACACACAGTCTATATGTCTTACTTGTCATGTGCATGCGTAATCATACACACACACTCCCAGACAGGTCACATTTTCAGTGGTTCCATGTTTAACCTTTGTAGCAATAAATACAGCAGGAAGTGTCGGTGGTTAGCACTGTCACCTCACAACAATGAGGCTCGTGGTTCAAATCCCAACTCGGGCCTTTCTGTGGGGTTCCAGCAGGTATTCCGGCTTGTTCCCACAGCCCAAAAACATGCATGTCAGGTTAACTGCTGATTGTAATTTATGGGAGGCACAGCAAATGCATTCAATAGAGTGCTGTATGATAAATGGTACTCTACTTGAGCCCGCTTTCTATGTCTAAGTGCTTTCTGTCAAACATTCACACTCATAAGAACGCATCAGAGAGCAACTTGGGTCCAGTATCTCACCCAAGGATACTCTGGCATGCAGGCTGGAGGGACCAAACCACCAACCTCCCAGCTGTTAGATCACCTGCTCTACCTCCTGAGCTACAGCAGCCCCAATATTATATGAAAACGGGTGTAGGTCACGATCAGCCAGGGTTTCAGGTGAACCCGCTGTGAAACCTAGCCACACCCTATCATGTGATTTCCTTTTTGGCTTGTGTGATTAGGGTAGAGGATCATTAAGGGGTCCATGTCCCTCTTGGGGGGACACTCCCACAGGACTTAAATCTGGGACTCTCCACCATTTGACCTTTCAACTGAAGAAGCTTCTTGGATGAGAGGTGAAAAGTCTTCAAGCAACTTAAAGAAGTCCAGACGCTTTTCTTTCCAAGCTCCTTCGACTACGATGACCTGGGTGACTGAGAACCTTCACAGATAAACTTGTAATATGGAGCGTTGTAGGTGTTTGCCTTTTACATTATTTCTTAAATCTCCAAACTGCGATTAGTGGCCTTCTGGAAACAACAAAACTGTAAAAAGAAACCCACTTCTCAGTGATCACTTTGTGCTCATTTTTGCATAATATCGTTGTATTGCTATGTCACCTTCTTCTTTTGTCTTCCAGGGTATCGGTGCTGCCTGGAGGCGGGACTACAGCACATCAGTTCTCAGGATTCCCCCGTGTTCTCTTCCTGGCATGGCCACGTTCGTCAGTACAACCAAACCCAACTTCAAGGTGACGAGCACACGAGACCCTTCCCCGCTCATCAGCTACCACACCGATGGTTGGACGCCGACCTACAACCAGAACTCTCTCGTGTCCACGCCAGGCACTCACACACATGAAGTGCGCGCAAGTGTCATTATGAAAACCTCTGACATCACTTCCTCTTGACCGAACACGTGGGAGTAGCATCACTGCCTCCAGTCCATATGAAAGACAGAAAATGTTTGTTTTCTCCATCAGAGCCATGTGGGGCCTAAAAAGGGACAAACCTCCAAAAATTAGATTTTTCCTAATATCTGTCTGGGCCAACATTTTCTCTGTTTTCCTTTCCTTTCATTTGAGGAAATCATTGACTTGTGCACAAAGTGATGAGCACTTAAGGTCACTTTCTACTTCCTGCACGTCTTCCTGATGTAAAAGGTTAACTTCCATGTGTGGAGGACTTGCAGACCTATGTGCAGTATCAAATTTAGGAGCAAGTGCACCGTAGCATACCACTGCAAAACACCATGTGCTCAGCCATGGACACTATGTGTCGCTGGTTGATCGTTTTCCCTGCTGCTTTGTGGTAACACTTGAGTAAACGCCAGTGAAGGAATTTCACTACTTTTACCTTTGAAAGCAAAATTAGCTTCTACTTCTCAGAAGTTCTTCAAGATTTTATTGTGTATATGAATAGGTTTGTTCTTTGTTTAAAGTCCGTTAACTCCAAGAGAGTGGAGCTCCTGTTTGAGGGCAGGATGGCTGCCAAGCACCAAGCAAAAAGCAAAAGTAAATAAATAAATAAAAATTAAAAAAAGCTAAAATATGTAGCCAAATGGGCGCCATGCCCAAGTAAAGTCTTTATGTTTGCATCATCTTACTCATGCACTGTGTTGTGATTTTAAGATGTGCACAGCTTCCAGTCAGCAGTCATTTCCTTATCTTACACAGTGTGAGCTCAAGTGTTGCCATGAAAAGCTCTGCCGGGGACACATGGTTAAACCACTTGTGTTCATAAGCAGTGACTCGAAAATTCTTCTGTTTTTGGTGAAGCAGGCGTCAAAGGAATCACAGGCCTGTTTTATCTGTGTAGAGGACGACAATCATGGTGAGGCCCTACAGGCGTGTGTCTGTCTGTCTGTCTGTCTGTCTGGAGACCTCAGGACAAAGTACTCACCAACACACACACACACACACACACACACAGAGACCTTTCCCTACTGGTATTAATAATGTAAATAGCTGATTCTTGTGTATGCCTGCACGTTGCTTCAGCACCTTACAGACAGCACTGGTGTGTATGTGTATGTTGGGGTGTGGGTGTGAGTGTGAGGGTGTGGGGGTGGGATAGCTGTTATTGATTGCGTGTGCCTTTTGATAGCGTAGCTGGATTCAAACTATGTGTGCTTTAGCCTGCTGCTGACACATGCAGGGAGGCAGGTAGCACTGCCGTAGGAAGCATGGAGGGATGAGGAAGTGGTCGGCACTGCAAAGGTTTAAATTCCTTGTGTTGGAGGAGTTTCTTAAAGCAGACCTGTTAAGTACAAATCATAGGAAGATTGCCCTGATGTGGTCATCTTAGAGCACCCACCCACCAACAATCCAGGCTTTTGCTTACATGCAGCCGATCAGAAGAAAAGAGCATAAACTGAGGGGCTGCACCAAGAGAAAAGAGTATTTTAATCTATGAATTAAACTATGAAACATGCCAAGTTACTCATAGAGTCCAAGAATAAAAACATGGAGCTGAACATGAGCCTAATAAGCCGAGTGAATTACCTCCTCAGCATTCCAGTGCACAGCGCCGTCCTGTTTTCCTGTGATGTCCAACACTAGCCTGAGTGCGTTAACAGTAGTCTGCGCATCCTACTCCCCACATCTGTAACACAATGACTCCAAGCTGCTGGAATGCAAAAAGCTGACAGAAGGATGAACTGCAATCCCAGCTGTTTATATCAAGTCCCGTGGAGAATCACCGGCCCCTGACTCACAGGCTGCAGGGAGTTTGTTTTCAGTGTGCAAGATGTGTTGGCAGCTAGCAGGCTAAAGCACAGCTCAGCAGAGCTCAAGTAGGAAAACAGTAGGGAAAGTAGGATTCTTGTAATGCTTTTTTTATTTTCTAAACCAAACTCCTGGAGAATTTTAACACTGGACGCACGTTAACGATCGTGGTGAATTTATTTATGGTTCTCGCTGAATCACAGAGCTCTGGGCTTCCTCGATAGCAAATCTTTGATGTGCCTTTATTGCCGGAGCGCCACAAACTCACAGTGACAGATTGCTTCAGATTTCTGTTGTTATGCTTCCTGATAGTTCTCTGTGTAACAGTCTTCAGTTCAAGGGTGACATTTAAAGCCTTTTATTACTACTTATCACACACTTTTTTTCCTACAGCCATAACAAACACGTCTTTTTGTTTTGAACCTTGTGGGTTTTTTAAATTTTAATTTTCAGCCATTTGGTTACACCCTTCAAAGGCGGAATAAAGATGCATAGCAGTCACGATGAATTGTTTGAGACATGTGAATGTGCCATATTAACTGGACTGCTGTTTTTATAGTGATCTTTCCATTCTCTAGCTCCAGTTTGTCTTCTGGTCTGACATCACTTCCCTTTTCTGTATTGCCTTAACAAAAAACAAAAAACAACAACCTGACCAGGTTTAAGTACCCAAAGTGCACTTTTCTGTCACGTTTATTTCTGCTCTCGCAATGTCATTACAACCAAAAAGTCAGCTGTGAGTGTTGGCATGGTATTGTGCGTTTTGCTCATCTTTTCGTTTGTTTATTTTTATGCTTTCATGTGATTCAGAGCCACTGATAACTCGGAGCAGAGGTGTGTCTTATTCTTTTGCACTTAGCTTATTACCATAAAGGGCAACAGTCAGTTCAAACGAGACAAAGAAAGGAAAAAAAAAAAAAAAAAACAACCCCAGATCATTGTTCTGCTTCTTGCAATGCAGCCAAGAGGCTTTTACCACAACCTGTCACCACTGTTTCTTCTCTGTACATTACGACTTCATGTGAATCACCATGTAAATCTGAATAAAGACTTTTTTTGTATTTATATAGGCTGTTTGGCCTCATTCATGACTTGTGAAAGAAATTTAAACTGGTGAAAGTTTATCACAGAGCTCAGAGTCCAGTTTTTACAGCTTCCCAGACACAGGCCCTGTAAATATTTATTGCTGTTAAGATAAGAGCGTCCAGTAAAAACAAAGTCCTCTGAAAGTGAGGACTTTCCTCAGTGACTGAAAAAAATGGCAAAGCCAAAGTTGGCTCCGAGCGCAGCTTCTGAGATAAGAATTAAAGCTTTGCTGCTGACTTGTGCAAGTAAGGACATGCAATGACTGCATGCGAGTAACAGGCAGAGTGTGTGTTCTGAGTGGAAAATACTCTGTGTGTTTGTGGTTTAGGCTTTTTTGTCAGAGCAGCAGATGTTTGCTTTGTTTTACACACAGCTCATTCAGTTGAACCAGAGCACTAACTGCCCTTTCAGTTTCAGTTGCAGTTCTCAGTTCTCTTTTTACTTCCTGTTTGTTTCCGAGACCTCGCTTCATGGCCGGCCAGTCACCCTGACAACTGCTAACCGCATTCCTTTATAGTAAACAGGCCTTTAGTATTGTGTGTCCACAGGCCTTCTTTCACCAGCTGCTCCTATCTGCACAGCTCCTCTGACGCTCTTGCTTTTCTTCAGAAGCAGCAACAGAAGGACTTCACTTCAGCTGTGCAGTAGTTCACTCTTCACACGTATCCTTTGCTCTCAGCAAAACCAGATTAGATTCCCTTTAAGGAAGAGAAGCAAAATATTAACCGAAAACAAATAAAATCAAAAGTCATGAAAACTGTAAACTAAACTGTTTGTGCCGCGCCATGATAGGAAGGAAAACACAGCACTGTGATTACACACTGATGCCATCTGCTGTTCAAAGGCAGAACTGCAGCCTTATTTCTCTTCCACAAAGGCTTTAACCAACATGTTTTTACACAGGGACCACAGCATTCAGTAAAAACCTCTACAGTACTGTGCAAAAATCTTGAACCTACCTCAACATTTGCAAAGTTTTTCTGAAAAGCGACATTTAAATAGGCTTATGGGCCTTTATCTGCTGAAATACTTTCACATGAACTGGATCAAACCAGGCTCAAAATTCTCTCATTTCCTTTTGTTTCTTTATTGGGACATTAGATCAAAGGTTTCTACTGATGGGCTTTTTTTAAAATCACACAGCCACAGATTTACATAAATACTGTGAACAGTCTGAAAAGTCAGTTTTCTTCCATCCTGTAGATAACATATAAACACACCCTCAGTAAAACCCTCCACAATATAGACAGGAAACAAACTGGGGCCTTTATTCACACAGCTCTCACAGAGAGCTCGTGGAACAGCCTAAAAATATTAGCATGGAGTTTTAGGAAAACTCCCCCAGCAGCTCAAAGCAAGAAAAACTATAACTGTTAACTCAGTGCAGAGGTGTAGTGGACTCTGCTGCTATATGACACATTCTTTAAAAATGTGAGTGGTTGGTGTTCAAGTTTTGATTTGTCTGTACCAGGATTTAGCTGAAACATTCAGGAGACATTCTCAGAAACCACGAAAATTCATGGAATTTTCTCAGTACTGGGAAGTTTTGTGAATACAGGCCAAAACAAAAAATGTCTTCTGTTTCTAAGAACCAGTGAGGTGGAGACTCTAACAGGAGTATGATGGGGAAAAACGCCTTAAGAAAACGGCCTTTAAAGATACAGAAAGAATGAGAATTTAGAACAAATATAAAAGTAAAAAATCTCCAAACATGACATTTACAGTAAGAATAGTAAGAGAAGCTGTTTCACAATCGCAACAAAATTCATCAAAATTATGAAATGCTTTTTGTCGTAATATAGTTGTATACATTATATTTAACGTATGCTAATTAATGATAAGAGCATGTTTTTGATGTTGCAGCTGGTAAACTGGTTCACTTTAAGTACGAGGCATCATAATATGTTAAGATTAGCTGTTAAGAACTTGATGTTTGTTATGTTAATCAATCAGAAGCTACAGAAGCAGACTAAAGGATGGAAAGGACAGACCTGATTAAATATTCAAATATAGACTTTGAACAGGCTCCAGCTTAGAGAAGCAGCAGCCACAGCAGCCGTTTGGACTTTTTTTCCCCTTTTTTAAAAGTTTGAATGTACTTTACTGTGGAAAACACGGGCTGTTTCTACTGTTGCTCTGAATCTAACAACACTGAAAACCGAGACCTGTTTGGGATGCTGTGACAAAATTTAGAGGCTAATTTTTCTCCCTGATGACACCTTCCAGTGAGTTTCTCGTTTGCTGTTACCTGCTCTTTCAGCCTCCTCTCACAGTCTGCTAAGCTCTTCCTGAGTTGCTTCCTTGCTCTCTCACAGCTTTCGAGCTCAGATGTGAGTACTTCCACCCTGACTTCGGAGGACTGCGACCCCAGTTTTCGTTCCTGAAGTTTGGCCCGAAGATCAGAAACAGGGAGGTCCTGCTTGTCGGCTTTTTCTTTCATTGGTGGATGATTTTTCACTTTGCAATGCTTCCACCACAGCTGCCCTGGCTGCCGTTTCCATTTCCAAGGCCTCCTCCAGTGCAGAGTTTGACGATTTCGCCTTCTTGAACGCTTCCTGGAGTAAAGCCGTCTCTCGTCTTCTTCTCCATCAACCATTCCAGGTGTGGAGGTGAGAATAGAGATGGGCTTTGCACTTTCTCTCTGCAGATATTAAATAAATCAAGTTCATGTAAATATCAACAACATTTTATGTTTCAAATGTAAATAGCTGGTGAAAAATATGACAAACATTTGTAACATGATTGGAAATCCTAACATCCATTTCCATGTCTGCAGGAAAATTCTTTAAAGAAATCTCTTACATTCTCCTCCGCTTACATTTGGGATTTTCCTCTCCTCTAATGTGACAGAATCCAGTCAGTGAGATGATGTAAGAGAAAAAAGGTCTCCAAAAACAGTGGTCTCTTTTCCTCTGCATCTCAGTTTCTTTGTTTTTGTTTTTCACACTTTACACATCGACCTAATACCAAGTTGCGTGTGGCGGGTGTGGTTTGTGGCTCAGCAGCAGGGCAGAGGTGGTGTCCTGTTTGAAGCCAGGACCTGACAGCAGAGACGGGTGTACTGAACTGCAGAGAGGAAGCTGTAAAGCCGCCTAACCAGAGTCGCTAAAAACAGTATAAACAAACATTCAAGTGTGTGCAAAGCCGTGTGCCGTTGGTCCTTTACGTCACATTCTGAATTGGCCAATAACTTAAAAAAACCAAAACGGTCATAAAACTGCCGCAAAACTGTTTTTTATTAATCTGAATCTTTTTAACCTTTGAACATATTTCAAATCATTCAGACATCAGGTTTAGATCAGCTCAACCTTCCCATCTCATTTCTTTCTGTACTAGCTGACGTACCAGCATTGTTGCTATGGTGACAGTGCTAAATCGCTCAGCTGCTGTTGGACAGATTATAACATCACCCTTTTGAACTTATAAAGTGTCCTATTAGGTTATTTAACAAAGCTCGTTTTCCTTTCATCACAGTGAACCCACATACGTCCCATACAGTCCACGAAAAGAATCTAAATCTGTGGGAAACACTGAGAAACTTGCTGAAGTCTACTTCATCTCATGTTTGTCATCTCTGGATATAAATCACAGCTTCATCAGAATCAGCTTTGTTTATGCGAAACAGCAGTGCGATCGTCTACTTGGACAGAGACGGTAGCACAGCCTGTTGAACGTCCTCTACCTGCTGCAGGTTGAAGGCTTTAGGATGTCATCTGTGCTAAAACTGGCTAACAGTTTCAGCTGTTTCAGAGTTCTTCCTATCCAGCACCGTTCCCAAGAGGTTTCGGCTTCCAATCAAAGGAAAATTGTAATTAAAAAATAGTTTTGCACAAAGTTTTTAAAGTGAGGTTTAATTTACTCAAGTGTAAACTACATTCTTGTATGTCAGATGGCCAGAAAAAACAGGAAAATACACAAGTAAGGTATCACGGACTCAATGCCCTAACTATAGGCAGACCAATCATGCTTCATCTCCAAAGGCCTGTCCTGAGCAGGAAAATCCCCCTATGTTGTTGAGGCTGACTTTATATGAGGACTGGCAACCTTTGCTTAAGATTAGTGTCAAACTGGCAACAACACCAATAAACAAAAGAAGAAGACGACGAACCCTGTGGCTCACAGCTAACCTGATATCAACTCCCATCCTCCATCTGCACGTGCACATGGCATCACAGAAGAGACACCACAACACAGAGCGTTCACACTGCATAGTTAACTCCTAATTTATATTTAACAAAAAATGGACCCAGTGCTGAAGAAAGAAAAACCTGAGTGACTGTTGCAGTGGATCCACTGTTGAGATCGGCCCATGATTCCAGATGAAACATTAGAAAAACAAAGCTGACTGAAGCAAAGTTAAATTTGTACTTACCTTATTTTACTGAGGCCTTGTGCAAAGAACAGACAGGCCCTGAATAAGATCAACCCCAGTGATCTGCAGGCTGCAACACAACACAGATGTATCATATTAATAAAGATGATTTGTCTGAAAGAGAGCGAATTAAAAAAAGAAAACTTTATAAGATTTCCAGAGCAAACCTCTACTTTTTATCCCACATTCACCTAAACACGGCTCATCAGCATGTTTACGCTACTGTTTGTGTATAAAAACATTCTACAGTCAATGATCCACACCCACCACCGCGCGATGAATTGTGGGATATAAGGGACCACGAAGCGTGCACCGGACCACGCTTGATATTTGGGGAAATCGACGGCACATTTGGAGTACACTTCGAATTGGGACAGCCGTCGTCGCGTGGCGGTGACGTAATCGCACTCAAAATGCGTACTTCAAGCGTGCAGACCCTGAATTGGGACACAGCCATTATGTCCCAGCCAATGAGCTGCTACTGACGCGTTGTGTCTGTGAAGGTTCTCAGTCATCCAGGTCATCGTAGTCAAAGGAGTTTGCAAAGAAAAGTGTCTGGACTTCTTTAAGTTGCTTGAAGACGTTTCACCTCTCATCCGAGAAGCTTCTTCAGTTCTAAGGTCAAATGGCCGAGAGTCCCAGATTTAAACTCAGTGGGAGTATCCCCCCAAAGAGGGACAAAGGACCCCCTGGTGATCCTCTAATCACATGAGCCAAGGTGTGAAAGCGGGTGTGGGACCTAATCAGCCAGGGTTTCGGGTGAGCTCATTGTGAAACCTGGCCCCACCTTGTCATGTGAATTCCTGAGGTCAGATGGCCCAGGATGTGAGTGGGCGTTAAGGCATCTGGGGAGGGAACTCAAAACTGGATTATAGATGGCAGACAGTTGGTGTCGTAAACCACCGCCTCTGTTCAAAGAACTGAAGAAGCTTCTCGGATGAGAGGTGAAACGTCTTCAAGCAACTTAAAGAAGTCCAGACGCTTTTCTTTGCAAACTCCTTTGACTACTGACACGTTGTCAGTCCGTCGCATCCTGCGCGGCCTTGGTGTAACGTCAGCTGCGTCTGCCTCTGGTGTGACCTTGTGGTATCTGTGGTCAGCTGTGTTTTTGTTTGTTAGTTTGTTTTCACCAGCTAGTTGATTGAATTGAATTTATTTATTTAAAAGGGACAGTGCAGTTTAACATAGTTCAAGTGCAAGACATGAGACTGATGTACCGCACATAGGTTTATAGCTACTGCTAATTTTCAACAATTGTCCCTTGTTGGGCTTACAGTCTAAATAAATACATATTACAATAAAACATACATTTTCATAAAACCAAATTACATCATAAATACAATTACAATTAATAGACAATAATTTAAAATAAAATTAAAATCATCAGATAAAATGACTACAACTTTGGTTTCCCTTTAACCACACTTTAACCTTCAATGTAAAGGATCTAATGTCTGTAATCAGTTTGATATCGGTTGGAAGTGTGTTCCACAGATGGCAGGCCTTTATAGAAAAAGCTGACTGACCGAATGTAGATCTGCGATATAATATCTTGCAGTTGCCGTTCACCTTACTCCTAGGAACACGATTACTGTCTTGTCTCTGGATGTATCTATTGAGACACTCTGGGGCCATCCTATTTATACATTTAAAAACTAATTTAAGATAACACCAATGATTAAAACTCTTAAAACTAAATAAGTTATATTTCTGTAAAATGTGACAATGATGCCACTGAACCGATTTTTTTATCCATTATTTTTAAGGTTTGATTATATAAGGATACCACAGGCAACTTTCGCAAGTTGTGTCTCTGTAAACCAATGACAGGCGCTGTTAACTTTCGCAAACATGGATAGCTTTACACTATTTCTAATGTGACTTGTGCTGCATTTATGTTTCCTAATTTTGTCAAATAAACGCTTCAAATCCAGAATTCCTTGTTGAGTCCAAGCTGTCTCTTCCAAAAAACAGCCATGGGAAACAATGATGTGAATTCCTACTTACACTTGCCGTTAGCTAGTCCTTTCGCTGAAACCACGTAACACAAAATTTACGATTCTGCCGTTTGTCCCGTTATTTGAACATCGTTTGGATGATATGGTCCCAGCCTATTAACTTCCACTCTTTTCCTCCAAAGACATAGGAGTCATGAAATAATCCACTTTGTTCATGCTAATGCCCGCTGCTGCCGCCATATTGGTTTCGCCTTCGACGCTCCCTCCCTTCTCTCGTTCACCAAAATTCCCGCCTCTGGGCTGAACTAATTTACCCCAAAACGTTCAGCAAATCAAAGGGGGCGTGGCCTGACGCCTGTCACTCATTGCTCTATGAAGATGAATGGTAGATGATACTATATGCTAGTCTCATTTGGTTGTATGAGGTCTACATTGACTTTCTGTGTTGTAGTTATAATGGTTGCACAGTCGTTAAGGATCAAATCAGCTTCTAAATAATTTCTCTGTTTTTCTCCCTCTACCTGCTTCTTACTGTCTTTGAGACCAGCACTCCCCACATTACATCGAACTCTTACAAGTCTAGAAAAGGAGCTGTTGGACAGAAAGACTTCAACTGAGTAGTAATTATTTTAGGTTTCCAGTTTATTAGTAATAATCAGTGTCATTCAAATTAATCATGCTGAACTAATCATACTTTGGATCAACCTGTTTTACTGAAAGTTTCATTTGTGCTTTGGTTTGAGGAAATTGTTTCTTTACTGATCTTTTCCTGTCTTCTGTTATTAGAGATATGACTGCTCTGTGCTGTTGCTGTTTACTCCAGTAAATTCTACAAGACATGCTGCTAGGTAAATGCAAACAACAGCAGTTTGGTCTGCATTTCGTGGATGATGAGATCCCACAAACTTAGTTTAGAGAGTCCTGCAGATCATCAGAATGAAAAGTTTTTAAAAATATGCTTTCATGACATCATTGTGTTTCAGGTGTGCTCAGGGCTATCAAGACTGACAAGCAGGACATTGAATGTCACCTCTCTGGTTGGTAGGGAGCCTGATCTAGTGTGTGAGGTCGAGAGATATTCAATTGATAGCTGAGTTTTCTACTAATCTCCACCTGGGGGTGAGTTGGACCAGGTGGCGGGGGAGCGTGATGGGCAGACCTAGCACACCCAACAGCATTCTAAGGGAGGCTGGAGACATTGAGTCTGAATGGACAATGTTGAGGCTGCTGCAAGATGGTTGGTGGCTGTCTTGGTGGTAATCACCATCAAGCTGAAGAGCGGTCCTGTCGGGCTTTGTTAGCCATGAGGTGGTGGCCTCCAGCACTCACTGAGTGTGGAGTGGCAGGAATGAGAATCACCAAAACTGTGGCTACGGTCCTCAGCTGGAAGAGGGCAGAGTGCCCACTCTGCATCAGGGATAAGTTGCTGCTCCACGAGGAGGCGGCTGCAGTGACGATATCAGTCCTTTGTGGTGAAGAGTTATTCAAGAGGGGCTCAGAGTAGGGCTGCTATTTGTCCTCATCGAAAGGAGCCAGTTGAGGTGATTCGGGCATCTGAGAAGGATGCCTCCTGGGTGAGGTGTTCTGGCCATGCCCCAGGACCGGGACATGCTGGAATTCCCCTGGTTAAGCTGGAGGAGGTGGCAGGGCAGAGGGAGGTCTGGGATTCTCTGTGGATAAGTTTATATCAAATTTAAAGTAGTTTTTGTTAATAGTGTAATAATGCAGCTAGATTGTCTAATATAAGATATATTTTATAGCAAATGTAGAAAAATTGTTTAGGAAAGCAAAGAAGTTGATGTTCTAAAGAATATGTTTGTTTCCTTGCAGGACACCAGGAGCCCTGACTAACCCGTCACCAAACCGGTCAGGCCAAAGTTACAGGCAGCATAATGTTCTTCACTGCTTCTGCAGACCCTTTAACGTCTGTAACATGTGCTCAGGGTGAACCTGCTCTTATCTGTAAAAAGCTCCATTAGCAGACCTGCCAATTCTGCTATCCTATGGGGATTGTTTGATGACAGTCATTCACACCAGTGTCCTGCTGGAGGTCATTTGCAGCTCTGACAGTGCTCAACATTCAACACAGTCTCATGACAGTTTGAGAAACAGTGATGAGACATGTAATAAATATACTGATGCATTTCTAAATGCAGATTTTCCACAAATTTAAATTTGAAAAGGGATATTTCTCTTAATGTCTTTGTACTATTTTTTAATTAAATTGCCGGTTACTGCGTTCCGCATGTAAGCATGGTAGATTTGTTTAGATTCCTAAATCCAGAATAAAAGTCCCTTGGCATATATGCTACAAGCTCATCTGCCAAAGTTGTTTTAAGTTCACTAAAAAACAAACAAACACTGGTGCATTAACATTTTAAGATGAGCTGCAGGGGTTTACCTCTTTTCACTTCAATGATCAACAAAATATGTAATTTGCCCGGAAGGTGTTGGATGTTATACACAGATGCAAGAAGGGATTGTATTATGCATTCAGGAGTCACGTAGGCTTTTTTTTTTTAGTGCTGTTTCCTTAAGGCTGATTTTATCCACAGGGATATATGATTCACCTTTCAGGTACTAAATAACACCTTGTGGAATAACAGGTGTGTTGTGTTCTGCTCTGCGACTGAGAAAACCTCTAATCATTTAGAGTGTTAGAAAAAATGGTTTTATGTGAGTTTGAGAACTAAACAGTGCAAAATTCTTTAGTTTTATGTTCATTAGAAAATAGTTCTGGTTTCATAGAAACTCTGGAACTTTCAGTGTACTTGCTGCTGAAGGTCAAAAACATTTCAGCCTTAATGGAAAGTGTTTCTCTTTCCAGGCTGATCCAAGTATCCCAGCCAAGGCACTAGGTGTCCAGAGTGTGCACATCTTCTGATCGATGCTTACATCACTACTACTATCATTTAGTGATAATAATAATAACAACAATAATAATAATGACGAGAAGAGGAGGGAAACAAACAAAAGCGGTGGGAGGGTGAGACCTAGAAAGGTAAGACTGGGCCATGAGGATGGCTCAGCATGATCCTCATCAGGAATACCAAGTTGGGAGGGGTAATTTATGGCCAGGTCAGCGGTGACTCTGTTCTTGTTCATTCTTTGAAACCATTCTTTGATCTTTGTCATGTTATTTGTCATGTATCATGCTTATCGAGATCACTTACAGCTGCTTTGGATTGCCCCCAGACCCCAAGGAAGAGGCTAACAAAATCCAAGTCGTTACCTCTAAGAGAAAATAGCCCCCAGACCCTAAGCAGGGAGCCTGTTTATTACTGAGCTAGTCGATTGTTGTTGACTCTATATCAGTGAGCTGACCTACTTTGCCATAACACCTGCTCCTGGATGTTGCTACAGCGGTGTAGGTCTAACCCACCCAGCAATAACCCTCCACATCTTCTCAAGCTCTTCTCTGAGCCCTTGGTACTTCTCCAGCTTCTCATGTTCCTTCTTCCTGATGCTGTCATTCAGTATCACCACATCTATCACTGCAGCCGTCTTCCTCTGCTTGTCCACCACCACTGTGTCTGGTTGATTAGCCATGACCAGTTTGTCCTTCTGTATCTGGAAGTCCCACAGGATCGAAGCTTCCAGACCTTACAGATGTTTCTGTATGCTATGTCAGCCACTTGGTTATGGCGTTCTATATATATATAATAATTATATATAGTATTCCATGCATATAAATTATGCAATTATATGTTGAGGTGTAAATTTAGATACAGGTACTAATGCAAATATTGATTCTGATAATAGTAGTGATAACAATAATAATAATGCTTAGGGCTAGGATAGTGACAACAAGAATCTTATTAATAAAAAAGAATATTAATAAGAATCTCTGATAAGATAAGACCTCAAACCGCTTTCTTGAACATGACAGTTTACTGAACTCAGATGGCCTCCACAGTCACTAGATGTCAATCTCTGAGAGCTCTGTTGGTCTATGGTGGAACAACAGATTGGTATCATGGATGTGCAGCTGACAAATCTGCAGCAACTGTGTGATGCTATCATATCAATGTGGACCAAAGTTTCACACCTTGGTTAATTTTGTGCCACGAAGAGTTACGGCAGTTCTGAAGGCAAAGGTTTCCAACCTTATACTAACAAGCGGTACCTAATAAAGTGTCTGATGAGTGCATATTACAGAAAGAATGACCTCACAAAGATGAATAGTCTGTAAAAAAGAAGTAGAAATAGTAACAGTAGACACTATATATTTTTGGCTTACTCATGTATAGTTTGGGGCTATTTCAAAATAAAAGCCTCCAACCCCCACCGTTACAGAGCCTCAGAGTTTCTGTATGGCGTCTGGTACAAATAACTTGAACCCAGCCTCCTCAAAGCTGTGACAGAGAATGATTACACGGGAGGCCTTGCTGTCTTTGTGTCCACAAGATGGCAGTGTTACTCCTTCTATTAACTCCACCCCTGTGTTCCTGTGGCTCTGTCTTTGATTTCTTTCCCATCACAGAAACTTTTCTGGTATTCTTTAGAAAAATATTCCACCCCTGATTTAACTGATACACTTTATGTGGAATCAGTGAATTAAAATCATGCATTTAACAATATGGTGCTTGGGCTCGTGGTTTGTCCCTGTAATGGATCCCAAATTCACAGGAAGTCCATCACAGTGTGTATGACCAAGCGCATCTTGGGCCGCGGTCTCTTCTCACCCATGAATGAAATATGACAACAGAGAAGTTAAGACGGTTGTGCAGAAGCAGATGCTATCGGCTGCATCATATTTTTGAATGCACAGTTTGTGCGCCTCTCGATGGCTGGAACCTCATTCATTTCTAATGCGAGCATCCTCCGCCGGCATGCCCGCATATTTCCAGCACTAATGTGACGCAGGGAAGGTGTAGCACCGGATATAATCTTTGCTATTGGGGCAAGGAGTCAAAACAAATGTAGAACGGTCAGGTTAACCCTCACAGTGGCTCCAGTGCAGCTGTGCATTGCAGCTGGGCTGTAATGAGGCACACACACACACACACATTCCATTTGGGAAGTAACCAGGTATTGTGAGTCATCAGCAAAGCCCCACATAAAAACCTGACTCAGAGAGAGTGAGACAGAGAGAGCTGAGGGAGAAGTGAAGCTGGGGAGGAGGAGGAGGTTTGGGGGAAGAAACAGGGAGGAAAGGGGAAGAAAGCAGGAGAGATGGGGAGCAAAAGAAGGAAACAGACGGGGAGAGGAGCGCGTGTCACCGAGGGGCGAGTTAAATGACATTAATGATGCGTTGGTGTGAAGTGGCTGTGAATCTCAACAGTCTCCCTCTCTCTCTACTTGTTACCATGGTTGCTGCTGCTGCTGCTGACATCCTGATAGCAGAGCGCAGATAATGAAGTCAGGTGTGTTTCTGTGTGTGTGCGAGGAGTGAGGCGCACAGAAGTGTCCAAGTGTGTGTGTGTTGTGACACATCACCTCACATGTATATCATGCTGTGAAGTGACCCGTTAAGGCCACGAGGTGTGTGCGTTTTGTCTTACTCTATTCTTCTTTACCCCCCAGTTTCTTCATTTTCTTGCACAAACAATGCAACTGTAGCCCTAAAATGTAGCAGAGTTCAGCAGTTTGCATGCGATATCTGTAAGTTAGCTGTGGAAAAGGGGAAATAAAGGCAGGCATGAATATGAAGTTGGACACTAATAAAAGTTGACAAAAGTTAAAAGCACACCCAGACATTGCAGTCTCTCCCAGCTTTAGACATGCAAGCACACAGAGGCTTGCAGAGGTAAATAGTAATAAGTGGAGTGCTGAATCGATGGTCGTATGAATTAATGTCAGTTACCTTGGCAACCGGAGCTTGTGAAATGGGACACAAACAAAGCAAGGGATGAGAGAAAAGAGAAAGAGAAGGAATGACAGATATAATGAGCACAAGATTATATATATATATATAAAAAAAGGTAAAATAAACTGTTTTCTCTCTTGCGCTGGCTGGCTCATCAAACCATCTTTGGTCTTAAACAGTGTTTGTTTCTGTGCTTTCAGCAACAGTGTGTCCAGCAGTGCCTTCCCCTCCTTCTGCAGGTGCTGCTCTGGCTCATCTTTGTCTTCTCTGAGCTGAGCTGTAAAGAAAAAACCCCCAAAAAACAAACCTCATGCTTTTTCCTTCCTTCCCTGCACAAGACACCCAGTAAAATAAGATTTCTCAGAGTGGATGAGTCTGAAAATATCAACCTGCTCAAGTGCAGTCAGAGGAGGGCGTCTTACAAAGGCAGTGAAAGAAGTGCAAGAAATTTGAGGCTTAGGAATCGTTCATCATTCATAATGATCTCTGAGCCTTAAAGCCTTAAATTTTATCACCATTGAACAAAGTGCGGTGGATCTGGCTCTCCCTCCTTGTGGTGACAGTAAAGTCTGATTACTCAGGGCTGTCTGTTTCCTGGAGCATATGCATCTCTGTGGGATAAACTCACAGACTGCATACTCTGAATGTAAAAGATGGGCACAGTAGTCGAAGTGCAAGGGGCTTTCAAGGCAGTATTCTTTGAATAGCCAGCAGGGGGTGACTCACGTACGCAAAAAAAGGTCAGATTTGATAGAAATCAATAAGAAAATGACCCTACTTCTCTCTTGTTCTGACCTCTTCCTTGTCACATCTGGTTAAAAAAAAAGAACAACAAGATCAGGATGACAACCGTTAAAAACTCACCACTGAACTGCACAAACCAGCGCTGGCATCATGGTGGCTACCTTTTATGTTTTACATTTGCCAACTCAACTGTGTTTGCATGCCTGGATATATTTGTAACCCAGTCAGTTTTTACTGCAGTGCTGCTAATGTAGCCAACAGGCTGCTGGAGAAAAACTAAAGGAAAAACCAACAAACAGTGTCTTGTTAAGTGTGGTCCCCCATGTCCTGCCACAAAAAACCTTGGAATAGGCTGTTTGTGGAACTTTTCCATGAGGTATTCCCTGACAGATGGTAGTGATTTGGAGTGGTATACAACAATTCCTCGAAAATCTCCCATACTGACGTTGAACATGGCAGCGATCTAGTTTCCATAGTCATCAAATAATTTAGTGACCCTCATGCCCCATGGATGGGGGTGTAAAGCTGGAAGAGACCACCGCTCTTGGGATAAAAATGTTCTATCAGAGGATATAGGTGATAACTGAGAACTAATAACTTTGTATTGATTTGCAGTAAGCCGTACCTCTCAGAGGACAAATGGAGTCAAACCATTCCATCAAAGTCTTCCAGCTGACGTAGAAACATGTATTAGTAGGGGACAAAGAATCGGTGGCCCTGAGAGCTCAAAAGCACTGCAACGTAAAAAAGCACCAGCAAATAGAAAAATGCTGCAAAAGCACACAAAAAACAATAGAAGTTGGATAAAGGACAACGCAAGAAGATAAAACAAAATCACACAAAACACAACTGATGTGTTTTTCGGGAGATGACTTGATGGAACAGCTGCTGAAGTGAACATGTGAAGGACTGCAGTGAACTCGATGGATTCATTTGAGTTATGAGGGAGAAATAGCTCCCTCATAACTCATTTCATTTATTGAAATAGCTCACAAAAAAGTTTTCATTTGTGGAGACTTCAATATAGATAAACATATAACCACTGAGGAATTTATAAACACAATGTGCTGTATGAACCTATTCCCTAAAATTACTAGACCTACCAGGATCACATCACATTGTGCAACTCTCATAGACAACATTTTTACAAATGACATTGAAAATAAGACTGTAAGTGGACTCCTGATTAACGACATAAGTGACCATCTTCCACTTTTTACAATCTATGATAGGAATTACAAGATCAATAAAATGGACAGTAAAAAAGAGGACAGAGGAGTAAGAACAGAAGAAAAAATGAATGCATTTAAAAAAGATTTATTGAAAGAGAACTGGGGTGAAGTATATCAGGAACAGGACGTTAATAGTGTGTATAACGAATTCCTTAGAATATTTACATTACTGTATAATACTAACTGTCCAATAAAGCAATATAGTAGGAAACATAAACATATGGACTGTCCATGGATAACAAAAGGTCTGCAAAATGCATGTATAAAGAAAAATGCTCTATACAGAGAGTTCTTAAGAACGAGATCCAAAGATGCTGAAATCAGATACAAAAGATATAAAAATAGGTTAACTAATATACTTAGATTTAGTAAAAAGGAATACTATATGAAGCAATTAGATATAAATAGAAATAATAATAAGAGATTATGGGAAATACTGAACAGTGTTATAAAGCGTGGGACTGGACAAAAGAACTATCCCAAGTATTTCATTTGTAATGACCATGAAGAATACAATATGGATGTTGTGGCAAATAGTCTCAATGAATTCTTTGTAACTGCTGGACCAAATTTAGCAAGAACAATCACTGATCCTGGGAAAGCACAGGAAAAACCGGATACACTGACTGACAGAAATCCATATTCTATGTTTCTCACAGCCGTTGATGAAAATGAAGTTTTTGAAATTGTCAAAAAATGTAAAAATCAGAAATCTTTGGATTGTAATGATATTGACATGATAGTGGTTAAAAGAGTCATTGAGGCTGTTATAAAACCGTTTACATACATCTGTAATTTATCACTTCAAACTGGTCGATTTCCAGACAGAATGAAAATAGCAAAAGTTATACCTCTATACAAATCTGGCAACAAACATCATTTCACAAACTACAGGCCTGTCTCTTTACTACCTCAATTCTCAAAAATTCTTGAAAAACTGTTTAAAAACCGATTGGGAAATTTATAGATAAACAAACTACTCACCGAGGGTCAGTATGGATTCAGATCAAGCAGATCAACATCATTGGCACTCTTAGATTCAATAGAATACATCACAAATTCCATAGACAAAAAGCAATATGTGGCTGGGTTATTCATAGACTTGACAAAGGCATTTGACACTATAGATCACGATATATTAATGAGAAAACTGGAACGTTATGGTGTCAGAGGGGTAGCTTTAGATTGGGTCCGGAGTTATTTAGGTGACAGGAAGCAGTTTTTAAATTAAATGGTTGCTCCTTATGTATGGACATTGCTTGTGGTGTACCCCAAGGGTCAGTTTTGGGTCCAAAATTCTTCAACTTGTACATTAACGAGATCTGTAAAGTGTCCAAAGTATTAAAAATGGTTCTCTTTGCTGACGATACAAACATTTTTTGCTCTGGTGATGATCTGCAGAATTTATTGGAGGATATGACTAATGAAATAAGTAAAGTGAAGTTCTAGCTTGATAAAAACAAATTATCATTAAATTTGAATAAATCTAAACTTATGTTATTTGGAAATAGTAGTTTAAATACAAATGCAAAGATTCAAATAAATGGTGTTGATATTGAAAGAGTCAGTGAAAATAAATTTCTGGGGGTAATAATAGATGAAAAACTTAACTGAGAGCTCACGTAAGATATATTCATTCCAAAGTATCACGTAGCATTGCAATACTAAACAAGGCAAAACAGGTATTCGACAGAACATCACTTCATATTCTCTACTGTTCACTGGTTTCACCATACTTAAGCTATTGTGCAGAGGTCTGGGGCAATAACCATAAAACCACATTACATTCACTTTTTACTCTTCAAAAAAAAGCAATTAGAATCATCCACAATGCAGGTTATAGGGAACATACAAACTCACTATTTTTGCAGTCTGAAATATTGAAAATGGATGAGCTAGTGAAATTCCAAACAGCACAAATTCTATTCAAAGCAAAAAATAAAGAACTGCCAGCTAATATTCTGGATATGTTTTTTTTGAAAAAAGGAAGTTATAATTTAAGGGGTTTTTGTAACTTCAAAACAGGGAAGGTGTGAACTACAAGAAAAGGCTTTTGTGTTTCTGTTCATGGGGTGAAACTATGGAACAGTCTGAATATGGAATTAAAGCAATGTCCAAACATAAAACTGTTCAAAAAGAGTTATAAAAATATGATCTTCTCGAACTATAAAGAAAAGGAAAATATTGAAATTAAGTGAATGTCTCTATTAAAAAAAAAAATAAAATAAAAAAAAAATTCATGATGTAATATTATAGTATAAAGTATATCAGAAATCTGTTCACTATTTCTATTACAAATTATATCAGTAAGGAAGCTGACTAAATATTAACTGATAATTTATGGCAACGGGGTGGGATTAAATAAGTGTGCACTTCTTCCCACTTCCTTTCAACATGTAAATTAATCAGAATGGGGTTTTTTTGTATGTATTTTGTATAGTATTTTTTTCCTCTCTCTCTCTTATTTTCTTTTCTAAATGTACCTGTATATTGTTCACATGTTGAAATAAAAAAATTACCAACCAACCAAAAAGATGGAAGTAATTACTGTTTTAATGGCATAATTCATAAAATACTGTAGATACATGTTGGCCATTAGCCGTTTATTGTTAGCTTGTCACTTTGCATTATTCTCTGCACTGGCGGAAGCTCATTTATTGTTCTTTGCAGTATGTTGCAGTGTTGTGCAGTTGTTCTCTCGTCTATAGCTTTTTCCTTAGTGCTGTTTGCGTATTTGCGTGCACAGATTTAAGCTAACCTTTTAAAATCTCATGGTGTACACTATACCTGCTAACATAATGACTTAAATTATTTGTGCAATAGATTGTGCAGATTAAAATAACTACCATATGTACAAGAAAGGGTGAGAAGAGTGAAATAGAAATGGTCTGTCAGAATCATATAATAGGTCTGAATCCATAAAAATGGTGTCTAGGTTCAGGATCTGAAATGCAATCTGAATATTGGTGACCAAGGCTCCAGAAACTTGCTGGTATTTAGTTTTTTATGTTCTTTAGTTTTCAGCCATGCTGTACGTTTTTAAGGATTATCTGAGTATATATCACGTTTAAGTGCTAACTTGCTAGCTAGCCTGTGGCGTGTCTACCAGACTGGCCACTCCAGGCGCCACCCTGAAGCTAAAATAATAAAATTCAATCAAATATCAAATGTATGATTATGTTTTCACAGTGAAGCTCAGACATCCGAGTGTAAGGCTACGTTCACACTGCAGGTCTTAATGCTCAATTCCGATTTTTTTGTCTGCTTGTTCACACTACAAATAAAATGCGACAGCAAACGCGCTCTAGTGTGAACGCTCAAAGCGGCCCGCATGCGCAAAAGATGATGTCACACACAACGCGCTCTGTTTAGACCCAGACCAAACACTATTGTTTGACTGATGGCCCTTAATATAAAGACTTCGGACTTTACGTTTCCCAATTTTTGCTTTAAGTTATTTTGTTATTTACATAATAATGTAAATAACCTAAAACTTATCCTTATTGCTGTTTTAGAGGAACAGTGCTTCAAAGGATAGTTGCAGATTTCTGTCAGAATCTGCAGAAAATACAGTACAAATAAAATGTTCACGTTGTCTTCCCAACAGTTTCACTAACATCTACACTGGATTGCCAGGAAGCCTTCGCGATGTCTTCTCGGGCGCTTCTCCGGCGCTGATAGTTGGCGTCTGTCTTGTGTCAGTGACGTAAAAGACGGATTTAATGCGACATGACTGTTCAAACAGCAGTCGCTTTCTAAAACATCGGATATGTATCGGATTCAGTACCACATACGAAAGTGACCCAGGTCGGATTTGTGCCGTTCACACTGTCATACCATGATCGGATATGGGTCGCATAGGGTCAAAAAAATCGGATTTGATGCGCTTTCGCCTGCAGTGTGAACGTAACCTAAGTGATTGCAGCATCGGCTTCTGCACTATGAGCATCACGTTAGCAAAGGAAGGAGAGCCAAGCACGAAAGATGGCACCAGAAAACAATTTTTCGGCGAAAGAAAATGAGGAGAGAATAAATGTCCCGGTAAGTAATATTAAGTTTGTTGAGTTTAGTAAACTTCGGTGAAATTAGAATACCAAGGAAAAAGTAACACTTAAAGAATTATTGCAACCGTCGAATATTTCAGACAGTAGGCTACTGGGGGAGCTAGCATAACAGTTATGAGTTATAAGCTATAATCCAAGTCGTAACATTGCTGTATGGAGCTGCAGATTTGGTTGCAGGTTAATACTGGCAGTGTCACCATGCCAGCTGACTGTATTTCATCATCAGCCAGTGTTGTTCTTTATACATCAATATTACCAAAGTTTACCATAAGGCAGCACTTACACTACACTGTGCGGTCTAGCTAATTTCTCTCATTACTTATCCTATCTGCCAGCTCCATTTTCATTTGTTTCCCCACTTTTTTACTGTTTCAAAATCAAACACCAGATTCTTTTTTTAATAGGCAGATAAAGTTTTGCATTGGCATTGGCTAATTTTCCAATTGTATGTTAAAAATTTTAGTATTTTAATATTCAAAAATGTTTTTGCCCAAAACATATGTGCACCATATGTCAGTAAAAATACTATGCAAATATTGCTGTCCTTGAATGCTGAATAAACACTGACAAAGCACTGATTGTATCTCTTGTGCTTTATCAACGCAGTATCTAAAACCTTTGCACTGTAGTGGTTAAAATCTCATTCTAATAAGAGTCAAAAGCGCATTCGGTTATTAGGTTTATAGTGTTATTGAATTATGGTTAATGGTTGGTAGAATTTTTTTTTAACATTATCTGCCAATTACATCTGCCACCCTTCTCCAAATCTGTGCCCCTACCTGCCCCCCCAACAAAAATTTTCTCGACACGCCGCTGTAGCTAGCATACCTCGCTTGCTAGCTTCTAATTCTGCTAATTCTCTCTCTTTTTTTCCACTGATGCCTGAGTACTGTAGTTGATTCACTGATTCAACTGATACACATATCTTGGCTCTGAGTATCTAATTATACCGAGTACCAATCCTGTACCAGAGTTAAATGAATAAGATGTATTTCTCCTTGTGAAGAAGAGACTGGGAAACATTCCTCAGTGTTGAAGTCAACCCTGTGCTCGCCTTAAATACTGCATTACTAAATTTGTAAAATAAAAAGGGACACATAAATAAATCCAGGAACATAAATGTACTGAATTGTTTTTTATTAGTAAAATAATAAATGACAACAGGCACACACAGGAATTATTCATCTAATTTCTTTGCACTTGTCTCATGTTGGCTCAGTAAGAGAGTCATCAGGCATATCCCTGCTATTTACTGTTGCACTGCTTTTTCCTCTTCACACGCATGCCTCATTTGACTGAAGACAGCTGAAGTGAAATAATATCAAAGTGAGTTGACAACAATACTTTATGTTACCATAAAATCAACAAAAGCTTCCCAGCTAGTGTTAAAATAACCTAACCTCAGTCTAGGTTCTGCTGTTGGGGATTCTCGTTGCCTCTCTTTGAAAGTCAGCCACGTCAGCTCATTTGACCATTATACCTCTTGCCCACTGTCTGCCTGCGTCCACAACTATTTACCCCAGAGGAGGCTGTCACAGAGTCTTATATGGGTCGATGAGTCAGTGAACGTCTCACTGATGACGACATACAGAGGTGAGTTGTTGAGGACTTCCAGAACTTTTCCATCAGTGACTACTATTATTTTGGCAAGTGCTGGTATTCAGTAACGCTGCTTTTAGCTCGTGTTGACTGAAACTTTCTTTGTAGCGGCTCTAACATTGTTGGACTTGGACACTTAGCAAATAAATTCTGTTACAATGCGAGAATGTAATCAAACTGTTTATCTGAGGGAAACTGTCATTGTTAGGACACCTAACATTAGCCTAACATGTTAGCTTATAACCAGATCAATCCGATATCAATACCAGCATTGGTATGGATAATGTTGATATTTGGATCAATTCGCCCACCTCTACAAGGATGGAAAGATAAAATAAATTGAAGATAATGCATTTTTCTACTGGTGTGAAAATGAACAGGAGGATTTGAGATTTGCAGCTGGGATGGAAAACACTTCCATTATTAACGATGGAGAGGTGTGTGTTCGTGTGTGGTAATGGCAGGTCAGGAGGACAGGTCCTACAGCTGTATCATGTCATTATGACCTCAGAGTGTTGTTTACAGCCATCCATCTGTCTATTCACTGAACCACCCTCTCACTTTTCCCATTAAACATCTCCTCCAATCACTCGATCTTTTTCCTTACAGAATATCTGCTTTCTTGAAACATTCTTGTCTTTTCCTAATTCTTGTATTTTTTTCCTCCTTTTTTCCTCTCATCTCTTTTTTGTTACTGCTTTGCGCTGACATTTTAGAAGCTCTTGGTTTTTATCCAACAGCTTACAAAAAAGAGGCTTCCACCCCCTCTGATTGCGATCTGCTTTTAAGCTCCTCTCACTTTTCAAGCCCGTGGAAAGGTAATTTCAACAACAACTGAAAGCGCTGAAACACTTTTAACAGAATGTCATATTCACATAGTTTGATTGGCATCGAGTGCATGCTTACAGTACAAATAACTAAACCTTTCAGAAAGCTTTCACTGGCCTTGTTTGCATGTCTCAGTAGTCAGTGTAAGGGCGATACTTTAAGAACTACTTCCTCAGACTCCACGTCAGCCATCACCTCAGTATAACTCCTGAACTTTGTCGCCCTTTAGAAGGCTGCTAATCTTTTTTTTTTTTTTTTTTTAGATGTGAGAAACATGGGATGAAATTTGGTCCAAGTATTTGAGGGATTCAGATGATCTGTCTTAATGACTGATGCTCTCCTGACTTATCAGAAGTAAATAGTCCCATAAAATCTTAACTTCACTGTTACCAACAGTAGGAGTTCCACTGTGGGAACCTTTCCCATGGTGCAAAGTTCTTGTTATGAGGACTGCGGTGGTGTAAATAAAAATGAAACATGTTGATTCTAGACTTCTGTGCTGTTCTTTTCCACAGTCCTGAGCTCTGCACTGTGACCATTTCCATCCATAGCCCAACCTGTCCCCTGTATATTATTCTGTTCATAGACGGGCACTGCTCATCTGTCCCCAGCTGCTTTTTCAAGAATGAAATATACACTCAGTGGCCACTTTGTATGTGTATAAGGTAAACCTGTTCAACTGTTTGTTATTGCAAATATCTAATCAGACGATCGCCTGACAGCACAGAGCACTTGAAAGAATTGAACATGATTTATCGGGATAGCCATATTAATATATTTGATGATCAGACTCTGATGACCCATCATGGCAGAACAGAATCCCAGTGGTGACAGGTTTTAAGAAAGCTAGTCTAGTGGCTGGTGGTGAAGATGAAGACTACAGGTTGGATGGAGCTCTGAGTGACTCTGAGTGAGGTGGAGATGGGGAGGAGGTGGGTTGCACGAATGAGAGTCTGAAAGGGAAAGTGATGGAGAGTACAGATATAAACCACACAGAGTGGAGGCTGATTGGCTCAAAAAAGGCAGGAAAGAAAATGGATGGACTATAGTAATGATGTCAGTGTGGAGATGGACAGAATGGATGGTAGTCATGTAAAGAAGAAGCAAGCAGCCACAGAAGCAAAGCAGGCAGATGAAGGATTACAGATGTTCTGTACTGAACTTACATTTAAGCTTTGTTTAGGGATGCAGGCATGGTCAAGGTGACTTAAAAACTGAGCATTAGAATGGGGAAGAATGGTGAGCAGCAGTGCATACTGTAATTGTTAATATGCTTGGCTAATCAGCAAGGCACCAAACCAACATCCTGTAATGCCAATAAAGCAGACTACTGCCTCAGAAGACAATAATGAGCTAATGTAAGTTCCAGTTGTGAGAGAAAGGTGAGATGGCATTGCCCACAAAGCTCAGTTAAGGATCCTGGACTGTGGTAGATAAATTCTTTGCTCAAAATAAACCTTTAAAATGAGGAAGATATTTCTTTGGAATTTAAATCAAAGCTCTTATTTTTTTTTTAAGCAGCAATTCATCCACTTGTGTTCTGTTGTATACTGATACCGCTACTGAAGCCCTTATACAAATCCAGCTGGTGTCTCATCGAAATCCATAGGATGTGCTATTTAAGCTACTTTAGCCTGCATAAAGTTGCTTACACTTCTGCAAGCTCCTTTGCAACCCACCATCACCCATGGTCTTCCATTCATGTTTTATCAGGCTTCAGTGTGTTATCACTTATCCCTTCCTTCCTGCTTCTGGTTTTCCATATAAAAGAAGGTTTTAGAACAAAGCGACTTTATATTTATAAATTACTGCAAATAGAAGCATTCAATCTGACTCTGACTGAAGCGGCTCTGACTGAACTTGGGTTACCGACAGCCTTTAACACTAAAAAAGCGATTGATGTGATGAAGTGAAGCCGATGACAGATTTTAATTGCACTAATTCACAGCAAAAGGTAAAATGAGCTGAAATATCTTTTATATCCAGATATCCTGCAGCAAGATTTCAGCCTGCTCGCAGCATCCATCTTTAACAACCTGCCTGTCATTTCTTTCCTGTGTGATCTTTTGTATTGATTTGTCACATTCGGTGCAGAGTGAATTCCAGGGGCCGCGGTGTACCCACGCCTGCTGGGCCAGGAGAAAGCCCTGTGTTCAAATATAGTTTTGGACAGGATGGGTGCCATCAATTACACTAATGCTGCTGAGCTAAAGTTGGTTCCTTTCCTGTTCAGCCCACTGTGTGTTCAGCCAGTGGCATCTGGCACATTACACACCCAGCTGTGTGTGTGCTCAGACGTCTGTATGTTTAGGCAGTAAACCTAGTGGCCTCATTAACTCCCATAGCATCTTACTGGCACAGGACGTAATGACCAAGGTGTGTACGTGTGGGTGTGAATGCAGATCACGGCTTTTTTGTGGGGTGTCATAAAATGTTTGTTATGACTTTTACACACAAATGAATTTTATTTCATTGTCCTGCCCTACACCATAAACCAGCACTGAAACACCAGGAGGGTATTTTCATGTGTCCGGAGCTCAGTCCTCTGCCACCGGATGTGCTTTTGTCAAACCAGGCAGAGACTGTCATTTAAGTTTTTTTTTAAAAAAAACAACAAAAAAACAAACCTTGAAAAGTTCTTAATATTATTCTGCATGCCTACCATCTGCAGTCCTCTTTGTGTGTGTGTGTGTGTGTGTTTTAGCTTCCACTGTCCACATGTTTCTGCGGCATTATAACTCTCTGTTTATCACAATACTTTGTGCCAAGATGGGACCAGCTGCTGTGGGAAATAATGAAAGAATCCAAAAAAGCGTTGCGAATCTGAAATCTTCGCACTGATTTTCAGAGGAGCTCACAGAGAAACACGACAAGAAGTGGTGAGTCACAGCACCTCGGCGGAGAGCTGTCCACTCATGCGCTCATTAACAGCCCTGCTCTCAAAGGCTTTTTCTCAAAAGTAGACTTTCAAAGAGGAAGTCCCCAAAAACTGTCCTTAAAGCCCGCCGATTATGAATCATCTGCCCGGCTGGGATGGTGGGTAAACAGCTTAATGATTCGGAGGTGTCAGCCACAAAACACACAGGCAGTGAGAAGCACTCTGATTTAAGGAGGCGAGTGATGTTTGTTCCTCTCTCCCTTCTTCTTTCTCCTTCATCTCCCTCACTCTGCATGCATCACCCTGCACGCCCTTACATTAATAAGCTCTTATCACTATTATGGATAACACTATATCCCACTGTGAGCTGCTTAGCCAAGGTACCTGGCAGATTTGCTTGAAAGAACTCATTCAGGTGATTAGCACAACAAGGATGAAATTAAAAAAGAAAAAATCCCCTGCTCTTTCAACCTCAGCCAAGATTGTGCCACAAATTTAAATAGCTTTGATTTTCATTTAATTAATTTTTTATCTCACTCAATCTAACCTGATCCATGAAGCTTGGCTGCAACAAGAGGCAACAGAATGGTAAGGCGTCTGCACTTATTTAGGACCTTTTAACTATATCAGCTCTGCTTTACAATGGTTCTCATTCACCTATTCATCCATAAACACACAACAGGCCTGCCATCAGAGGCAATCAGGTTCAGTGTCTTGGCTAAACACAAATCAGCATGTAGAACTGAACCGCCAAATGGCTTAAACCAGCTGTATCACAGCCACCCCACACAAACTCAGGAAGTCCAACAACTAAATGTGTTTTTGTAGATTTGTGAGTCAAGTCTGACATACTAGTGATAGCAAAGATGGGTGACTGGATGGTTGAAAGAATAAACTTCATAAATAAACCTTTAAAAAAATGTTAAAGTTAGGTTTAAAAAAAAAGTTGATTTCAAATTTACCAGCATGATTTCTCGATCGACAAGAAAATCAGTCACCAGCAACTTTGATGATCAGTTTTTTCTGTAACTACAAAAGTAAATGTCAGACATTTTTTTTTTTATCCCGGCTTCATAAATTAAATATCCTTTCTTGATTAAAGTTATTTCTTGTCTGATGCTTAGCAGAGTAGGCATTAACTGCTTGGGCCACAGTTGCAGTAACACTAGGAAGAACATCTGCTGGAGAACACTGTATTGACCAGAAATACTACAGTTGTGTGCAAAGAACTTGTGATGCTGTTGCCTTTGAAACGGTTGGTTTGCAGCGATCAGGTCTGCGACTGCTCGCAATCATTTATTAGTTTGATGCCTCAAAGATGGCAATAAAATGGCAGAAAGATGGAGTCAATTTCCTGCCACCTATGACAGGTTACCTGGTTACCTGCCTGCGATCTGCAAATAAAAGTGGTCGACCGGAAGTTAAGGGTGTTGTATGCTCAGTATCTGGGTGACCAGTTGGTCACCGCAACTACATGAAAGTCTCAGTCTCTGACAGCAAAAAAGTATTTGCCTACCAGCAGCCACTGAGCTTTCCTAGTCCTGAGGAGGTTGCCATCCAATTTTAATTAAAGTGTGACAGAGCCATCATTGAGACACCTTTGAGCAATACAGTATGGAGGTTTATGGGGTGGCTGTGACTCAGGAGGTAGAGCAGGTTGGCTACAAATCAGGGTTCGTGGTTCGATCCAGTCTATATGTCAAAGTATCCATTGGCAAGATATCCGGAAAACTCAGAATTCCATATGTTAGATAGAAATCAACTTACGTATGGAATGAAACTTTAAAGTGCTTTGAATGCTAAAGTAGGGAAGTAGTGACATGATGGAGTCGACTCAAGAACCGAGAAGGAGTTTTATCAACAACCTGACAATGAATGAGGTACACCGTGCAGGAGAAGGGATAATATGGCTAAAGACAACTAAAGGGGAAGAAGGAGGAAAGGAAAAAGGACAAAAGTAGCCACAGAGGTGGAGCCACATGAGGAACGAACCTTCAAAAACAAAGAACAACTTGGATGACTCACACAGCAGTAACAGCACGAGCATGCATGTTAGAAAAACACTCAGAAACATGTGAGCAAAGTAAAAGAAACCCAAAACTCATCACAAACCATGGAGCAACACAAAATGTAAGCACGCTGTAGAGCGTTTTCGCAGTCCTCCTACAAGTTCATTAAACTAAAAACTGTCAGTGGAAGATTAATGAACAATGATATGAAGAAAGAAAACCCCCAGTTCACAGCGTTAATGAATTGCCTCTCAGTACACGTTGTTGTTCATAGCCACACGCTCTTTTCTTACAAAGTTTCATTCGCATCATTTTGAAGACACTCGCTGTCCTGTTCAAACACGCCACAGAGACGGAAGCACCGCCGAGTGATTGATGCAGGAGTCATAATTGATGGAGAGTTAACGAGAGGGAACGCGCTGCTCTTTCATCGGAAAAAAACGGAATACATATCCCATAGAACATGAAAAAAGGGCAGACTTCAAAACATCGCCAGTGTTGCTGGGCAAAAATAAAGCTAAAATGAACCTCTTTTAAAATGAGCTCCATGACTCATCAGCTTATCCATCAGTCTGTTTTCTGGTGACGATCCAGAGGAAGTTTCCAGTGGCAGAAGGCTAAGTAAGGCACTCCATAAATATCATTCCCAAGCAATTTTTTTCAGCTCCATCTGGGAAATAATATTCCAAGGCCAAATGAGCTCGATAATCTTTCCATCATGTTCACGTTCCCTGGGATCTTCTACCACTTGAACCTGCCCAGAAAACCTCCACTCCAAGGTGCCTTGGATCCTGATCACATCAAACCACCTCGCCTGGCTCCAGGCGAGGTGGTTGTGAGTTTGTCTCTAATCAGGGGCTCGGGTCCACGAATCATGCGGCTGCTACATTATTCTTTAAAAAAAAAGGGCAGATTTTGCCAAAAAGTGATGATTGTGCCACACTCCGCACTCTGTCTTGCTGGGCCAACCTTGTGGTCCTCTCTCTGAATGATTGGCTGCCTCATTCTGTAGCGAAACCCGCCATCGCTCATCTCAGTCAAGGCTCGTCGTATGTGCTGGCCTTCATCCATTCCATTAAGAAAAACACACTTTTCAGGCCTCACCTCACTCCGTTTTTCCTGATTTCAGAGTAACACTGAACACTCCTCCTATTATTTCTGACAAAACCTGAAACTTTGTTCACACAGAAGTTAAACGCAGTAAAAGTCTGCTGCATCCGAGCTGTGCATCTTCCAAATGATTGCAATATAAAGACTGCATTGTGTATGTGTATGTGATATCCTCCATCCGGCATGACTACTATTCCACTTGTAAACTACAAGGTAAGCACACACACACACACACACACACACACACACACACTTGGCACACTCATGTGCCACCAGCTGCTCCCTCAGTGGCACAAGTCACTGCAGCTCCAAAAAGCATTTTGGCTCCACATTTGTAAGTCATCTAATTCTTTTTCTCATTGTTGACAGAAGAAAAATCTTTTGTTGAAACACCAAACAAGGATTTCAAGTGTGTCAAATATTGACAGAGAAAAGAAGAGAAGGAGGAAATCATTCGTCTGACACAAAGCACAGAGAAGAAGGCCACCTGTGTGTTTCTGTGTGTGTGTTTGTCTCCTTATCGAGATGGTGATATGTCTCTTAAAAGACACTTTAACTCACAAAAGGATCCCTGACACACAGCATTATTTGACAAGTCTGCCACAGAGTTGTTTAGTAATTTGGCAAACGAGATTCAGCAGCAGGGAGACTGTGGAAAGTTGTGCAGTTGCAAAAAGATGAGGTACACAGACGGGCCTGAGTGGACCTTCAGTGAAGAGTGAAATATTTGATCCTTGTACACTCGTCTGTCAAATACAGTCTCCTTAATGATTAACTATGAGTTAGTGGAATTTTTAAAATACATGGGACATGTAGTTAAATAATTATGTCACGACTACATCTATATAACTCTAATGAAATAGCGATGTAATAGTGAAAGGATGTCAGAGTGCAGTATCCACTCGAGTGCAACTGAGACAAGGCCAGCCTATATTTTTAAAATAATTTATTTAGTGTATGAAAGTAATACAGTATACATTAACTAAATGCAGCCTAATGTAGCCTCATATAAATAACTAAAAAGGGCCATAAGCGGCTGAGCAGTGGAGAAAATGGAGCAACTACATCCCCATTATTTAAACGGTGGGAGTACAGCTTTTTTCTTTTCTTTTTTTTAAATAAACATAAAAATAATCACACAGACCTAAAAAACAGTTGATTATCTTCAAGCAGCCGATACAAGGGATGATTTTACTGATTGTTCACCACAACATGGCAACCAAACTTGCCAACCTTGAGACCTCAGAATTAGGGAGACATTCAAAGGGCCTGTTGGGGGAGTGTCAATGGAAAATTGTACTTAGTAGTCAGTATAATCTTTTAATGATACAAGTTTCCATATATGCTTAGAGGTGTATAATCGACTGTGTGTGATAGGATGTGTGATCTTTAGTGGGCTGCTGGGGCTTTGTGTGCATTCCAGAGTGTTCTGGCATTCATGGTGCGAGTCTCAGAGCCCTCACTTCTGTGCGAGTACTCTGTGGCTGCCCTTGCTTGCAAGTAACTAACTGCAGTGTGTGTTTCTCCTCTCTGATTCGAAGCTGAAGAAATGTCTTACAATACATCTCTTGACAGGAAGAAATTCGGGAGAGTGGTGGCTCCGGGAGATTTTCAGGAGGGGCACTGAAATTTGGGATTCTCCCGGAAAAATCAGGAGGGTTGGCATGTATGATGGCATCATGCTTTGTCAGTGGCTTACTTTGATCACCCTCTTAACGTAAGCTGCAACATTTTCCTGTAAAGATGTGGCTCTTTGTAGAAATCATATAGGGGTTGATTTCGGAGCCACAGACTGTATATAAAGATTGACATCGCCTCGATTACGTCATCTATTTGTTTTGGCCGCCTTCATGTCAGTTAGGAGGAAAATGCAGTAGTGTGAAAAAATGTTTGCCCCTTCCTGATTTCCTACTTTTTTGCATGTTCATCCAACATGTTCTCACTCTCAAAGCGTAACATTTTACACTAGGTGACAAATCGTCGGTATATTATGCTTCCGGGCACCCAACTAGTCCCTATATTACGAGACTGGAAAAATGATAAAACATGAGAACCGGTTGGAATGAATCTACACATGTACGCTCGTTTTACTTAAATCACTTTGGAAAACACTATCTAACGTCATTAAAGTGTGGGATAAGGTTAGGGATAAGGGTGGAATACATGACTGGAATGCGTATTACCGTGGCAGCTTCATTCTGCTGGATTTTATCCATAACCCAGCACGTAGCATAAGAACGCGGAAGGTCACCTTTCGCGTTCCTCAGGAACGCCTCGGGACAAATCGTCACTATATTATGTGTCAGGAGTGAGAATGGTCTGGTTCATCGCACTTAAACGTTTCAGATCATCAAACAAATTTAAATATTAGACAAAAGTAACACGAGTAGACACAAACTGCAGTTTCTAAATGAATGAACCTGCCCTGTGTGAAACAACTGCAATCAAGTGTTTGTGATAACTGCCAATGAGTCTTTTAGAGCAAAGAAATATTGTAATTCATTCACATTGGAGGGTTTTTGAACATGAACCGCCTTGTAAAGTCATGGCCACAGCATCTGAATCAGATTCAGGTCAGGACTTAGTCTTCGTTTTGTTTTTCTTAAGTATTATGGACATGCTGGTGAGTTTTGGGTCATTGTTAGTTCTGCAGTTCTTTTGTCACCTCTTGGATGCACTCTTGGGGGGATTTTAGTCAGCCGGCCACTCCTGGGAATGTAAACCACTGTTCCATGTTTTCATCATTTGTGAAAACATTAATAATAATGGCTCTCACTGTCATTCACTGGAGTCCCACAGCTTTAGAAATGGCTTTATAACCTTTTCCAGACTGAGATCTCAGTTACTTTGTTGCTCATTTGTTCCTAAATTTCCTTGGATTGCAGCATCAAGTCTGGCTTTTGAGGATCTTTTGGTCTACTTAGTCAAGTGATCTCTTGATTAAGAACAGGTGACACAGTAATCAGGCCTGGGTATAGTTAGAGAAATTGAACTCAGCTTTACAAAGATGTGATATTAATTTATGTTAATAAAATTTGTTTATATGGTAAATCTGTTTGATCCGACACATTACAGTGTGAAAAACACACACAGAAAAAAAGGAAATCAGGAAGGAGGCAAACCCTCTTTCACACAGCTGTAGTGCTTGGACAAAAGGTCCAAGTCCTGTCTCCCTCCCATTACAAACAACCAGTCTTGGCAGATGGCTGCAGCTCCCTGAGCCTGGTACTGCTAGAGGGTTCTTCCTGTTTAAAGGGAGTTTTTCTTTCCCACTGTCTCCAAGCGCTCGCTTACAGGGGGTCATTTCCATGTTGGGGTTGTCTCTGTATTCCTGTAGGGTCTTTGCTTTATAATATAAAGCGCCTTGAGGCAAGTGTGATTTGGTGCTATATAAACTGAACTGAATCTAGATTGACTTAAATTAAGTCGAGCTGACAGCTTGTTAAACAATCTCTATTCTAGGTTATTTTCCAAGCTGACTGTGGTGAGACTTAAAGTGTTCCAATTTAGGATCTAGTTTACAGTATAATACAAGAGAGTGCATATTTTAAGTGGAGTTATTAACAAAGCACTCCATTACAGAGAAATTAATGGCACCATTCAGCATCGTCATAAACCAAAGTTCTGTTTTGCTGAGTGCCAAACAAGGTGAAACTGGAAGTACAGTTTGTGCTGTGAGCAATAATTTCTCCATTACATTTAAAGGGCTGATTTATCATCAGTGGAACACTGCTTCTATTGCAAATCACCTCAGAGGAGCATCATGAATTCTTAGTCTTTTGTCCTGAAACCCCAGCTGGCTTGTGCACGCACTTGTGTGTATGTGTGTGCATGTGCGTGTAGAGGAGAATGTAAACCTCCCAAAGTACTGTCCCAGTAGACCAACTGGGCGTTGTAGATTTAGGATGAAAAAGCTGCTCTCACACATACTGCAGACACACAAGCTGATTTGTCATCCAGTGGCTTTACTGCTTTGATGGTTGACATCTGGTGTGAGAATTTGGTTCATTTCATTTTCATCATCAAACAGAAACTCACGTACAAAAGTAAATAAATAAGCGTGCATTAACTTCTAATTCGACTCATCAAAGTCATGGGCTGAGGATGAAACCCTTACTATGATGTTACTGGCAGAGCTGGTGCTGCCCTTGTATATCATGTCTAAAAAGTAAAAAAACTCTCCAAGCACAGAGCTGCTTGCAGACCTTGGGATAGTAAACAGGGTTCAAGTTTAAAGAATCGTCCTTTATTGGTTGGCAAGTCAAAAACACTGAATCTGATCTGCACAAAGTTTGACCCAGTTGTGAAATATAAAGACACTGGTGAAGCCCAGAAACCGAAAAGATCAATGTGAAAAACATTTGCATATAAGGCTCCCTTAACCTCCAGCAGCTCCTCAGTGAACCATGCAGCGGTCGGCCCTGTGCGGATAAGTAATTCAATCATCGAGCGTCCCTGTTTGGGTCCCTAGAGGACATTTCCAGGCTCTGGTTGTAGAGGTCACCCTCTAATGTATTTCCTACCCCCATACATCCCAGTCAGCAGTATACTTCGCTCCCATTAGGAATTACTCCAATGATTTGCCTAACAGTTGAGTAAACCACTTTACGTTATTAATCAGTTTAAGTTATTTAACCTGTTGTCAATACAAGTCATTGACTTTCGTTGCCATTTCATCCTTCCATTGCTATGTTGCTGCTAGATTCGCCCTGCATGGATGCCACCTTTTAGTGGTCTCAGTGGCCTCAAGGCACTTTATATTGTAAGGTAAAGACCTTAAAATAATACAGAGAAATCCCCATTAATCTGGTTACCCAATATGAGCAAGCAGTTGGCAACAGTGGGAAGGAAGGAAAAACTCCAGTTTAACAGGGAGAAACCTCCGGCAGAACCAGGCTGAGGGAGAGGTGGCCATCTACCGCGACCAGTTTGAGTAGAAGTTTTCAGCCACATGCTAAACAGGCACCTTTCAAATCTCTAGGATTTATATATAGGTTCAATTTTCATATAAATGATTCCAATAAGTTAAGGGTCTGTTAGTACAAACCACCAAATGCTAAAAACTAATAATGACGCGGTAAAGCAAATTTTTTATATTTCAAGTTTGTGTGGACACTTCAAGTCCATTTGTGATTAGTTTGAATCCTTTAAAGAGAAGAATACCGACACTCCATCAAGAACATCCATAAATACATGTTGAGGTTTTTTAGGATATCGAGAAGTAAGCCGGTGAATATTCTCAGAGTGAGATTTCATTCGAGGTTTCATAAAAAGGGAGTGATGTGATCTGGCACTTATGCATCTTTTAAATTTGAAGTGCCACCCTGCCAGGTGATAGTACAGTCAGTTAATTCCCACATCTATTTGAGCACATAATCTTTAACCCTGTGGGGTTCAACAAGAAATGACAAGCTCAGTTTAGCAGCAAGTGAGGAAAGACAAAAAATGGACAAAATATGAATAAAAGGCCTTTAAAAGGATGCTGGACGAGGGTGGTGAGGGTGCCACTATAGCTGTTACACTGTCCGACTCACAGCACACAGACATCGAAGTTGAACCAAAAATGTTGCCTTTTTTTAAGTGCAACTTGTAATTCTAATATACTGTCATATCTGAAAGCTGAATAATAAGGAAGGAACTTGCTTTTTCAAGTTTAAATGAGTCAGATGCATGCTTAACAGGCTACAGGAAAGGTAATGTCATCCTCTGTGTTTTTTCTTGTCAGTTGAAAGGAAAGGAGTAAGGTGTCTGGTTGCCCATTCCTGTATCTGTAACTCATGTATGTGTGTGTGTGTGTGTGTGTGTGTTCACAACAGCAGCACTTGAAGAGCTTCAGGTAATTATTGCTTCCCTGTGCTCTCCCCACAGGAAACACTCTTCATTGGAAACTTCAGGGAAACACACTTCATTTGAAGCCCACTGAGACTGCTGTGTGAACAATGCTGTCTGGGGAAAAACACAGTAGTTCTACGAACTAGCCAAGGTTGAGTTTAGCATGTGTCGAGCATTCAAAAGAGGAAGCTGGTTGTGTAAGGACCTACTGGTGTGTGATACACGACTTACTAGCACTGATTAGATTGAGCTAAAGCTTTGCTCTTGAAATTTCCGGCCAGAGAAGCTGTGAGGCAAAGTGTTCCCTCTCACTGACTTTGTACCTGTCACAATTGTACATAGAGCCATGTACAACTAAATGCACTGTGAAATCTAAAGCTTTGTGTTTTAGGTTTCACATGTCAGACTGATTATCAGAAACTTTGTGCTAATAGCTTTTGATTTTGAACTGAAACCCCAGTTTTGTAACATTGTCCCTATTGTGATTGGCTAGAGAAATCATCAAAACATGGAGTAGTTTAATGTGCAGTGTGTGAGGTTTTTAAAACACAATTGAAAGTCAGTAGTGGTTGATGCTCTCTTTAATAATGTACAATCCCTAATGGCCTCGCTACAGAACTTATGCATACAAGATAAGGTTCTGCTCACAGTTTGTATACCCAGGCTGTGGCTGACAGAAAACTAAAAACACTCTGCTGACAACTGTGACTCTGAAAAGTTTGTATCTTGTTTCATCACAGCTGTTAGAATAGATTTTGATCCCCACCAGACAGCAGAGCAGACTGAACTCTATCCCATCATGTAGCCACGTCCACGGTTAATCTTGACTGCGTCAAAATCCAAAGACAGAAGGAAATCCAAACATATGGCTGATAAATTATCCCTGGGATCCATCTAAAACCATGGTGTCAGCTGCGGACCAGCAGCATAACAAACCCTCCATTTACACACTTTGGTAATCCAGCTGTTTTACCTGCATATATGAAAGATTATGACATTTTGCTTTTTTTAGTTTCTCCTTTGTGGAATTACAGGGATTATTTTACATAACCATCATCTTATCATTGCATTAATTATCATTTCATCAAAGTGTTTATTGAAGCTGCTGGCATTATGTTATAATTTATATTATAGGGGTTATCCTAATCAAATATTAACATGTTTATTACAGGTGCAGTTATAACTACTTTAAAATGATTGAGTTATATATATATATATCATAACTCATATGCTGAGTATATTGGTAGAGTAAAATAGTAGCTGAGCAAAGGCCTGAATGTATTCAGCTTCTTGTGGTATTTGAGTTTGCTTAGTTACAGGTGACGGAAGGATGTCCAGTCCATGGTGACCTCAAAGGCCTTAGATCATCACCATATTCTTAAGAGTATGCCACAAGGAGGAACCTCTGTGTTTGCATTTAATTCTTAAAATACATGAATGTTCTGTACATGCAAATTATGTGCTTGTAAACGCAAGAAGGGGCGTTACAATACCCTGATGTTATAAAAGCAATCTAGAGTGTATTTTGGGCAGAGATGTACAACTGTTTTGCAGTTTGCACCTCTCCACGCTGCGTGCATTCATTAAAATCAATTGTTTGAACGGCCTTTTCTGGACTATCATTGTTTTACTCTCGTCCTCAATTTCGAACCCGTAACATTTGGTGCATTGGCCGGTTGAGGGAGAAAAGTTGGAGGTTGAGACTGAGAGGGTCCAAGGTGCTGTCACACAGCTTAAGTTATTTGGTTGATTTATTTTATGACAAAATAATAAGGAAATATTAAAATATACAACACGTTGAGAAGATCTCTTATGTTATATTTTAGTGTTTAACATGGAAGATGCCTCTCTGGAGCTTCTCTCCTGATGCTACTCCACCAAAAGAAGTTCATTTATAGAGACTATGTCAGCTCCCAAACAGACAACAACAAACCAAGATTAGCAATAAACAATCTAAACATAAATAATAACAAATGAAGAACAATACAGAATCCAAATCTGAACCAAAGAACAAAATAGTGAAATGTGGATTATTGGGTTTTTCTCTGTATATATGAAGTATTTGTAATGTGTATCTGCTAATGAAGGCTTGTAGAGGCCAGTTTATACTCACAAACGAGTGCTCAGCCAGACTGAAAAACAGGAAGCTTTAGTGCACAAGGCATATTAATAAATATAGACACAAAAAGAGGAACTCCCCATATAAACAACGTTCAAAATGTGTGAAGTATAAAGTACCGAAATAACACTATATAAGTCACAGCTGATGATTCTAATGTTAGAGAGCTCTTGCAACTGGCGTCTGAGCTGTGCAGAGGTCTCTCTTAAGACAGGTACTTATGTAGGTTAGCATGAGGTTGAGTTAATTTTATACACAATGCATAACTGTGCTTGTTTAGAGTTGATGTTCTATCCAAGAGGGTTTTAAGCTTCACTGGTGAGAGTGTCCAGGTGATACATGTTGAGGGAAGATGAGAACATAGCAGGTGAATTGCATGCGCGCTTACAAACACACATGATTTAAATATAGGCCAGGCCAAAGGCCTGGACTTGATGCAGCTTTCAACTTTACAGCTCCTAACTTGTAGGAATGGCGGGAGTGTAATGAATGAATGCAAAACATGCTTACAGACACAATCATGACAGGGGTTTATTTTACAGGGTAAAGGTGGACCACAGGTTGCTTTGTTTCTGCTTAGCAACTACTGAGGTAAAAGGTGTTAAAGATAAATATGCAATAAGTGAACAGGAAATGTGTGAGGGTGAGCCGGGTGAAACAAAATGTTGTAGATAATGGAAACTTGTCTAACGGGCATTAACAGTAACCTTGGCATGTTATGTATATGCTTGAGGCCAAAAGAGGCGTAAATCCAGATAGAAAACTTTGAAGTGTGCTTTTAGCGGAGATTTAGGCTGACATGGGGATGGTGTGCATTTTACTTGGGTTGTGTTTAATAAGACTAAAAGCGTTGCTCACACACATAAAGAGTATTGAGATTAAATAAAGTTAATATAATGGATAGAGCCCAGAACAGGAAAATACATAAGTAAAATCAAATGTAATGTTTGATTTCACTTTTATTGGGAAACAATCAGGCTAGAAATGTGAGTAACCTATGTTTAAACTGTGAAAACACTCTCCACATACATTAAAACTGTGCAACTCTGAGTGGGCCATGCAATCAAGCAACTGTTACATATCTGTATTAAACTAGCCAACATAGACTCACCACAAAATGATGTAGGATGTTGCCCTGCAGCGGGGGCAGAAAATCATTTGCAAACCAGGGATCTTATGTTGATTATCATATTCTTACTTATGTACACACACACACAGAAGGGAAAAATTTCAAAACAAAACAAAAAACAACTTCGCTTAACCTGTCAAGCACAGGAGTAAAATAAAAATCTTTTTGGGCTTTGTTAAAATTTCTTTAGTAAAAGTGTAAAAGGCCAAACCTAGGAAGTTCGGCAAACAGGAAAGTTCCTTGAGTATCAGGAGTTAATAGTCAGGAAACATTCTTGACTTTAACGCCTTTTTTCTGAAAAACCACTGACTCATAGATGCAGATAGACATACAAGTGCACATACATCCAGATGTGCATTTAGACATTAAAAGTGTAGAGGCATGTACACACAGATTGGCAAACCGGTACAGAGTCTAACTGAAGAGCTTAACAAAGTAGATGTGGCAGTAGGGTTTGTGATTTTGCCTGATATGATATTGTGAACCAACTTTGAATAATGACAGGAACCTGAGATGAACACAGTAAGTTAGTAAGGTGTAGCAGAGAAAGGTTGTTTGTTTTCTATCCCTTACAGGAGAAGATTTCCACCAGAGAGGGACCCAGAAAAGGAGCGGAGATTACCTAAGCATGAAGTGTTTTCAAGTGGGGCTGGTGTTTTATTGCTGGACCACCTAGAGGACATGAGGTTGTTGTCGGATTTGCTGAGTCAGGGGCGGCTAGAGAGGGTCAGAGCGAAGGTAGTGGACCTGGAAATGGTGTAGTGACGTCTTTGGAAGACGTCAAAAGGGGGAATTGTGGAATTACAGGGATTATTTTACATAACCATCATCTTATCATTGCATTAATTATCATTTCATCAAAGTGTTTATTGAAGCTGCTGGCATTATGTTATAATTTATATTATAGGGGTTATCCTAATCAAATATTAACATGTTTATTACAGGTGCAGTTATAACTACTTTAAAATGATTGAGTTATATATATATATATCATAACTCATATGCTGAGTATATTGGTAGAGTAAAATAGTAGCTGAGCAAAGGCCTGAATGTATTCAGCTTCTTGTGGTATTTGAGTTTGCTTAGTTACAGGTGACGGAAGGATGTCCAGTCCATGGTGACCTCAAAGGCCTTAGATCATCACCATATTCTTAAGAGTATGCCACAAGGAGGAACCTCTGTGTTTGCATTTAATTCTTAAAATACATGAATGTTCTGTACATGCAAATTATGTGCTTGTAAACGCAAGAAGGGGCGTTACAATACCCTGATGTTATAAAAGCAATCTAGAGTGTATTTTGGGCAGAGATGTACAACTGTTTTGCAGTTTGCACCTCTCCACGCTGCGTGCATTCATTAAAATCAATTGTTTGAACGGCCTTTTCTGGACTATCATTGTTTTACTCTCGTCCTCAATTTCGAACCCGTAACACCTTCCACTGACAAATCCTTTTCTTAACTTTGTGAATTGCTGCGTGCAAAAGTGTCATTTATATGTTTGCTGTTACAGAAGGAGGTACTGTAAACTAATACTGAAAAAAGATAATGTGGAGAATTGCTCCTTTTCCTCACTTGTCAGCTGCGTGACAGTAATACCTTGCAATCTAGAATCATAAATGTGTATTAAAATAATCGCACATCTGAAGTAAACCCCAGGGTTAAATGATTTAAGACTGAAAACAAGTGATTTATTGAAACAGAGGCAAAAAGTGAGTTTTCACTATTCTAACAGCTTAAAAGTCAATATGTGGTACGACCTCCTTTATTCTTTAAACTACAGCTTTCTTGTAATGTCTTTAGGTAGTCCTCAGGAATAGTTCTCCAGGCTTCTTGAAGGACGTCCAAAGCTCTTCTTTGAATGTTGCTTACTTTCTGTTCTTTTCTCTGTCAAGATGATGCCACAACTCTTCAATAATATTGAGGTCCGGACTCAGCAATCCATAAGACCTGCTGTCACTGATTTTCAGTCCAGGTCTTGTGTAATTTTGTTTACTTCAGGCTTTCTTAGGAATAGCTTCTTGACAGCTGCCCTTCCACTGAGACCATTGTCGATATATATGATAATCTAACCACGGCAAAATAAATCCACTAGAACAGACAGCAGGGAACCAAAGGTTTGCAGAGAAGTGCAGACTAAAGACAGAAAGAATAAAAGCTGACAGTTAATAAAGAGAGGTACTGGTTTAAATACAGAGAACTAATTTGGAAACAAGACAGATGAAATTAATCGGGGTAATAAAGGAGTGGAAATGCATCGATGCACACTCAAGTAAAATAAACCAAATGTTAAGGAAGTAACAGAAACCCACAGCAGGAAGCAGCAGAGTTCCTGCAAGGAAAACAGTACGAGTTGTTGGTAGCGTCTTAACTTTTCAGAGGAAAAAACTTGCCCTTCTTGGTCTGTGCTTTGATCTGGTTTGATTCATTTGAAAGTTGAAGTATAATCAGCAGTTCATCCATGTGTGGAGAAGCACTGAAGCACGGCACACAACTGTGGTAGGCTACATAAGTTTGGGGGATTAAAACCACAGAACAATCAGAGATTTCTGCTGCGCCTCGCTACTACGAGACAGGACAGGGTGAAACCGATAAACAATATGTATGAAACAAAACAAAACAGAGGACACAGCAGCATCCAATTTATCACACCATGAAGCAGCTTCCCACTTTGAATGTTTCCATTCTCTATACACGTTTTCTTTTTGCTGGTACAACTATCAAAGCAAGATTACCTGTGGTGCTTTAACAGCCAGGAGACTCTGCAATCAGGAGTTTGCTTATCTGGCTTAAAAGCGTGATTGGTATATTGTACTTTTTCTTCAAGCATTATGCAATATTTTCATCATGTTGGTAGAAAAAGCCACAGCTATTTTCCCTGTAAGTTTACGATGTTTCCCACAATTTGGATTCTATTTGTTGTGGTAGCATCGATCCCGTAACCCTAACATTAAAAGGTGAGATCAAAATGTTCCATCTCTGGCTACAGCAGTTTTCATTTGGCAGTGTGTCCGGTGAGGAGTTAGACCAGCTGCACATAGCTACATACAGGGTTTGACTGTCAATCAGAGTTCTACTGTAAAATCCTGAGGTGTCTGAGCTTTCAGAGGGCACTTTTGGAAACCAAGTTAGTGCTAGTGTCATCTAGCGTCTGCCTTTTGGATACATCAACATAATCTTGACTCAGTCTCTTGTCCACTTGTTGTCACGGTGTGTGGAGGATCCAGGAGTGGACACAGGCCAGGAGACAAAACTTAACTTGAACACAAGCCGAGTCTTTACTTCGGGGCTGATACACACAAAACATGAGACTAGGCAGAAAGAGAGAAAAAACCAAACATATACAGTGAAGACTAAACTAAGGTGACTATGGGAGAACTGAAAAATCACAACATTGACTCTGACAGTAACTCGGAACTAGGACTTCAACTATGACTTCACTAAGGAGATAACTATGCCGTGGAGTAAGTAGCACAGACAACGCAACAAAGAACAAGGGAGACAGAGGGCTTAAATACACACATGAGGTGATCAGGGGAAGTGGAGACACATGAGGACTAGGGATGGGTACCGGTTCTGACATAAACGGTAGTAACCAGACCGAAAAGCAGCGCACATTTCGGTGTTTTATTTCGGTGCTTTTTTTTTTCCTGAGCCAATTCTAGCCAATCATTTTACGTTTCCGAGGATAGTAGGCGGGGCCAGGTACGTACGTTCTTTTAGAGCAGAGCTACAGACTAAAAATGCCCAAGGCAAAGCGATCAAAAGTCTGGCTGTACTTCACAGCAAAAGATGCAAACTCAGCAGCCTGCAACAAGTGCTTTAAGCTGATACTGTGATACTGTCAAAGGAGGTAACACCTCAAATCTGATGAAACACCTGGATGCATAGCGTTTTTGTTTAAAGCCGAGAAATGCGCCGTGTTTGATAGCTTGCTGCGAGACCTCACACCGTGCACATCTACTGCGGGTGTGGTCCCTGTTAACGGACCCGGAGTTAGCAACATCCCCCAAAAACCCGAAGAGTAGAGTCCTGGCCCCTAGCCCTGTCAGAAATGATGAGGATGATGATGGCAGCAGCAGCCGTTCTTCTCTGCGTGAGTAGCTTCATGTTGTTCGTGTGTAATTTACGTTGAGTAGGCTAACCACGTTATTACATTAATGCATGTAAGGTGAACTAGCAAACACCGTCGTAGTTACATGCGGCTGTCTTCTTGTTTGATGGCAGATACTCCCTTCACCCTGGCCAAAAAGGCTAAAATGACCAAAGAAAAAGTGGGAAACAGTTAAACATGAGAGGTTTTTGGACAAAGTTTGTTTTTTCCATTGATTAAGCACTGCTTCCAGCCAAGAGTGAGACCATATATGCCCTATAGCTGCAGAAAAGGCTAACATTGTTATCTTTTTACAAAAAAAAACAGCTGAACATGAGAGGTTTTTGGACAAAGTTTGTGTTCTCCATTCTTTAAGCACCGGTTTGAGCACCGTTTAAGCACCGGCACCGTTTCAAAAGTACCGGTTTGGCACCGGTATCGGATAAAACCTAAACGATACCCATCCCTAATGAGGACACAGCTGACACACATGAACCTAATGACGGGATAGGGGAAGTGAAACTAAATACAATGAACAAAGAACACCAACCTCTTTCAAAATAAACAGGAAACATGATGAGACAGACATGACAACATGGGCTTGACAACATAAATCATGCAGACATGAGACATGACAAATTAGACACACTAACCAACAAGGGAGACTTACCACAGGGGGAGATGGCACAAAGAGTCTACATGAACAACGAACTAGGAAACCTAGGAGCTAAAGAAGACTAAATGAACCGAAACATAAACAATGAATATCAAAATGCTATGAAACACAAAAACACTGGGTCAAGTGTTTACGGTAAACAGGGATGGGAAGCATAGGGCCTAACTGGGAACTTTCCACTTGTAAATCAATATAATTGTTGGGCAGCTATTGAAACAAAAAAGGTTGACACACACTTGGACAAATTACTATCAAAAGTCTATAGTTAGGTTGGGTCGGCAGCCCCAGTGGACAAAAGCCACTGGGGTTAAATACCTGGTACCAGGTTTTTAGAAGAAGCCTCTCAAATGAGAGTTGAAGCATTTTAATGAAGCTAAAAAAGCAGCTGCCAGTTGTCTTCCCCCTTTAAGGCCTAAATGCTAAATCCACGGGTCTACATCCCATGCTCTCTCCTTTGATGCTAAATGCTAAATTTGAGTTAGCGAACTATTCTTAGATGTTAAATAAGCTAACGTTTCTTAAAGTGAGCTACATCCATAAGGGAAAACTTTTCAAAATGGATCACAGAGATACATCCAAGACCATTGTTCAGTAAACAATAACCTGAAGTTGTAAATAGTTTTTTGGTCGATTAAAAAACTTTCTGTGCGTAGGCACTTTTTCACTGACCCTCCATTATGGTCCCAGTTGTTGTCATTAGCGAAGTATAGCGTTTCTCCTCACCAATATGCAGTAATACACCTCTCTGCTGAGGCCTTATTTTAAAGTCAGTTAGCATACACACACTCACAAGAACAGTGCTGACACAGCAGAGACGCAGGTCAGAGGAAATGTCCTTTGTACCGGTGCGACAATATCAAACCTCATTCATCTTTATTTAGCATCTCCTACATGTGTTTGTGTGTGTAGGAGCGTGTGCACGTTTGTGTGTTTCATATTTTTAGCTTGTGGAGAGGAGAAAGAGTTGGCACAGCTGCTAATGCTAGTGTGTGTGTATAATAATCCAGTTAGCATAACACATTTTTCATTAAGGTAAATGCTAAATCCTGTGGGAGCAATAAGCTCTCTCTTATTAATGTATTATTGTATGGCAGAGGTTGCCTCTCAGCAGGCGGTGAAAGCATTGAGAGGGGAGAGCTAATTTTTATAGCTGACAGGTAGAAAAAAAACCAAATGAAAGCAACACTACTCTGAGTGCTGGCCAACAAAAGTTGGTACGCGTAGGTATTATTTTGCTCGGATCTTTCTAACATGTTCACTTCAGCCTGGTTACTTACCGCTAGCACAGCCTTCTGCTGTTGCTCATCCTCCTCACCCTCCTTCTTCTTCTGTAGGGTCGATGGTTTTGGTTTGGTTTTGGAGGGATTGTAGATGGAGGTCTTTCATCTCTTCATGGCTAAGAGCTATTTCTTTGACAGCAATCTTAAGGGCCTCAAAAAGCAAGCTTCCTGTTTTACACTATGGTGACGCAGATCAGAGATTTTTCCCCTTGTAGTTAAGTAGTGGTAGAGCCATACCAAATACCATAGAGTACTGACAACCAGTCTGTAGGTGCATTGCATCTGAGTGCGTGGATGAAGTGCCCATACTTCTCAGTGTCCTATTAAGGAGGTGGCTTTCACAGGCAGTGAGTAGCAATAGAAAAGTTCCACTCCAATAAAGAACTATAATCACCCTTGCTTTTGTGGCTTTAGAAGGCTGAACCAAGCCAGAGAGAGGTGTACACTGTTATATGAATATCTGCCAGCTGGGGCTTTAATAGTGTTTCAGCAGAAGAGACAGGCTGCAGCACAACAACAGCTCTGAAAAAGCTAAGGTGGCAGAGGAAAGGTAAAAGTTCTGTCATAAATATTTATGAGAAACAAAGTTTAAGAGGTTCAGTGTATAGTTCATTTCAGAAGGTCTTGGATTTCAAGTTGAAGTGATTGTTGTTGTAGTTGTAATATTTATTAATGATAAAAATATTCAAAGGCAGCATTTTTAAATTTTAAACTCAAAGTCTCTGTAACTGACACCATCTGTTGGTGTTGGTGCTGCTCACGGCAGGCTGAAGGCGAGTTCATGGGTTTCACATCTGCATGTTTGTCGGAGTTATTTCAGTGTAAATTCTGGCTTCCAAGGTGCAGATGGTAAAACTGTAAATATATGTTTGCTATTCGTTGTTTACCACAGCTGTTCCATCACATGACAAAAACTGCCAAGTTTGTTTTTAATGAACACAAGTGTGTATGTTTTATATTGAAACACAACTGGCTTCAAACAAATGACTCCGTCTTGCAGTTTGTGGGAAACGTTCCCCACACATGTCATGTTTAAGCTGCCTCCTACTGTACAATTTGCCACATGGATAATCCTGAAGAAAACACATTTTTTAATGGCGTCTGTTCAAGTCATACATAATAAAGAGACTCTTAATTGTCCAATATGTGAGATATTCTAAAGGTTACATAGTATATCAGTATGGGGTGTTGCTAAAAGTGTAGAAGGTCTAACATGACATGACGAGTGTGACTAACCAAGGCCTGATATCACAGTTGTAACATCACCTACATGCAGACAGTGCAATGATAACAGGGAATCCATTCTTCATACAGGTGAATGTGGCTAATGCAGTAAGCCTGTGTGACCAGCAGAGGCCTCTATGAGTGAAATCCCATCAGGTGTCTGATTGAGTTTGTCGGGTCACGTCCCTATGGCACACAGACACTGTTTGCCCTCTAATAACATGCCAAAACATACACAATGGGCACTGACCGTGCAGTGTCTCCTCAGTGCCTGGAGCTTTTAGATGCATCCAGCTGAGTCATCCTGAACTTAGCTTTGTTGTTCACAGTAGTAAATGATTGGCTTGTCTGAGTGTAGTGGCACTCAAATCCCATTTTACCCCAACCAGCTGGAGTGAACGGGCGCACTGCTTCCTCATTCTGTTCTCTGACGTCATTGCCAGCAGCAGCTTTATCTCGACTGAGAGCAAGTGAAATCTTTGTAATAGACTCTCCACAGATCTTCGGAGAAGAACCTGAGGCAATTCTCACTGAGGTGTATTACAGGTCAATTTCAGTCCCTCTTCCTTCAAAAAAAAAAGTGTCAGGAGAGTGTGGGTAAAAATGGGGAGAAGAGATTTCTTTTGCACTCACATTCCATGGAAAATGTTTTTTGTCTCTCGGGAGCTGCTGGAGAAAAGATCGATTTGCAATAAAAAAAATCAACAATCTTCTTTAACAGAATTCTCTGATTAATCCAACACATTTATACGACCAGGCACCTGATTGGTCAGGACATTCTGTAGCTCTACACACACGAAGCACTGCGACGTTAAGAAAAGGTCAGATGTTGTATTTATGAGCCAAACGCTTAAAAAATACTAATTTATGTGTGAATTCAGCCACAGCAGATGACCAGAGGACTGTATACTTAAGTATGTAGTTATGACTTCTGTCTTCTTTGCAGCTAAGCTAAAGAAATGGATACAAACAGTATCAAGTCATTACAAATTTTGGTAACAGCAGATGGGTGCAGCATGTTGGTCAGCCTACCAAAGCTGCTCCACAAACAGGAGGGTGGGGATTGTTGTTTTTACTGACTTTTGTGTTACTATTAGCATTTAATTGATTACTGGTTTTGGTTAAACTTACTCATATAGCAGTGCTGTTTATACACTACACTCAGTCTTATATCACTAATATCCCCCATATTCATATGAGTGTTTTCCTGTTTGTGTTATTCTTGTAAGTCTTCTATGTCCTTGTCCTTCATATGTGTCGTGCTGTCCTGCTTTGTTCATAATTAAAAACAACAACAACAACAACAGTTGTTCCACAATGTGTCAATCTGACTTAAATTCTAGACAGTAAATAATACATGAGAAAGATTGGACAGTGCAGTATAAACTAATACAAATAAAGCAAGAATTGCAATGGTAACAGCCCAACTCTCCAAACTAAATAAATATTAATCCGCAAGTTAAGCGAGAAAATGTATTATTTCTGACTGTTACAGGAACAGCAGTCTTGTAACTGTATCCAAATCCAAGAACAAAATTCAGAAGCCTGATAAAACAAAGGGTTCCTTATTGCTCTATGCACAGATATGCCTCCATATCTTTGATATGGGACAATACAATAAAGGTTTCCATATACTTATGTATAGCATACATGTATGCTATACATAAGTATATGGATTACTATCAGTAGTTAGGTACGAGTTCTTTACTGTCCATTGGAGCATTAAATATAATTGTGTGCATTCTGTCTTCACTCTTTAACTCGAAGCATAGGCCAGTTTTTTCTCTGTGTGTGTGTGTGTGTGTGTGTGTGTGTAAGAGAGAGGGAAAAACAGATGTTTGAGATAGCTGAGCATTTGAAGGCATTGTCAGCATTTTAATTATAGATGCTTGGTTTCCAATAAGATGCCACCAAGCAGAAAATCCCTCATCACACTCGCGTTCTTTCTCCTCAGCATGGAAAAGAAAAAACATTTTCAACATCGGAGAGCAAGAACAATACAAAGAGACACGGAAACAGATTAGCACGGTAAAGAAGACGGAGCGAGTGAGCGGGACGAAGGCACAGAGGGGAAAGAAATTACTGGATAAACATCCAAATAAATAAATAAATCACTAAGATGCTGAGACAATGTTCAAGCTGACTGGTAAAATGCTTAAATGTTTCCTTGAATATAGGCTTCAGTCATTAAAAACACAAGCAGCCCCTGTGAAACGGAGCTAAAATGAATCGACTTTGCACAACTCGGTTTCACTCAAATGTTATTAAACCAGAATTCAGGGATTTGCAGATCCTTTCAACCCATAATTTAATTCATAACATCAAAAACAATGTATGCAAAACTTGATCCCAATGATTTCTATAATACATTTCCTAATGCGCCAAATGTTTACAGTGACAGGTCTGCAGGCCACTTTCATGCTCTTGTAATGTGCACAGTGTGGACTGGCACAAGCAGGGCCTTCTCTAAAGAATCACATCTAGCTGTTGTGTGTATAATTCAGCATTAGTGGTTCCAGTGTATACCTACCAGTGCTATGTACACTAATTCTCCTCACAGCATCACAGATGCTGGCTTTTGAACACAGTGTTGATAACATGCTGTTTGGCCCCACTCCTGTTCAGCCCGGGGGAACCTACGTCTGTGATTACTGAAGACAGCAGACAGATAACAGGACAGATTCAAAAAGCCTGGGCACCGAAATCTTTTTGTTTTTTATTTTTATTTAAATCGAAGAGTTTAAAATTACATTTGTGGATTAAACGATGAACTGTGTTCACTGACAACACTTTGCAGAAGTCTTCCTGAGCCCACGCACAATCCTGTTTGCTTTAAAACGGTGACGCCTGAAAGCCTGAAGATAACAGCGCACAGATTTCTCTGGATTCTCCACATATATTAATATCATGTACAGTAGATGATAAAATCTCTAAAATCTTTGGCAGCAAGCAGAAAAATGATATTTGATTCAGAAAAACTCAATCTCTTTATGGGTGGTCTCATATCCAGTCATTTTAGTGGTAAAACTAAAATAAAAACTAGATATGAAAAAATATTTAAAATAAAAAAAAGAACACTTACTGAACCAATTTTGTCAAAAACTAGTTAAAATAAAATACAATTATAGAGGAATTATCATTAATTCCAACATCTGTTAGTTAGAACTGTTTAACTGTTTAATATGTTTATGCTCAGGTTCGGCTGAGTTATGACCCCAGGAAGGACTTTTAGGACTGACTGGCACAGCTGAGTGCCGAGGGGGGGTTTATGTGCCTTTTTGCCTCCGTGAGTTCGTGCTGCTGCTGCAATGGGCCAAATGAGCAACACCAACGAAACCATCCTGTTGCTTTGAGAACACTGGCATTAATCTGTTTTACCCACCACGTTCTCACTTTATGCACGCCTCACAGTATGAAAACCTACACTAGCATAACCTTTACCATCATTCTTTTACAAACAGTTCCTTTCACAGAGTATGAGGCTTGGTATGAGAGTAGAAAACAAGGAGATCCCCCCCCAAAATCAATTAGTATGTCAAACCAAAACCAAATAACATATCAGTCAGCAGAACAAAAGGCAAAAAAAAAAAATATTGACTGTCTCTTACAGACTCCACATGGATGCTTAAGCAAGCCATTTGGTAACTGGAACACAGATGGTGTCTAACTGAGGTACGAGTCCATCAACCAGCCTGGGAGGACACGTGTCTTAAACAAATTCAGTCTGCAGCCAGGTCGACTGGAGTTTAATTTGGCACCTCACAGAGAGAATCCAGCTCTCTAACTTGTTTCCAACAAGCAAACCTAAGACTCATCACCGGTAAAGCTCAACAAATCACACTCTGTTCCAAGACACACTTTTCCTCACATAGAGTGTCGTTTTTTTCTACACGTCAAAACAACCTTCTCTGTTCTTTTCAGGGTACCCACATCCACACGCTGATCAGGAGGCGCTGTCCTATTTTCCAGCTCTGACGGTGGTCCACACTCCGGGGAGCCAGCATTTTATTTCAGGCTTGCTCCCAGGATTGGCACCTTCCAGCTACTGTACCTTGCTTCTGCTCTTGTCAGGAGATAGCTCGTCTTTTTCTATTGGCTTGTAGCTGCCACAGTATAACTAGGAGAAACTTATTGTGGAGGCAGAAACCATCCCGACATCTACAAGCTGTACGGCAATTACATAAAAGCAGACTTTTTTCTGGTGAGGGATATCGATGGAGAAACCGACAAAGTGAATCTGAAGCAACTTGAATTCTTGCTAGTTTTCTATATTTGCAGATTATCTCATTTTAACCTCCACATGCAAACAACACTGGTGTTTTCATTCATGCCGTCTAATTAGAGGTCTTCTCAGGGTGCGTGGGTGGGTACAAACTGACCCCTTCTTAATTAATATTTTTTCACAGCTGACAAGAAGAGCAGCGGGTTATATTAAGATGGCAACATTCCATTTATACAAACTCATTCCTTAGTCCTGCAGTCTGCCTACTTGCTTCCTGGCAGCAGTGTTGGTCAAGTTACTTGAAAAAAGTAATCAGTAACTAATTACTGATTACTTCCCCCCAAAAGTAATCACGTTACTTTACTGATTACTTATTTTCAAAAGTAATTAATTACTTAGTTACTTAGTTACTTTTTAAAAACACGATTTACAACCTGAATAGGCTACTCGGTGTTTGCTTGGAGGTTTAGGGGTTTTTTCGCTGTAAAAAGAAGTTTTCTTCCGGCGCAGTGAACAACGGACACTAATGTTTTTGTCACTTATTACGGAATCAAACTCAAAGTAAGGTCAGTACTTCCACGCTTTAAACGCTGCACGCTCATACTCTCTCCGCAGTCGACATATTATCCATTGTTGATCTGCACTAGGGATGGGTATCGTTTAGGTTTTATCCGATACCGGTGCCAAACCGGTACTTTCGAAACGGTGCCGGTGCTTAAACGGTGCTCAAACTGGTGCTTAAAGAATGGAGAACACAAACTTTGTCCAAAAACCTCTCATGTTTAGCTGTTTTTTTTGTAAAAAGATAACAATGTTAGCCTTTTCTGCAGCTATAGGGCATATATGGTCTCACTCTTGGCTGGAAGCAGTGCTTAAACAATGGAAAAAACAAACTTTGTCCAAAAACCTCTCATGTTTAACTGTTTTCCACTTTTTCTTTGGTCATTTTAGCCTTTTTGGCCAGGGTGAAGGGAGTATCTGCCATCAAACAAGAAGACAGCCGCATGTAACTACGACGGTGTTTGCTAGTTCACCTTACATGCATTAATGTAATAATGTGGTTAGCGTACTCAACGTTAATTACACACGAACAACATGAAGCTACTCACGCAGAGAAGAACGGCTGCTGCTGCCATCATCATCCTCATCATTTCTGCTACACTGGCAGGGTTAGGGGCCAGGACTCTACTCTTCGGGTTTTTGGGGGATGTTGCTAACTCCAAGTCCGATAACAGGCACCACACCCGCAGTAGATGTGCTCGGTGTGAGGTCTCGCAGCAAGCTATCGAACACGGCGCATTTCTCGGCTTAAAAAAAAACAAACGCTATGCGTCGCCAGGTGTTTCATCGGATTTGAGGAGTTACCTCCTTTGACAGTATCACAGTATCAGCTTAAAGCACTTGTTGCAGGCTGCTGAGTTTGCACCTTTTGCTGTGAAGTACAGCCAGACTTTTGACCGCTTTGCCTTGGGCATTTTTAATCTGTAGCTCTGCTCTAAAAGAACGTACGTACCTGGCCCCGCCTACTATCCTCGGAAACGTAAAATGATTGGCTAGAATCTAAAGTGTATCACAGCTCAGGAAAATAAAGCACCGAAATGTGCGCTCCTTTTCGGTCTGGTTACTACCGTTTATGTCAGAACCGGTACTCAGCTGTTGCCACGAACGTCGCACTCGCTTACGTCATTGTCATGAGACACTCTCGCAAAAAAATCACGGTTTTAGTAATGCAGTAACGCAGCGAGTAACAGTAATCTAATTACCCTTTTTGCAATAGTAATCCCCTACATTACTCGTTACTTGAAAAAAGTAATCGGATTACAGTAATGCGTTACTGCCCATCTCTGCCTGGCAGTGGAAATAAATTAAAAGGTTTGTTTCACCCTGGTTTTAATGTTTGATGAGTCCAAATGTCTGCTGTCAAACACTTTATATTGTTGTATTGTCCATATTTATCTATATTTCGAATATTTAATAGAAAAAAACAATTATACTTATAAACATACATACAGTAGATTACTGTGTTATGTCGTCCAAAGAATTGATGCATTTTCATAATTAATTGATTAAAACTAGATTTGTGGATGCTTGTGGAAGCTGCCATGTTCCCCAGTATATCTGAATACAGTAGCCAGGAAGGACAGCTCCCTTCAAAGTAACTGCTTGTGGCCGTACGTGGCAAAACACCAGGCACATCTGTACTGCAGCAAAGGCGAAGGAGAAGTGAAGTCACGTTTGCCTTCCGTGTCAATTTGTGTCTGCGGCTTCAGGCTAAAGATATAAAGCATCATAGCTCTGTTTTATCAAAGGAGGGGGAGTCGCTTTCACCAAAGAAGCACAAATGCAGAGAAAAGAGTCAACGCCACCGGCATCGTAATAAAATGTCATCTTCTTCCTCACCTCAAGCCTCTTCCTGAGTTGAAAACATGCATATACTGTTTCCTGGCTGTTTTGAGCCATGCCTCCTTCTTATTAATAAATAGTCTTCTTACTACATACTGTATACCTCCTACTTTACATTCCTCACCTGCCATATCATCTTTTACTTTCGTGCTTTTTATGGTCCAGCATTTTGATATCATACATGACCTTTAATGACCTCCTGCTCCTCATTTGGGTAGTTTAACATGATGACTGATCTGCTATGTATGAACATCATGTTTCTTGGATTAAACGTGTTCATTCCACCTCCTGGTTTCCTGTGTTCCTGAGTCTTCTCTCTCTGTGGAAAAATAATCCAGCTGAATGACTGATGTATGAAGTTTGGGCTGGAAGAGGTTTGCATTACTTGGCTGTGTTTCTTGAGCTTCTAATGCTGGTGTGCTGCATTCAGTTTTGATACTTGAATCATTCCTACACAGAAAGTTTAATGAAATGAAGTAAAATATGAACAGTTTATGAAGCATTTCTTAAAAAACAATGAGCTTTTCTATATTTACAATACAACTGTTTGCAGTACAAATGCACACCTTGCTCACTGCTGCCATGCTCGGTGTACCTACTTACATTAATTATAATAGGAATGTAATGTTGTTTTTGCTTTGTAAATATACTTTTTCTATCTTTCATACACTGGGTTAACCAGTGGTTCTCAAACTTTTTACATCATTCCCCAAACAATGACAAACAAATTTCATTCCAAACAACTATTTGTAACTTTTGTCACTAGACTGCTTCATCAGTCTGCACCACTTCTTCAAACAAGCAACAAGTTACACAGAATGTGAACATTGCCAAACATAGAAAAATAAAGTTCATTCTTAGTCTTATAAACAAAAAAGAAATCCAGAAACTTGTGAACAGAGATGAAAAATATATAATTTAGTGACAGTTTAATACTATTCACTCTTAGTGGCTGCAGTGAGCCTGTTTTTGACTGCAGAGCTGTGGTGGGGTGTGGTCTACGGCCTGGCTGCGGGGGAGGCGCAGGTGCCTGAGCGACATTCGTAATCATGCCTCGCAGTCTTAAAACAGAATGAAGTAGGTCCTGTTGTTGTTGATGTGTGTAGGCTGTAGCCGAAAGCTTCAGTGGATGCGCATATTATTAACCTAACTGCTGTGAATTTCTTTTTGTCCCACCGTAAAAGTGATCATTAGTTCCACATGACTTTTCTGCCAGGTAACTTGCACCCCACCTTTCAGATCTAATCCCTTTGAGAATCACTGGGTTAACCTAACTTCAAATCTGTCACATTGGTTGGGGTGCAGCCTTATCGTCATATAACTCAAATGCATTCACTGGATGATTGTAGATTTCTTGTGCTTTGAATTTGCTGAATGAAATATACGTATAGATCTTTAAAAGTCAAAAATGAAAATAAACTGTAACTGTAATAGTAGTAGTGGCTGTGGATAGGAAGGTGACATTAAAAGCAGCTGAATGCCCCTTTAAGAGGATCATCATGCAGTAAGCATTTTGTTTATTTCACTATTTTGTTCTAAGGCCAACCAGGACTATATTCTCCAGTCACAGTCTTTACTGGCTCTGGCTTTAAAGAGTGTGACTTCCTGTCAGGGAGGTCGGGAGTGTGTGCTGGTATTCAGGGATTCAGTGTTTTGCTGAAGGACACCAAAACAAAGCGTACTGAACTTGGATTTGTTTTATATCTTTTATTAATCACACTTGCCTTGATTTGCTGCCTCTTTTGTTCCTTTGTGAGCAGATTGGTGGCACACCTGTTTGTTAAAGGCACTCTATAAATACTCTTGGCTGGACTTGGCTTGAAAGATGGACTTTGCAAATAAACAGAGTGACGCTGATGTCTGCAGACCCTCGAGGATCAATTGTACCTGGGGGCCACTTGTTGCCATGGAAACTCTTTCCTCATTATAAAGGACCAGCAAAGGTTACAGCAATCTTAGAGGAAGGTGGAGAGAACAAGAGAATGCAACCAGAAAAAGGAGTGTGTGAGAAGTAAGACAGCTGGTCTAAAACAGAACCGAAACAGGTTTTTACACACTTTTAACTGTACATATATACGACTCTCACAATATTTTTTAATGATGATGGTGATGAAAACTGATCTTCTAAGTCTTCCAGAAAAAATTACAAAAAACCCTTCGACACAAAACAGATTCTAGGTCTGAGCTCCGACTCAGGAGGTCACTGCTACGAGATAAATTAACTGTTGCATGAAGATGATGTGTTTTTATATCAAATGTCAAACAGAGGATGTTTTTTCTGGACCTCCAGGTCCAAGTTGCTAACAGCACAACCACATTACAGCCAGCACTGCACTGCGATGGGGGAAACATGTATTAGATCCCCTGCTGAATTTGTAAGACTGTTAATGGCGAGAGACAGAATAACAACCAAAAATCCAGGAAAAACACATTACAATAAAGTCATAAATAGTTTCGCATGTCATTGAGTTAAAACATGACTTTGTATGTGGTGGAGAAACCCTTGTTGGCCGTCACATTGGTAAGACACTCGTAGTTTGTCACCAAGTTTGTACACATCTCAGGAAAGATTTTGGCCACTTGTCTTGCAGAAAAACTAAATCCTTCAGTTTCTAGGTTGAACTTAAAGCTTCAGCTCCTTCCACAGGTTTTCCACAGCACTGATGTCTGCAGGGTGGCTTGGCCACTCCATGACTTTAGCAACTCCTTTGTTGCCTCATCTTCAACCCATCTTTAGTGTTCTTGCTGAGGAAAGGAGTGTCACAGCCAAGACTTTACAGTTCATGGATTCTTAATGTGGTGAAGTGATCCTGTACTCTTAGCAGAAAAGCAGGCGCAAAGCATAATGTTTCCACCTCTGTGCTTGACTGTGGAAATGGTGTTCTTTAGGTTACGCTTCACATTTCTCACATTTCACAGCAGGCCAAGTTGATGCCAAAGAACTCGATTTTGGTTTCATCTGACCACAGCAGTCATTTAGATGCTCACGGACAAACGTAAGACGGGCCTGTACACGTGCCTATAGAAATTAATGCAGATGATCAAACAATTATTTCCAAAAATTATATATTTTGCATGATAAATTGCAATTCACGAGTAAATTAGCACACATAAAAATCAGCATTAACGGTAACTGCAGCTGTTACTGCTGTTTCGAGCTTTGATTGAGCCAAACACTTAAATGAGTGCTTAAGTACAGACCTCTATATCATCTGCCAGAAGGTAGGGTAACTCATCATATTGCAAGTGCAGGATATAAATGGGATTGCACAGAATAACACACACTACTATATCTATCCATAAAGGGATTGAGGACTATGATGTGCTTCCTGGCCTGTGATTTTCATGGCTGTCTGCACTTTAATTTCACTGTGACTGAGAGATTTCCATACTGCGCTCTTATTCCCTTTACATTTAAAATGAAGAGGTTGGGATCACACCATGCCACAAACTCCTGTATTTCAGAACAGTAAACAGTTATATCCTCTTTCTTGTGAAGCAAACTTAAAATGGCAGTATCATCTGAGTATTTAAAAATATAATTCTGCTGAGAATTGATTTTTTACAAAGTGTGAAAAGGAGCTGTGAACTGACACAGTCTTGATGAGCACCGGCACTTCTCGCTTTCAGCTGGGACAGTGTTATTGACTTCAGCTTCTTGAGTTCTGTTGGTTAAAACGTGACGGCTTCCCAAGTTTTGCTATTTAACGTCTACTTTCTATGGCTGCCATGAAATATCTGCCTCAGTAACAGCGGCTATGTACTGAGCTAAAATGGCTACACCCAATAATCCGCCTGAATGCATCCTGTGTAGACAAAGTATTTGAACATTTACTCATCGTCATTTTCCAAATGTTTAGAAATAAGTGAACGGAAATCCTCAAACACTCCCTAAATAACCTCGTTTGCAGACTTTTTTCTAAACAAAACACAAAGGAAACGCAGCTCACTTTGAGGCAACACAGCATTCAATCTAGAGTGGAACTGCAACACTTGAGAGTAGAGCAGCTGGATGCAGCATTTCCATCCATCTGTCAAAGTGACAACATTCTGTTATTCAGACATACGTCACTACATTTAATACGGTACTGCTGAGTGATTATTAAGCACCATGAGTGATCGAGTGACATTTAAAGCAGGAGATAGAGGAGCCAGTTGTTTCAAACTGTCGGTTGGGCCTCAATAAAGAGACATATGCTGTGTTCCAGACATCTCGGAATTCCAAGTTCGGAACTAGACAGTGACATCACTCCACAGTTCCTGGAACCAGTGCGTCCCAGAAAAATTGAGGAAAAACTTCAATGGGATGGTTACTTGGTTGCACTCAATAGACTTACATTATTTTATATTAGCTAACTTGTAGCAGAAACAGTGACTTTAAAATAAGCACACTAAAACAAAACATCATTTCAAGGGGATCACTTTTGAGTTTTATGTTAAGAAATCAAGGTAGTCATCATTTTATTCATATATTCCTCATTCATAAAGTGCTTTACAAACCTGAACATTATGGTTAACAGGTGGATTTTCCCATTTCAGTGCAGCTAGCCAAACAACAAAGAGCCAGTTACAGTGAAAACTGAGAGCATATCCTTGATTTGTTAATATCAAACTCATTGTTGCAGCCAGAGGCATCACAACAATGATCCCCTTAAACTGATTTTCAGTTTAACTAACTGTAATCAGATTGTGCAAAATGTGTTACTAAAAAGTTTTATTTCCCCTGCATTAACTTCATAATTGGCCCTGTAGTCACAAACAATAAAATCCATTATTCACACCATGATTGTTGCAACTCCCCCCAGTCTGCCATGAATAAAAAGCCACTCTTGCACCTGCAGCTGGTTCAGAAATCAGCAGATGAGCTTCTTAGTCGTGTTAGGGGACTGCATCGCGTCGCCTCAGTCTCGGCTTCTTACTACTGGCTGCCTGACTTCAGATTTGACTCATCACTTTTAAGCACTTTTTAGGGCTGGCTCCAAACTGCATAGCAGAAAGGCTGACCCATGTGAGCTAGCTCCACTGGTTGTTCCAAAGCTGAGACTTAAATGTAAAGGTGAATTTGATGTTGCCAGCGTGACCCCTTGGTTTTGGGAGATAAAGAGGAAAAGCATAATAGGTCCCTTTATTTGTGGGGATTCTGTACAAGACAGATACAGGATGCAAATTTCTCTCTGCAGAAAGCCGCAATTTTTCATAAATGAGTTAGTATTTCATTTTGTACTTGAAGAAATACAACACAAAATCTTCTGAAGGGCCCATAAAAATGCATTCACACTGCAAGCAACATGTCCTTTCAACTCCTGCAGAGGTGGGAGAGTGAGCTGTCTCTACACCGCTCCACAAAGCCAAACCTGAATATCATTTGTCGGTCTTAAAGGAGAGCTAAGCTCTGAGCCCGGGTCTGCACAAGGCAAAACAGCCCGAGCAGAACCAAATTTATTCAGCCTGAATGAATGTGCTGTGCAAATGGCACAAGTTAAAAAAAAAGAAAAAGAAAAACAGTCTCTCACCTTTCTGCAAGAGTTACCTTGTAATCACTGGGGCAAGTAGAGCTGGAAATCATTTACGGATTTCTTCAAAGTGCAAGGTGTAAAAAAAGGATGCAGTGAGTGAAATGCTGGCAGGCAGACGAGGGAAACCTGCTGTCGCTCCATTAATCTGGACTCGGATCTGTCTATCTTAGCCCATACAGACGGCATAACGATGATAAAACTATCAAATGTGTTGGGAAGTCAACAAGCTCATAGATTTCAGAGATTTCTTGTTTAATTATATTATTTTCTTCTTCATCTCTTGTGCTACACAAAGCAACAAACACAGGGGAAAAATATGATTAGAGTTCAGGTTTGGAATCAGTGGGGAGCTTTCTGTTTATGCCTGCTAATTTGTGTCTACAAGATAACAGCTGAAAACACGACTTTATGAATCAAAGAAAGCTCTTTGTCTGCAGCTGCACGGCCGTATAGGAAACCGCATGTGGGATTAATTTGGACTTTTCAGCTTGGCTAACAGTCCAGTTTGCCTCTTTTGACACACAAATATAAATAAATTCAACAAAAAACCCCAACTTGTACAATTTCTGTTTTTAACAGAGTGCATGGACAAAATAACCGATTTACAGCTGCATGTGAGCGATTCTATTTTCGTCACCTCGCAGGGATAGTCTCAGCTGATTTCCTTAACATCATCGAGCACTTTACGCAGTGACTTCATTACTCAGAGCACCAAAGCAGAGGCTGTCTAAGTTGTGTAAATGGTGTAAAGTTGTGTGTGCAGACTCGTGAGCGAACATAATGTCTGGGAGTCTGCAGGCATCCATTTCTGCAGGCATGTGTTTGCTTATCTGACGTGCTGCAATCAGACAAAATGAAACACAAGGAGACAGATAATGGGACATTTAATTTACAAAATTACATGACTATGAGTGCGAGCGTGTGTGTGTGTGTGTGTGTGTGTGTGTGAGTGAGTTCTTCTGTGATTGTTGTAAGTGGGTAGCAGCAGGGTCATTATATTGTGGAAAACATCTGCGTCGCTGTGCTTTTATTTTTTAAAAAAAGTAATGTCCAATTATAATAACCAGTGTAGACACATGCAGAGGAGTGCACATACACACTGTCATACAACAGAATGCACATTTGTTGTGGCTCTAATTACAGTTAGTGAGAGACGACGGCTATGGAGGAACTTCTTAATGTGGCACTTCCAGTTCATTTCTCCTCCAACAAATCAGCATCTAAATACATCTGCGGTCGTCGCTGTGAGGATTTAAAAGCCCTTTAATGGGACACAGAGAATGCACTTTGACAATGCTGTAGTGAGGTTCACAAGGCCCAAATGAAACACTGTTGGAAAAAAGAGGATTAAAGGGGCCAATTATTTATTGTCCTTCACCCCCAACCCATGGCTGCCCCTCCCTGAGCCTTGTTCTTCCAGTTAAAAGGGGTTTTTCCTTCCCACTGTCACCAAGTACTTGCTCATAGGAGGTTGTATGATTGTTAGGACTTCTCTATGTTATTGTAGGGTCTTTACCTTACAATATAAAGCAGCTTGAACCTGCTGAAGTAGCTTTGCATGATGGATAGTTCTAAACAATCCTTATTTTTCTTCAAGGCTTTTGGCACGCCACATCTGTCAGAAACTCTGTTTAAGAGGGGCCTCAAACATTGTGTGGGTGATGACCGCTCTCATTGTTATTATAGAGAGCCAAAGAGCACTGGCTGCCCACTTCTACTAATTGAAATCCAACCTGTGCAATCAATAATGACTCAAGCATACATGCACACAAATACACATCTATTTGTTTATATTTTTATACTGTTTATACTGTAATTATTTATTACATTTTGATATATTAGTTGTGTTTTTGTGAACAGTTGATTGCTTTTTTTGCACTGAATGGGACGGAATATACTTTCGTGCTTTTGGCATAATGACAATAAAAGATTCTGATTCTGATTAACGCATGTTGATTTGGTCCCAGTCTTACGATAGGACACGTTCCCTTACTGGCAATGTTTTTGAAGTGTAGCTAAATCAGAAGTGTAGCTGCAAAGAGCCCCATTCATCATGGATTGTTTCATGAGCACATCCTGTAAAACCTGAAGCCTGGAGAGTGGCAGTTCTTCAGTACTTCAAGGTTATTTGTTGGGGCTAACTATGGCGGCATGTATTTCATGTGACTGTTGAATGCTTTCACTGTGAAGCAAAAAATGCTCAAGCATTCAGTTTACTGTAGAACGATCATGAATGTTAGCTTAGGAGGGCAAACAATGAAAAGACAGGCTTATATCAAAAAACAAAAACACACTTAATTAGTTTTCCTTTTTATCCTTTATGGTAAAGCTCGACTGTATGCATAGACATATTAAAACTAATCTTAGGGAGAACGCTGGGGTTCATGGATTACATGAAAATGAGTTCTCTCTAATGGTGATTAGATTAAGATCAGGTCACATGGCCAAAAACTACTCTGGCTACAGTTGATTTCACATTGACACATTTCTCTTTTGTTCAGTTTCTAGTACCCATCCATCCACCCATGAATGCACCCCTTCCTTCCACCTCTGTCCTCTACTTTGCCTGCTTGTCACTCCATCCATCTCCCTTTCCTTCACCCCTCCCCGAGCCTCTCTCTGCTTTCTTACAAAAATCCAATTAGTTGGGGCTGACTCCTTACTCTGCAGGAGAAGAAAGTGATGGCAGAGACGAAGGGATGGGAAGCACTGCTGGCAGAAACCCTTAACCAGAATTTTCTCAACCTTAGCTCGTCTCCCCCGCAGTTTGTCCTCAGAGAATAGAGAAAGTGGAGACACGGAGGCTAAAAACAAAAAGAAAAAAGGAGGAGAGGCTACAGACAGAATCCCTCATCAGATACCCCCCGCCTATAATTTTGCTTCTTCGTTTTCTTTGAATGGATCATGCAACATTGGCACTTTGAAGCGGAAATGAATTAATAGAAAATAGAAAGCATCGGTAAATAATAGACTGTTTACTTGTGGAACAAGAACAAGATGGCAGTCTGAGTCAGTTTAAAGCTGAAAAGCTAAATGTCACTGTTGCATTTCATCCACTTTAATTCTTTTTATTAGAGAAAAGACTTCTTTTTTATTCCTAAAGTCCCTTTTTGGTTATAAAGAAACAGTCATATCCACAAAACCAGTATGCTTTTTTCAGTTTAACATTACAGTAATTGTCCATAAACTGTATATAAATGATGGACATAATTAACCAAAAAATGACGTCTTGTTGATTAAGTCCTGTTTTGAAGCTTCAAGCTGTGCATTTCTGTTGCTTTCTGTGTTAAAAATAAACATCGTGAGCATGTGTTGGATCTGACAAGGAACACTGCTCATTGGATAACAGCTTACCAAACACAAGTCATTAACAAGTGAGCATACTGTTCTTAATCCTCCTTTTTGACTATAATGGAGAACATAATTTACAAAATGGATTTTATGTTGTAATCATTATGATTTGAAACTCTGTAAAATCATCAGGGAGGTGTTTATCAACTTTAAGTGTTATTTTTTTTGGCAGACTTTTATACAATCAGAGATGACAGTAGTCACCCTCTGGTGGCCAATAAGAAAAATACACACTGATTTATGCTAACACATGAAAAAGGAGGATATCATCAATCCTCCAACCCACTGCACTCATAGTGTCACAGCTTTGCTAATCTCACATAACAGGAGACAATACACAAAGATTAACTGCAAACAGCACAATCAATTATTTATGATGGAGAGTTTAACAGTTTTGCTAAATTCCCAGTGCGTTGCTGGTGCAAATCTGGAACTGCTTAGACATTCCTACATAGGAGCTTCAGGTCTGTTATAGAAGCTGTTTCAGTGGATCCAAATACACTGGCAATACACTGCAAAACCTCAAAATCTTGTACCAATCTTGTAATCTTGAACCAAGTATATTTGTCTTATATCTAGTCAAAAATAATCTCATCACACTTAAAATAAGAGACAATCAGCTACAGAGTAACATTTCAGTAAGATATAGGAACTTTTATTTAGACAATGCATCTTGAAGCTGGAGAATTTTCACTTGTTCAATTGGCAGATTTTTTTTTCAGTTTTTTTTTTTAGTGAATACAGGATATTTTTTGCTTGGAATAAGTGAAAAAATCTGCCAATGGAACAAGTGAAACTACAGTGGGTCAAACCTCTCAGTTTGTTAACAATGTTTTAATCATCAGTGTTTGGACAGGATGGTTTTTAGTTTGTGTCAATCACAGCTCTGGCCATTATTAAAGACCCAGCTATCAGTCGACCAATATTTATTTTAGAAAATATAACCAACAATTGGCAACATAAGCAAGATTTTTTTTTAAAAAAGGTAAACACTTTTCTGGGGCCTTAAATATATGTTTTGAGTGTTATTTGTTTTCTCTTTTGAGACTGTCTCAGTAAAGAGTTGGATGAACTAATGACACCAAATCATTAAGGCATTTCTTTAGCGACCCTGTACAGCCATGTGATTTTAAATAGAACCCAGACTATAGTCAGTACAAGTTTTTCAAACCACTACCACTGTTGATGTTTCACAACTCATAAATAATCCAGAAAAATATACACGGCAACTTTGCTAAAGACCATTAATGAACTCATATGTATGAGTGTGGTTTCCAGGGTTGCAAAGTGGTCCCAGTCTTGCAGTAGTCATGTATCACTGAGGTTTGTCAGACTATTCCCTTTTGATATGGTAACGTACAACTAAATACACGACTGGATATTTGAAGAAATGAATGTTCAGGTTGAAACAGAAAAGCTACGTTACATAGCTAGGTTTTAGCTTTTATGAAGAACACGAGTGTGTTATTATCATGTTTTGGCTAAAATGTATTAAATTAAGTTAAATCAAAACCAAAGCAAACCAAAACAAACAAAACATAAAACAAACTTCAGGTATACTTCATGAGGTGTTGACGTTCAAATTTTTGAGGTGCTCTGGGTTCAATATATATAAACAACTCAAGTGAACACCAGGACATAATGATGGTGATATAGTGAAATCAAAGGACCCTTCCAGCACTGTAATTGTAGCAATTTGAAACAGAAAGTACATGGGAATGAAAGCACTGAAACCTGAGTGTGTGGATAACAACACCTTCCTTATTTGACAGTAATTGTCAATACAGAGAGGAGAGACATCATCCAGATTGTTCAGGTTTCCTTGAAAGTGCAGTCATGTGCATCCCTCAGTTCAGAAACAACACATACAAACTGATACAGGGAGGCTTTCTGGCTCGTTTCCATCGCTGGTGCTGAGCAATCATTACTGCCTTGTTTGTATACTGCACTTTCTTGAGATTACATGTCAGCCACAGCATACATTTCCTAAATATTCATGATCTTCGATTGTTTATGCTTGTTTCACCCGCAGAGGTATCGAACCATGAAAGCTCAATATTTCAGAACTTCAGTCTGGCCTGAAAGACCTTCATACAAGCTGCATTTTCTCCTTTGAATAGAACTTCCAAACACTGTGGGTTTTCTCACCACCAGCGCATCTTCATCCTTCACATTTGCCAACAGATCAGCACTATGAGCAGACTGTTTTTCACACAAGATAATACAGCATCAACATTGCTGCAATTATATGTGAACATGTCAGTTTTTTGTGCGTATACTATTCCTGCTTTTACTTGTTGAAGGCTTAAAGTAATTATGTATGTTGGATTTGAATTAAATGTTTCAGAGCATGTATATTTGTTTGTACTATTCTCTTTTTTTAGTTCTAGGTTGGTGCGACATATTATAATCAGTGTTGGTCAAGTTACTTGAAAAAAGTAATCAGTTACTAATTACTGATTACCTCCCCCAAAAAGTAATCCCGTTACTTTACTGATTACTTATTTTCAAAAGTAATTAATTAATTAGTTACTTAGTTACTTTTTTAAAACACGATTTACAACCTGAATAGGTAATAAAGCGATAGATCTTTCAGCCCAATTCTACTTTTCTGCATAATCCATCATACAAAATGTAATCAAATGGAAACGTCTCTTTTTAAAACGTTAAATCTTTTAACTGCATCAAGCAAAAACTTAATTATATGCAACATTCTCTGACTGGAAGAAATTTGTTTAACATTTAAACCTATTTTCTGCACATTCCAGCACATAAAATAAAATATGTTTTTGTGTTTACACTCAGTCTTTCAAATAGATGCAAGTAAAACACAGCAGAAAATAAATAAAATCAAAGACTCAGCGGTCCTGTTGCTCTATTTTCACCTGTAAAGCAGGACTGGGGTAGGCGGAGGTTTACCCTGGTGCAGGTGTGCCGCAGCGGTCAGTGGAAGAATCCGCGAGTTTCTCCGTGAATTTCCCATTACAGTCGTAGCGCACTCGCTGCTTGCTTGGAAGTTTAGGGGTTTTTTTCACTGTAAAAAGAAGTTTTCTTCCCACGCACAACGGACACTAATGTTTTTGTCACTTTTTATGGAATCAAACTCAAAGTAAGGTCAGTACTTCCACGCTTTAAACGCTGCACGCTCATACTCTCTCCGCACTCGATATATTATCCATTGTTGATCTGTGAACAGCTGTTGTCACGAACGTCGCACTCGCTTACGTCACTATCATGAGACATTCTCGCAAAAAATCACGGTTTTAGTAACGCAGTAACGCAGCGTTCCTACGGGAAAGTAACGGTAATCTAATTACCGTTTTTGCAATGGTAATCCCTTACATTACTCGTTACTTGAAAAAAGTAATCAGATTACAGTAACGCGTGCAACAATACTTTGGGGCACAAAATTAGTGACAACAAATCCAAATAAAAGGTGACTTCTGTAAATCTGAAACACTGAAGGTAAAGGTGGTGTTAGGTTGAGGACATTTGCTGACTAATTTCATACATTAATGTCACTTTGATATAAATTTTCCACCTTCAATGCTAAGATCTCAATGAAACAACACGTGTACATATAATTATTTGTCACAGTCTTTTAAAAATCTCACTGCATTAGAAGTATGCTGTAAACCAGTGCAGTGACTTTTACAGAAAGTAAAATGTTCAAGTTGTATTAATTAAGTTTTAGTCAAACTTTTTTTCACACTAAACTCCTAAACTTAACTCCTGTACATCACACATGTTGGCCAAGGTGATTATTGACAGAAAACTTACATGTTAACATGAAATACAGAGTAAATTGTTCATTTACTTGCTAACAACCATGTGTATGTGTAGCATGTGTATAATACATGCAGATCACATTTGACCTTTGACATTGGTCTTTTTACAAAAATTCACAGATTTATCTACAGTGTGCAAACAACCAAAATGCAGCGTTCAGCATCTGATAATGGGACATGTACATGCTGGAAGCTATAGAGTCAAGTGGCTTATACTCAAGCTAGCATCCAGAGGGGCTACAAGACGGCACTAATTTACACGATAGATGGAATGAGGCAATATGATCAGCTTTATAGGCTACAGTAAGGACAGAAACTGCTATCATTCAGTACTGCTGTATTTCATGTCTATTTTTAGATTTCACTGGGCAAGCACTGGTTTGCCTTGCTTGCCCCGATGGAACTGAAAAGCTTGAAAGCTCCAGCAACACTTGTACTATAAAGAATAGCTTTCTTACTCAACCAACATGTTTCAGCCTGTTGCCCTTTGTCAGCATCAACATGAACCATATTGCATACTGAACGTCATAAAAAGAGAGTGTGAGAAAAATATCCTAGTATGGAATTTACAATATTGTAGGCTCTTTGCCCTGCAATATAAAGTTCTTTGAGGCAACAGTTGTTGTGATTTGGTGCTATAGAAATAAAATTGAATTGAATTGAATTGTAAAAAAATATTCTTTTAGGTTGGAGGACACTTGGACACTTATATCCAATATTGTGTTCATTTTTATGTATTTTTCCCCAGTATTTTCCAGTTTGTAGTAATAATCACATGCACCCTTTGCTTCCTAATATAAAAAACAAAAAAAGGCTTCATGCATAAGAGATACACAGGAGAGCTCTGCCTATCTCTATTAACAAGATGGGGATTTTAAAAACTCCAGCAAAGTTTTACTTCTGCCTGTACACAGAAATACACAGCAGTGCTACTTCTGTTTCAGTCAGTAGTCCTAGTCAGCCTCTCGAGTGAATATGCCATTTTTGGTAACCTCTGAAAATGGATAAAACACATAGACCATACACGTATGAGAATATACAAGTACGCTTTTATTGCTGTTTCCTACAGAGCAAAAAACACATATTTTGGAAAAAAAATGATACATATTTGCATAAAAAAGGCTAAAGTTCTCTTATCCAGTACTTTACACCCTCTGTAAATGCAGTGCTTTCGCACCTTTTCCTTTACCTTGGATTTGCATAATACACTGCAGTGCCAAAATAGTCACATGCATTATGTTTCATTATTTTCCATTTTCCTTTATGTGCTTCTATTGCATTTGTGGTGAATATCATTGCAGTTTAATCTAATCGGATCACAAAAGGCACCGCTATCAGTGTGTACCTCTTTCCTATTCACTCTGTTAGCTGAACAAAGATGCTGAGACATTTTTTCCTTCTCTGCCATGACATAAACCTTAGGTGGCATTTAATGTTTTCCTATCCTTTTTGTCTTATTAGGGCAAACTATTAGCTGTACAGCTATAAAGAATTAACACAGTTGTTGCTAATCAGCACTAAACAGACTTCTAATGTTCTGATTGGAGTCCAAGACACCCAGACAGCTAATAAGCTAATAAATATCTGATAACCAGCTATCTGGCAAACTCTCTGTATCCCACAGGTGACGATGAGTTAATTGAAGAGTTCTCTTCTGTTTCCACAAGTTACAAACAGCGATACATGCAAAGCACCCAGCTTGAAAACTGAGGCTGAGGCTACTCCGTAAATCCTGCTTTCTTGTCTCAGAGCACATTATCGGTCAGTGTACTAATGTTTTGCATGTAACGTAAGCTAGTGCTGACCTCCCAGTCGAGGTCAGAGAACACAGGGCAGGAAACGATGTAAACCTTTTCACATAGAGAGCTGATTCATTCAGTCTGAATCAGGAAATGATTCTCTCTGAAAATAGGGCTGAAGTACTGGATTTGTTATATTTTTACACTGAGTTGAAGTTTAAAAAGTAGCAAATGTTTTAAAAGCTGTATTTTACTGGAATTATAACAAAGATGAAGCATCAATGCTTGAAACTGAGAAGCTTAGTGTGTTTATGTTTTAAGCACTCCTTTTGAATTTGATTGCAGAGACATCAAAAACCATTTGAAAAAGCCGGGACAGAGGCTTGTTTTCCACCGTGATATATCACCTCTTCTTTTTAAAGCTCTCTGTAAGCATTTAGGAAGTGAAGGCCCCAAATCCTTAAAAAATGAAATATTTTCCCATTCTCTTATCAGATGAGATTTCAACTATCTGCCAATAACTATCAGTTTGTGGCAATCTGCTGGAATTGAGACTTTGCTCATTTTGGCCACTGGTCTTCATGAGGCGTTCATGATTCCCAAAGAAAAGGTCAAATGTTGAATTCCTTCTTTGTTTCAGTTCATCTTAAATGAGTTCCGACCTAAATAAAGTGTTTTGGTACAATTATTGTTCTCTGCTGTAACCACAAATGCAAAGCCTGGAATATGACTTAGTTTTCAAACAATACTTCTATGATGCTTTCATAACCCTTCATACACCCTTACTTGGTGCCCTTTAAATGTCAGGATGCGTTTCTTAAATGGCCAAATCTGTGATACATTTTTCATGGTCCCATTAAGATCAGATTTTGCATATAGTTTTATCACTGGATTATTTGAATGTATGTGCAGTCAAGCACAACAGTGTTTTCACAGGACTCTATGCAGTCCTGTGAAAAGTTAAACTAATACACTCTTACGGCTTCCATAGGAATTACAAACGTAAACAGCAGCTGATAATCAAATGCACTTGATTAACTGATCATCAGAAAGTTGGAGCACCACATAAAAGTAGAGGTTTTGGTAATTTGCGGGTGTTTAACGCCACAGTCTTCTCAGGAGTGGACGTCCCAGCAAATCCATCACAAGGTCAGACTCTCCAGTGCTCAGAGAAACTGCAACAAAACCCAGCCAACCAAATTCAACCCAGTTCAACTCTGAGTGATACAAAACAGAGCAGAGTTCAGTTGAGAAGCATGTGTCAGTGATAAATAACTTGTGCAATGCATTAATTAATACACTGTCACCTGAATGAAGCTACAGCAACCAGCCGGCTTATATAAAACAACAGAACAAAGCAAAACCTCAGCGCTGTGATGTGAAATGCTGAAGGCGACAACAAACAGGACGAGTTTCTTGGCAAGTGTGTTTCTGTTTGTTGCCTCCAGCAGGGATCGTACCTCTGCTAAAAACTCAAACACAGCCCATCTCCATCATAACAGCCTGTGGATTAGAGTCGAGCCCTTCTACTGGGAACTAGTTAATACTCGCTTCAGTGTCATGAATTACATTTTATACCTGTCTCATTGTAGAGACAGATAGATGGCAGAATGAAAGTGATAACAGCGAGGAAGAAAGGAGATGAAGGCATAGAGACTGTGTAGGGGATGAGCTTTTTAAAAGACACACACACACACACACACACACACACACACACACACACAAACACAAACACACACACACACACACACACAGTTTACTGGCCAGACAGATAGATCCATGAGGAGCAGATCCTGCTGTGGTATTGCAGCCTGCAAAAAAGTCGGCAGCAATGAGAGAGCAAGTGAAAAGAGGGAAATATACATATGAATGACGGTCATAAAACAAAGTATACACTGGAATGACAGATAAAACTCACTTTTCTAGATGTTGATCAGATTTACAAGCAGGGAACCACTATGTATAAAGAAGTCCTAGCGTGCTTTCTCAGTTGAAGTCTTTTTATCTAATAGAAGCTTGTTGATGATCAGTATGAAAAAGCCCTCTTCTTGTCCTTACCTTCATCGTTTTAAATATCAGAGGGAAGTCTTGCTAATTAGCCCGTGAATGACAAAGCTCACAGAAAGATCCTGAAAGTCTTTATGGCAGATTCTTGGATTTCTTATGTGATGCTTAAAAATGTGATGTTTTTCCATTTATGAAAAATTACATTTGCTGATGATCCATTTTTTAATACACTTTTTAAATAAAGAATATCTATGAAGATATTTGATGATTAAATTAAATTTTATTTATATAGTGCCAAATCACAACAACAGTTGCCTCAAAGCACTTTATATTATAAGGCAGAGACCCTATCATAGTATGATAAATGATTCAAATGTGAACAGGCTGGTGGTGTACCGGTGCTTCTCTTTAGAGCTCTGCCTCCTACACACCATCACCCAGCCAGCCTGTGGCAGATTGTGCTCGACACAAACTGGGGGAGAGCTAACGGTGGCTAAGCTAGTTTTACACGCACCAACCACAGGGGCCTGGCTAGCTATGGCATTTTCAAAGGTCGGGTCTCTAAAGCTACAACCAAGCTACATTACTTACAGGTTTTGTGATTACTAAAGGAGGCTGAGGAGCAGCTAAAGATCTGATACACTGGGCAGGAAAGTGCAGGAGCAACAGGTGAAGAAGCCACGGTGCTAGTGACTCGGCTAAGAGCTAACAGCTATGCTAAGCTAGTGAAGACACAATGAATGAATACGATGAATATAATATTCATGGTGATTGGGGTGACTCAAGACAATGTGTGCTTTGGATATGAAGATTGTCCTTTAAAATATTTTTTTATCTGAAAGTTTAGAAGTAAATCAGCTATGCATGAGCTGCACAAAACGCTACTGCGCATTGTAACAGGAACAGGAAGTGATACAATACTGAAGTGAGAGCCAAAACCAGTGTTGCCAACTCCTCAGTAAGGAAAATCGCTATTGGCTGTCCTAAAAGTCGCTAGAAGTCGCTAAATGACGTCATCACCTAATTTGCATAATTGGTCATGCTAATGTAATTGTAACCTATGTTGTTGGAGAGAGAAATAACATCGTGGAAGAGACATAAAGTGAGTAAAAAACGTCCTAAATGCATTTAGAGTTTATTTAGAACTACAAATTAAATTTCTTTTAGCAATTATTGTTTTTTTTAATGTCACAATTCCAACCCTGCTCCTTTACCCGGGCTTGGACCGCAAAAGTGACCGAAATAGGCACTCTGGTGGAGTTACTTTGTGTGTGTGTGTTTATAAGTAGTTTTAAACCTTGTGATCCACAAAACAGCATAAGAGTAAAAGAAGAACTGACTGCGTTACAGCACCCGCTGCTTGTTGAGAGTAAAAGCTATATGTCTTTTTTAGCGACTTTTTAAAGAAAAAAAGTCGCTAGGGGGTCTGAAAACTCGCTAAATATAGCGACAAAGTCGCTAAGTTGGCAGCACTGGCCAAAACCAAGGGCCTTTCTCAATATGCGTACTTGTGCGTACTTGCGTTCTCGTGTACTCGTGATACGTCATCAGTCGGAGACCAAGTACTGTTCCAATTGGCACGCATCAAGCCGAGAACGCGAAAAAGTCCCGGATGTGTTCTCGCTCCGCCCGCTTTATCGAGCATGCATCGGTGTGGACTTGGGACAGCTAAATATCCCAGAATGCATTTCGTCCAAAACTCAACAGCGGACTCCCGCACATCATTTTCAACCCCCCGTCGGTCTTCTCACTACTCAGGTTAAAGAAACCCCAGCAGCTGTCTATAGTATTGAGTGTCCACTAAAATAGAAATAAAAGCGTTCTAACATCTCACCTGCTTGTTTTTATTAAGGTATGTACACGTATGTACATGTACACTATTTTTATTAATAGAGGTTTCACTACTGAGGTTAAAAATGATATATAAGTCACTTAGATCACTTCTAAATGTTAATGTTTGCTTTATTTCAGTGTTTTATTTGTTCCTGAGTAAACCGGTTTGGCTGTGATTCAAGTTAAGCTTCATAACATGTTACTCACAGTTAAATTAGGAGGGGACGGCAGTAAAAACAGGTGTTGGAACAGGTGTTCCAATTGTACATATCGCGAGTACGTACTCGCGTACTTGAGAATTGAGAAACGGCCCAAGTGAGCCACAGGCTACATGTATTGCAAATTAAAAAAAATGGTAAAATTGTTGCAAGGATGAAACACAACTCTTGATTCAAACACAGTGTAAATATGTCAAATGAAATATTTAGCTTTTGTCCTTGATGCATAGTATCAAGTTAGGAATTTTTAAAAATAAAAGCATTATTTTTATCATGCACTCATAAACTCAAAACCTGTAAAAATAGGGAAAAAAGATTAAATATGATTGAGAATAGCAAACCATGGATTTTCAATTAAACACATACATGTAAGAATCATATGCTCATAGGGGGTCATATGATTGTTGGGTTTTTCTCTGTATTTATTATTGTGCTATCTACTGTACAATATAAAGCGCCTTGAGGTGACTTTTGTTGTGATTTGACGCTATATAAATAAAATTGAATTGAATTGAAGAATGAAAATGATGTCAAATGTTAAAGGAGGATATAATACACAGCATGTTTTAAAACGTCTTTTCATTTTAAACTCCTTACAAAGGTTTTGTGCTGAGAGAATGTCAGAATCTTGTCAAAGTATCCTTGGCCAAGGGTGAAGTCAATGTCACCTGCAATGTGTTCATACTTTGTGATTGTCTGCATGAATATTAGACAAGATGCTTATAATACAAGTGCTGTATCAATGTGTGTGTATGAATGACGCTTCTTGCAAAAGTAGAAAAGCAGGATAAGTACCTGAACATTTATACCTGTAAAATATGAAAATGAATGAATATCAAAATGATTATAAAAATATAGTTATTATAGTTCACTTATAGTATACTATATTCCTTCAATTTTGATAATAAAAATAGTTTTTGTTCTTGATCAAACAGAAAAATTGCACTAAAAAGAAGAGATCAATAAAGATGTTTTGAAATGGTAAACTACCTACATTTATAAAAAAAAATTCACAATGAGTGTGTGGAGCACTTGACCAGCAGTGTCCCTGTGCACTGCAGGAACCACAGAGTGCACATACATATGCATATTCCTCTTTTATGGGGAAGGGGGAATTGCCTGTGCTCTGCAACACTTGAAGTCACAAGTGTTGCAAAGTACCGTCCACACAGCTATTAAGGTGCAAACCCTCTCAGGTTTCCCAGTAAAGACAATGACACAGGGAATATAATGAATGACTGTGCCCTGGCATAGGACTTTGGGATAGGATTAAAATTTCTCACTGCGAGTTTGTTATTTGGTTTGTTGGTTTGCTTAATTAAGCTGTTTATTATTTTGAAGAAGGCAAATGTTCTTTATCTCTTTATTATCATTATAATGACATACAGACATAACAGAAAAGAAGATGTAAATGTCTTATCAGCACTGCTTTAAGCAGTGCACTGTCAGTTTCAGCACCATGGACAGCGTCACAGAGACACTATCCATGGTGCTGAAAGAGATCACTGCACTCAGCAGAGCTGTTGTAGATAATGTGACAAAACAAGGAATTCTTTCACCATGATTGTTAACCTTATTTTTCTCTTGATCTTTTTGAGTTTTATTTGGAGCGATCCTATATTCTTCGCAGACAATTTTAGTTGTGAAATACATGCATAGATTGCCCATCAGATAGTAGACTTGTAGACAGTGATCAGTGTAAAAAAACAAACAAATAAACACGCAAACAAACAAACAAAGATAAAACCTGCCAGTAGCAGTTGCAACATGGGTGACAATGCTGCACTGAGGTCTGATAGAAAATGAAAATGTGGTGATAGTGTGAGTTCAGATAGATCTCTGTGACTGAATCGAAACCTCTCAATCAGCTCTTCAACAGCATATATAACTGTTTCTTATAACTCTCTCCTCTCTAAAAGCCTTCTTGTTTTAAAGTCAATATATAAGCCATGCCTTTGTCTCTTACTATTATGCTGTGAAGTTAAAATCGTTTCTATAGAAACTGCCTGGACTTTGACTTCATGACTGTTCCTAACTAAACTTAGATTTATGCGCAGTCTTAGCAGGTAGAAGGCGTGAGACTAGGCAGTGCAACTGACATAGCTATAAAGCTGGATTTAGACTGCCCATTTATGCCAAACAGCTGTCAGCACTGCAGGTGCAACCAGACCCATGTGCCTTGAAACCATAAGGCACATGTGTTTTGTGTTTCCCAGAAACAAACGTTTCTGGGAAAAGTTCATGCAGTTAATTGGACAATAAAATCTGCTGAATCTTACCCTCTACTGACTTGTTCATGTTTAGTTTACAAGAAACTTTATGGATTATGAGCTCATTTTGAGAATTTGTTGCTTTACCATTACTCTTAAATCCACTGAAGACTTTTTGGACGAACAAAATTGTAGTAATTTATTAAATTTTATTAAATTTAAAAATATACTTTATAAAATGCTGTTCCACAGTTCCTTATGTAAACACTACAAGTAATGCAATAAAGAAGTTCTTTTGTTTAATTAATATAGTGCTAGCTATACAGAGAAGATTGTTAAACATACTAGGAAGTGTAGCTAGCATCCCATTTAGCCAGGGACGCTAGCTATACTTTCTGCTGTGTTGTGAAAGCAGTGTTGGGAAGGTTACTTTTCAAATGTATTCCACTACAGATTACAGATTACATGCCCCAAAATGTATTCTGTAACGTATTCTGTTATGTTACTCAATGAGAGTAACGTATTCTGAATACTTTGGATTACTTAATATATTATCATGCTTTTTTACAGCTACATGAATGTACTGTTGCTGTGTGATTTATTACTGTTACTGAAGGTTACTCGCCATACCAATACCAACTAGATGTTTAAATCTTAATATAAATCAGTAACAGTCGGGTGGACATTAGGTAAGGCTGCACTGTTTGCAGCGATCTCGCATAGAAAACTTTTCTGTGCGTATCTAAAACAGGTTCGCGGCTCCGAACCGTAGTAAAGGGACCTCTGGCTAATACGTCGGGTTTGTGTCGGGCTCGTAGCCAAAAACTAGCTTTACTTTGTTGTCTGGGTCAACTTTGCTAGCGAGAGACAGAGAGAGGCGTTGAAAGGCTGCTCCAAGTAGAGGTGACATGGGCGTGAGATTGAGACACAGGCATTAGAGCCTCTTAATGCGTGTTTTGTTTGGGTTTCCATCGGTGTGGAAGTACCAAAAATAGAGAGGGCATAGCCGAACATATGAAACAGAAAAAGACCGCTATTCTGAATACCATCCTTTTAAACGGTAACTGTAACAGAATACAGTTACTCATATTTTGTATTTTAAATACGTAACGCAGGTACATGTATTCTGTTACTCCCCAACACTGTGTGAAAGTCAATATGCCAAAGTACAGCCAACTTCACTAACATACAGTAAGCCCTGCTGGTGTAGCCCCCCCCCCCCGTGCCTGTGTGCAAGTTGCTAGTTAGCAGTTGTACTAACTAGCAACTAGCTTTTGGACAAGTTAGCCTACAGTGGGCTTGTCCCTTTTTTTGCTACATATAGTTGCTTGATTCAGGGTGGAACAAGATAAATTGGCATGTTGTGTCTGGCGGGGGTCAGAGAGTCAATCATCTAAAAGAAGTTTAAATGCTCCAAGTGAGAACAGCAGGAGTCGCATGCTAATGGGGATGACTCAACAGGTGTCTTATTTTTCACAACACTTACAGTAGTCATTTAATCCATTTTGAATAAAAAAATATGAGTTACTGCAGCTTTAAAGTTCAGTGGCGGCATATGTGTTAAACGCCTGTGTTTACTGGCTTCGGGATATTTCTTTCTCCAACTAATTGCTGCACAGACAGCACATGCATGTGAGAGACAGGCCCAGCTGCTGTTTTTAGGAGAGCTTAATGAGGAGCTATTTATAGGGAAACATCACCATGTCAGCTGAAGTAACCCCTGGGTTCAGCGTTTGACAGAAAGAAGGATCGTTTATTTTTGATGTCTGCAGAGCTGTTTAGTTCGACTGCACAGAATCTGGCTGCCTCACAGACAGCGCTAACAAACCACTTACACTATTAAAGCTGAAGCTTATTTTAATTAAAAAATAAAGGATAGGTACTAAGAAAATCATTACATTTAGTAATTCAGTATGTGAGTTGGAGAGGGAAACAGCAAGAGGAACAACACAGAGAATTTTATTTTACAGTGCTGTGGATAAATCCTGTGCCTGTGCACTGGAAAATTAGGAATAGGTGCAAGAACACACTGAAGCATGTGCAAATATAACTAGAACTACAATATATAAGGCAAAAACAGAGTCTGCACAATTCTAGCAAGCTTCAAAGTCAATATTTGAGTTGAATACCTTTATTCTTCAGCACAGTCTGAACTCTCATAGGCTGCTTTCTTGTCATTTCTTTAAGTAGTCTTCAGGAATAGCTCTCCAGGCTCCTTAAGGACTTTCCAAAAGCTCTTTGTTTTTGGCGTTTGCTGGCTTTTGATGAGGTCTGGGCTCTGGGGAGGCCAATCCCTAACTGATAGTTTTGCATTTTCTATCAAGTGATGCTTTTACTGCAAGCAACTGCTAATCAGACACTTTGGAACTCTTCTGTGTTCATAATTCCTTCAATTTGGAAAAGATGTCCAATACCACGGCTGAAATGCAGCCTAAGTCTCTGACATTTGTGCAGCTCCAGCATATTCAGCTTAAGATCAGTCTGTGTGGTGTAAAGACACGTGTCAAGGAGCCCAGCATGTCAGGCAAAGTTTTGAACTATTGGTGTCAAGGTCCATGTACCCTAAAGTATACAGTCCCTATATTATTTGAGTGGCAGGGAAAAGTAAGGTTCAACCTACTTTGTACCAAGAACAAATAACCTTTTCCCATTATTTCTGAGCTTTGGTGCCTTTTGAGGACCAACCCACATTTCCAAAAGCTTCAAATCTGAATAGTCCTGCCCTGGTTTCTGCGAGCAAAACAGAAAATCCTATAATGTATTATGGACAGAAGCTGTGGGCTGCCACCAGTCAGAGGTGAATTTACTGCAGTAGCCCCTACTATATTCAACTTTGGCTTTATAGTTTTGTGGTGCTGTGTGGTGCCAGTCATTTATTTTGTTCTTTCTTTTAGTGGAAAATGTGCCACATCAGTAGAAACGAGGTAATAGAGGCCATTTTAAACAATATGGAGTGCTTCAATGCTTTTAGCATCTACTCTATATTAAATCCTTCCCTTTTCACCTCGTTGACTTGCAAAGAAAAACCTTCCTTTCGCTCCCTTCAGTCACCCATGTCAGCTCTCTTCCATCTCCTTTCCCTTCTCTCTTGCATGATGTCTTTCCTCTGTTCCTGTACGCCGCTCCTTCTCTCCATCTATTATGTTGCATTTGTTAAAAAATGGGGTTTTAATCTTTAAAAAGATTTTAAAATCATACAGATGCTTCCATATTTACTCTGTTATTTTCCCACCCTTTCCCAGTAGGGAGTTGATCAAACAATGCCAGTCCAGTCCAATGTGATGGTACCCTGCGTCTGTGGTGTGTGTGGGTGTATACAGCCGGTGGCATTTTCAGGATCTTCATTGCTCTGTGTGGAAGTAAGAAACTGGTGATGATGGGATACGAGAGAGACAGCGAGAAAGAAGAGGGAAAAGAGAAAGTGTCAAGTCTTCCACGTGTTTCAAGAGAGAAAGCTTTGTGGGATTGACTGGGCCATTCAGCTGCTTCAGCTCGCTCATCCAAGCTGTTGAAAGAAGAATTATCCATAGGCTTTGTTCTGTGCAGCTGTGCACAAGCTCGCAGGGATGCACGCCCTGATGCCTTACGATGCAGTTGCACACAGCCGCCACAGGAGAGCAATGGTGCCAAATCCATGAGCACGAGGCGCTGCGAGCACAATGTGCACAACAATAAATGAGACACAAACTTGGTCTAAATATAGAGCATGTACGCTCACTCAGTAAATGGCTACTAATTAGTTTTTTGAAAAGTAATTAGGCTCAAATGCCAGACAAAAAATGAGTACATGCTCCCTGATCCTTCACCTACTGCCCAAGCACCCTGAAGCAAATTTTTCTGGAATAGCTCATTTTGTAAATGTGTACCATAACTACTTTGTTACTGTTATTTTTTTAAACAGTATTGATTGAGTTGAGTCATTTTTCACTCAGGCTCTTTTCCCGCAGCAGACATGTTGACTTGTCATAACAGAAGGCGTCGGTGCAAGAAGTTGGATTAACGCTGGCTGCGTTCCAGAAAGATGTCCCACTAACTGATGGCAGTGAACCCCGGAGCTTGCTCATCCAAATAGTGTGACAGTTGCTACAACAAATCTGCATCACTCTGCTCACCCACGCTTACATAAGACCACGAAAACTCCATGTGCAGCTATAATAAGTAAGGTGTAACGGGTCCCAGGCCTAGATGAGCTCACAAGGCACGAGTTACCTTTAAGTCCAGATGTGCTAGCATAAGATTATAATCAGGGGAAACTGTTCAGCTGCAGTTAAAAAAGACATCAGCCAGGGCTGTGAAAGCTCACTAACTAGTGCAAATAAAAAGTCTCATATCAAGCAAAAAGTCAAATATTAATTCTCTTGGATCCAAATTTAAAAGCTCAGTGCAAACTGACCATCTGAGGTCTAAGTCAGCCCTGATGGTGACACCAACCCTGTGCTGTCGGAATATGTCAGTTTTGTTCTTTTTAAAAATTGTTTTAAGTCTTAGAAATCACAGGAAAAAGAAGAACACACACATGCATTTTGCTTTTTCTCCTTAAACATGGGTTTTAGGGTTTGGGGTTCAAGTTAACCTGAGAGGGTTCAGAGAGCCAGCCTATGATGTGTCCTTTTGGAGTGGTGGGTCAAGATGGTATCGGTTATTTTGATGACAAGAACAGAAAGACTATAAATTAAGTTGCATACTTAAAAACAAACAAACTTATGGTTCATTTTTTTTCTGATTTCTGGCTTAATCCACTGAACTCCTGCCAAAACCCTTTAGGTCTGCATTTCAGCAACATGCTAAACAAGGCCTATAAGTACACCAAGCTAACCTTAATCCTACCCCTAAACCTGTGCATGTGCATATAAAGTTTGGGCAGGTTACTGGGGAGTCTGCCTGACTAGAAATTCAATAAGATGTGCATGATGTTCGATTCAAGCACTTGGCAACAGTGGGAAGGAAAAACTCCCTTTTAACAGGAAGAAACCTTTAACAAAACCAAGCTCAAAGGGGCGGCCAGGACAGGACAAAAGACGGGCTATGGAAGACAGCCAGAGATTAATAATAACTAATGATTAAATGCAAAGTGGAGTATAAACACATATTTCATTGCCGTTAACCACAGTGTACGGTTTGAGGGGAAAGTACACTGTAACTATTTCTGATGCAGAATCACAGTCTTGGTTTGGTAGGTTTGTAACTTGTGCAGATACTGAAATCTGTGCTCACCAACTATTGCTGGGAACCTTTGTGTCACAGAGGTGCGAGACAGACGGAGCTGTTATCAACAAAAACTTGCACACAGTCCACAAAACTCCCAACAAATACAAGTTCTTACATTTCTCTTTGTGTATAGACGCTTCAACGTGTTAATTAGCAAACTTCGTTATGCAAAGCTCAGTCCATATACTACTTTCAAAGAAATCTGTCAAACCTTTGGTCAGCTTAACAGCAACTTTGCTAATTTCTTTAATGTTGGGCAATTTAATTTGTCATTAAATATCATTATTATTATTATTATTGTTATTTTATCGTCTTGCCCTGATAGACCTCTTATTTTCTAATTATGTGAAATGAAAGTGCATTGCATGAATGTTTTCTCCCCTCTGACAATCTTCAGGTTGTGCCAGCACAGGGCAGTGGCTCATTTCTAATTCATTCTCCTGGCAGTGGAATTGCTGATGGGTGTATTTCTTCCCGACCTGCCGTACAGTCTGAATCTTTGGCGCTTTGTCCAGACTGTAAATCGATGAGGAAGCCCGGACGGCAGGTTTCATTTCCACTGCTGTGTGAGGTGATGGAGGTGAGGGGATACTGGCGGCGATGTGAGCATGAAGACACAGTGGTGCTGAACACAGACTCACACATTTTTATCAGAACACATGAACTCTGTGAGAAATCAGCTTTGACCTGAGCACTGATCAGAAGCAGTTACAGGCCATGCAACAATTTTCTTTTAGATCTCCTGTAATCATAACGACCAAGTGAAATCATGCAGCACTCCATAAGTCCATGTGTGAAAACCAGGATTTACGACCATCTCCACTGGGAATCATTCCAATAGCAGTCACGTGGGGGACTGCATGGTATGATCTGGGACTTCTGCCTATTAAGGCAACGATTTTCTGGAATGAGCTTAAGGAAATTTTGAGATTATTAATGAAGTTATTTGGTGGAATAATTTGGACAGCAGCACTGTTTCCTCACAAATGTTCTCTTATTCTAAGAGGTTCATTGTTTTGCTCGAGGACACATCAGGAGAGTTCGATGCACACCTTGAAGACTCTGACTATTGTACAACTCCTCCAGGATATTAGCTATAAAAATACTTTTTTTTTGAAGCTTTGACATGCTTTCTACCCACATCCACACCTGATAACTCCACTGAGACAGTGGGAGTTACAATAGTTTGCTTGACAGTAGACTGGAACTGGAGTTTGGGTTGTTTTTCTTCTCAGAGCTCCACTGACGATTAAGGCAATGACCAACAACTGAAATATCGAGTCACACTCGTATTACTGCTCTTAGTATGTTTTTTTTATTTTGCCTTTCTGTGGGTAATTACTTAGATTTGCTTACTGCAGTGAAAGCACTGAAAGTTGCTGACAAATGAATTATAGAGACCAGTCAGCGCCCTCCTGGGTTGCTTAAAAGGAATACATCGTTTTGGCAGGGAAAATATTCTGTGACTGGTTGGAAAGTTGTTGTGGTAGTTGCATAGAGGTATATGGTGCTGCACCAAATCTCCTTATGATTGCTTTGGTTGCTCGCTAGGTTACTGTGATTACCAGCAGTTTGCATGGAAGACTCTGACTTGTCTGCAAGCACCTGCCAACTACATTCAAAAGGAGGTTTTTGGTAATGCACCCTGTTTGTTACTGATTTCACCCTTGATAGCCATCAACCACTAGCCATCTGGTTGGGAACTGGAGCTCTCTGGCATGTGCAACTGAGGCCAAAACTTGCAGCATTTAGGTTAAAATCAGCCCATAATGCAACATTTTAGACAGGGTGAGAATTTGTGACTTGGAGTTGCTTAATGATTCTCCTCCTCTGAGTTGTAGGAGGTTTTTCCTCCAGAATCTCCTGATGCAGTGGCCAGAAACTCATGGTGATAGCAAGACCTATCAATTTGAGTTGTTGGCTCCAACCTTGGCATTGCCCAAAGCCGTGCTCTCGCCTCTCTCAGTATTGATGGGCCGTATGGCCATCTGCAACAGTGCTGAGGCATATGTGGGTGTGAAGGGAAAGTAGTAGAGTGTAATCTGTGCTTATGTGGAAAGCAATGAAACACTGCACCATAATCAAAAACACTATGCAGAGAGTTGGCAAAATAGCTCGTCTGTAAATGATCGGTTTAAATTAGGATATATTTAAAACAATACTTGTGGTTTCACAGATTTTCACTGGCTGGCAGAGGCTTGAGGAGGTGTGTCATTTCAGATTAGACTGACTTTGCAAATCTTTATCTGTTTTTACTTTAATGAAATCCAGTTTACATGAAATTGGCAGAAATGTCAATATCAAGAATCACAGTTATGTATCAGTGATGTGGTTCACCACATTGCCCTCATCATTCAATTTACAGCTCTTTCATTTAGCCGATGACACAGCCAACGTAGCATGTGTCTGCCATCTCTGAGAACAATAAATATACATATAAATTAAGCTAACAGGGGCAACGTCAGATATAAATGAACCTTTTTCTACCCTTCATGTGTTTATCTAGTAAACTGTAAAGGGCTGGGCTAGCATCTGCTGACTCCAGCAAGTTAAATACTCACTGAAGTCAGATTTGAATAGCTTCTATAGCATTCACATTAGCATAGCATTACAATCTCTGACACCTCTGAACAATAATAATTATAATTATGTTTGTTTATGTTACACTTTTCTAAACTTAAGGCCTGAAGTGCTTCACACAGGCAAGAAAAAGAGCAGATGATAAAATAATGAAGAGGAAAGAGTGTACCATGGTTCAGGCTAACAATGTCAGCACGCTGACAAGAGATCCTGGAGACTCTGTGCAGTGCACTTATTTGTGAGAAGCAATTAAAAACAAAATGATCACATTAACCTTCATTCCTCAGCGAACAATAAAACAGGTCCATTTTGTTCAGTCACACACACAAAGAGAGAAAAGGTGGTGAGTTCATCATAAGCTCAGTTTCTAACAAAAACTAATAATAAAAAAAAAAGAATTTAGAAAATCTGTGTGAAACTGAGCCTGGCATGATCGGAATTTTAACAACAGCGGCAACAACAATAGTTCATGCAGTTCAGAGACACTTCAGCCAAAGAAGAGTTTGGTGATTCTTCACGTGTACACGCACAAACTGTTAGCTGATTCTCTGTCTGGGCCTTGTCTCTTTATCACACTGGAAACTGTGGCTTTGTGGCTGTGAATCAAATCTACTCCTTCCACCACACCTTGTGTGAAATCCATTTAAATCATTATCTCACATTTCCCTTTGTCTCTAATTAATTAGTTACATTTTCCAAGTCCAGGACTCTGCTGTGAAAGAGTGTTTAACCATAACCATATTTTTTCAAGCTTATCAAATAGTTTTGTCTAAAACTAACCAAACAGCAACTTAAAGCACCACTTAAACAAAGTCCATTTAGAAGAAACTCTCTGGTCAGTGATTTAGTCTGTAATTTTAAAGTCCTTTTCTTTATTAATGCAGAAGGAACCATAACTTTAATTTTAATTAAACTGCAGATCAATCCTGATGTAAAAACACTGCTAACTTAGTCCCACAGTATGGTTTAAACAGCTGTTTTATGAAGTTATATTTCTCCTGCACAGCTTGATTTACAGTTCCAGAGTGTTGACCTGATCAGCATTTCAGCCTCATTCCACCAAATCACAAACAAATTGTGTGCTACCTACATAGACTGTAAATAAAAAACGGATATAAGGAGCTTGTAAAGAAAAGCGTCTGGACTTCTTTAAGTTTCCTTGAAGACGTTTCATCCGACAAGCTTCTTCAGTTCTAAGAGCAACTGGTGGAGAGTCCCAGATTTTAAGCCCTATGGGAGTGTCCACAAGAGGGTCATGAACCCCTAATAGGGGTCCCCAGGGTCAGCATGTAGATTTTTACATGCTGAAATTCCTTTAAAATAAAAGAAGGAAACAGGGAAACCAAAAAACAGACTTAAAGTTAGAGCGGTACCTACACAGGAACTGTATGTAATAACATATCTATACAGATATGTACAAGTTATATATGCCATATAGAGGAGCAGGTGCAATATAAGGAGCGATGTAATTGGTGGTAGTTCACATTGAGTAAGAGGTAGGACTAGAGGAAGGAATGTGGGTGGGATTATAACAAATACAATTTATAAATACAGTGAAAATGTCCATAAATGTTAAAGAAGTCCAGATGCTTTTCTTTCCAACCTCCTTAGACTTCGATGACCTGGATGACTGAGAACTTTCACAGACATAAATAATGGATGCAGCTTCTGGTCTGAAATGGAAAGTCAATATACAGTAGAAGCACCTTAAACCTGCGTTGTTTGTAATGGACACCAGGGAGCAAATATTCTGGGGTTTGAGAAAGAGACCTTCAGCAATTTGTTCTGTGACCTCAAGCTCATATAAATGTTGGGCCATCAGGGTCAGAATGGAGGATGGACCACGTTGTGCTCAATGGTTAATGACATCCCAATCATAAATGTCCACTGACGTCTTAATCACATCTGGTTTAAAAACACCAAGCTGGTAACAAAATCAGACTTCCGCATCAATGATGAGTTCAATGAAGATTTAATAGATTTGTGTTTTATGTAAAGTCTATCATAAATCACATGATGGAAGTGTGACGTGGCACGAACAGCAGTTAAGTCTTTACGAGTATCTCACCGATTTTACCAACAGTGACAGAACGCAGTATTTGTTTGTGTTTACAGGCTTCTTTAAGAGAAAGTGTTTGTGTCTAATTGTCAGCAGTGCTGTGCAATGCTGCAAGTTTTGGTATCGATCTATCTGATACCAAGTTAATACAGGGCCAGTACTGCTGATACCAGTACCAATACTTTTATCCCATAAAGGCAGCTTATGTAGGAGAGAGCAGTGTGTCACGAGTCATGAGATGAGAATTCAGTTAATGAGCACTAAAGCATTGTGAGTTTTACTTTTCATAATAATGAGTTAACACAAAAAACACACCTTTCAGCTTTCATGTATTTTGACATGAGTCTGTCTCTGAAGCAGCTCCTGCTGTTTAAATGTGCTATAAATAAAATAATTGTGACAGTCAGTGCAAAAAGTTTCACATAGTTCATTTCTCAAAATTATATATATTTAATATAATCACTGGGCTACTTACTGAGCATAGAAACAAAGCATTGATCCTGTGGTGCTGGTATCGATTGGATATCAGTACCATCATTTGGTTTAAACACCCACCTCGAATCATCACCATCCCAAAAAGTCCACCTCAGTGGAAAGTATGAACACGTGCTTCCTTGTTTATCTCTACATTTGTTTTTATGCATCTCCTAAACCTGCAGTGCTTCACTCACTGTATGCTAAGTGTTTTTCACACTGGACTTCTGCATTGTGTGGCTTTCAAACGTCTGCTATGTGTTACTGAGTGTTCTCCTTTGTCCTGTTTGGTGTATATGTTTGTATGCAATGCTCAGAGTCAGTCAGTCACTTAGTTTCTGTACAAGCTGCTGCCAGCAGACAGTATTCGGTATTTAGAGGCTTTAGGAGTATTTCCTTTCAAGTCTGAACTTTGCACTAAAAGCTCCGTTGTCCTTGTCTCCTTAGTTTTCCTTAGTTCCTTCAGCCTTTTCACAGTCTGCAGCTTAAAGAGGAATCCATACAGTCTACTGTTTTTCTACAGTGTACTTGTACTCTTTGATCAGCATGTGGTCCTCTGTATTTGTTCAGCCTTTCTTTTCTGATTGTCAAGCCTCAGAATAGCAAAATACATTTGTAGGGCAAATCAGCTGTAGCTTATGTGAATACATTTTATGAAATGCTCTAATTTTGTCTTGAAGTTTGGTCATGCTTCAAACCAGGACACTGCTCAGCCCTGTCACTAAACTATTCCTGTAAAAATCACTACTGGTCATTTTCACGCTGTCATTACAAACCAGTGTTAGTTTGAAATGTATATTCTTTTGTTTATAAAGAGTGTTTAAAACCTTCCAAAATAACTAAAGCTATCGACAGAATGTGAAGAAACAACCAGTTTATGAATGAGTTGTAAGTCATTAAGAACATATTGGTATTTACAAAGAAAGGCTATTCCTTATGAGAATAATGGTTAAAACCACATCACAGAGATGAAAACACGCTGCCCGACATCATAAGTGTGAACCCTGTGGATTAAGAACGGGATATTACTCAAGTTCATGAGCGTGTGAAGACAATATAGTGTAGCAGGAGTGGATAGTTCCTGATTCCTTAAAGACTTGACAGCCTGTGTTACTATGTAGTTTAATGTGAGTCCGGACTGTAGTTTATTCTTACATTGATCCAGAAACTGAAATCTTCATTCTATTGTGTTTGTGGCCACCTGTGATTTGTCACACAGTAAAAATAACTCGTTCAGTTTTCAAAGCAAACAAAGTATAGCAAAGAATTTATCTTCTTTTAAATTTCTCTTCAACTTTTTCTGAAGGAAATACACATTTCTGAACGTAGCTTGAGTTAATTGCAAAACCTGAAATTCTGTCAACGACTACAAACAAGAAAAGGCACCAGCTGTAGTTTTCTTCACTAAATCCATTCAACATGTAAAGCCAAGGAATAGCATAACAAAGCCTAAAGAGTCCTTCTGCTGTGAAGTGCTCAGTGAATATGAATAGCCTATCCCTTATCCCCATCCTTTGTGTTCTTCTAATACAGTAAAGTGATTGGGTCTTTATGATGAAAAGTCCAGTGGAATATTATAATATCCCACGGATGACTCAGAGCTCACAGAGGTTCTCTGTTCTTTCAAGTGTGATTCTCTAATGACATTATAGGACACCATATAAGACAGACATTTTCACGTGTCGTAGCACAACAGCTGTGTTTCACTTAAGGGAGTTCCAGGACCATTTAATATCCTCCTTTAAAGAGTCCTTTTTACTGTGCTTTAGCTGCACCTGTTCTTTTCACGCTATGGTCCGGATTTGTAATACTGGGGGTCCCAAGAATTCAGGAATACCATCAGTTCACAACAGTGACATACAAAATATTTCTACATACAAATACAGTGTTTTAAATTTTATCAGAAACACTTCATAGATCTGATCTTCTGCTCTGACAAGATTTTTCGGTAAATTCTGCACTTTCCTGTTAGCACCGAACGGTATGACTGAAAATTTGTAGTGTAATATTTCATATAAGACTCTGGCACTTCATGGTATATCCATACAACCAAAAAACCAGGAATAACCTACACTTAAGACCTTAATTTGTGTGAATGTTTCGTGCGTTAAACATATTTCACCTATCAGACCACTGAATGTGGCAACAAGTGTGCTCGTATCTCAAAACGTGCAGCTGTGCTGAATAAACAATGACATGGCAATTGTAAAATCTTTTTTTACCTCAGACACACAGCTAGACGATGCTCCAGGTCAACTGGGTCTCTGAAATGATTCCTCAGCCTCCTCATACGTGGCCCCAACTCTGCCAACAAGCCCTCAAACCGCCCCACTGACATCCTGAAATATGTAAGAAGACTCACAGACCAAACCATGAAATTCTCCCTGCTGCTCTTTTCTCGTGAGATTTGGATGAACAGTGCATTTTTTGAGGACGAATTATTTGCAATTGACTTATGTTTTTGTTGCCAAAGTCAATACCTGGTTGTTAACGTTTCTGCTGCAGAGCTGTGACTTGCAGATTCACAACAAACTTCACTTGGACTTATTCTTTAGCCTCAGGCAGCACTTTTTCTTTGCTTCACGTGGTTCCCTGTTGCTCAGAAGTGGTGCAACCAGAAATGAAGCAAAACTGCAGATCATAGCAGACACAGCTCCTCTCTTGGTCACGAGTTATTTTGGTGCAACTCTGCTCTCTTAGCTGCTCTCGAGTGTTGCAATTGAATCTCTTGCAGCTGCTTCGGTTCCCGGCTAGCCAGCAGCTGTGCAGTTATTAGTGTTAAAAACACACAGTATGCATTAAACTGGACATGTTTTGGGTCATGAAAGTAAGTTTTGGGAAATTTTAAAGAACATACACACACACAGCTGCTGCACCTCAAGGGACATAAGCAACAGTTTTGTGTGTAATGTATACAGGCAGATGTACAGGCGTGCACACTGTACATCTGTGTAGTCCACTGTTTGCAGATACCATGCTTTAGTAGAACAAGGCTTGAATGTCTGGCCTTGATGGCCTTCAGCTGTCTGAAGGCCTGTTCCTTCTTCTGTATTCATAATACAGTAAAGATTAAACATAATTACAGCTGCCCTGCAGAAACACTCTGGAGCAAAGCACTCTGTACTAGCTTGAGGGGTGCTGCTGCTGTATTCATCATCGAGTTCCTTTAAAGATGTTTAATTAAGACAGTTTCTTCATAAACACAATCTGTGAATTTGTTGCCGTTACCCACCGTCTCCCTCCTTCTCATTCTCTGCGTGTGTGTGTGTTTGTATATATGTGAGAATCAGAACTGTCTGATGTTGTTGTCCCTGGGGCGGACCCAACAGATGGGCGAACACACACAGACACACACCACAGTAAATGACTGCCCCTGTGGCATTGTTGAATGCCTAAATACCAATGTTGCATCGCCTCCTGGTGCCACTCTGCAAGGTCAGTGGATAACACCATATCTGTGTATTTCACTGAAGACACACTGGTGTTAACAGCCTCACTGTATACGACTATATACAGGTGCGACACACTACACTTCACGTGTCATTTTTCCATATAATCTGGATATGTTGGCACTTTTCCTTTTACGCCTTAAACACAAACACACAGCAGATGGTGGGCCTCAGCATAGTCAGGTGGAACGCTAACCGTCATGTGGTTATTACCATGAGGACACACCATTTTGAAAACACACAGCAGCTGTTTAGTTGCTGGCCTGGTAAATTGTCTGCTAGCACTTGTTTCTCCAGTAAGTTTATCTTTCTCAGCTAGTACAACTGGAAGCAACATATTGCTTACAGTTCAAAGGCATAATGTTCAATATTTTGTATTGTTGACATGTGCTAATGATATAATTATATATCTCCCTGTGTTATAAACATTCATACAGAAAAAAAAAATCACCAAATGATGAGATTGTGAAGATGAAAGCGCACACTGAAACAACACACATTGCTGCTAACACAAAGCAAATGCCAAAGAACCTCAGACCTAGAGTGATGCTGAGTCACAACCAGTGATGAACTTTTGGGCTGGTAACATAGTAGCCTCTGTTTCGACCTGTACCTGAAAAACTTGAAGTAGAATTGCTGTGACTACAACATTTTGCTGTGAAATTGTCAAAGCCTTGTGTTAATATTAAAGACCTTGTGTGTGTCCTCATTAGGACAGGAATTTGTCTCAGTGTGTTAGCATGTAGCCTGAGCTTTTCATTGTTAGCTGGTTATTATGTAACAATAGAAGCCTTGTTGTAGAGTACTACAAAAAATGACATCATGATTAGCATTTGCTTACTTACAGTTAATTACAGGGAGTAAGTAAATAACATACTGCAGTAAAAGTAATGAGTATTGTATAATAGATTACTTTTTTGAGTACTCCAGCACTGTTGATACCATGTAGCAGATAGTTAGCTAACTTTGGCTTTCCTCCTTGCTAGACTTGCTGCTACAGTAGCAAAGTTTTTCTTTTTCCTTATGTGCTGTTTATGCTAGCATCATTTACTGACTGCAAGTAGTTACTAGACTCCAAAGACTAACATAACTCTCAAAGCTAACATTCGCTAAAGTAGCATGTGCTAGTGGCACTGCAGGGGAGCAGAAGGGAGGGACTGTAGAAAAGCAATCAGAAGAGAGAATAAAAACTTGCACGATCTGATATCGTCGTGTTGGTGTTGTTCCCAGATCATCATTCCAAGTGACCAATCAGAATGTTGTGACGTCATAGTTTTGCGACTTCGGGAAAAACCGCCGTAAAACAAAAAACTGTACTTAAGCTGCGAGAAACCGCCTCTGTCCGCCGATCAACGGACCCTGACCCTTTAATAAACGGTAAGCAGAATTGATATTGTCCTTGCAACATTGGAATTTCATAAATGCACGAATGGCTTGGCGCACAAAAGAATAACGTCACAACATTCTGATTGGTGACTTGCAATGTTGATGGAACAACATTTTCATGATGATCTGGGAACAACACCAACACGACGATATCAGATCATCCTAAAAACTTGATCCTTTAAAACTCCCAATAATTAAATAGCTTCAGTCGTCAGAGCAGAAGAAGTTAAATGACTACATACGAGTCATTTTTTTATGCAACAACAGATTTATATACTGAAAGACTTCCATGGATTTTTCTGTTTTCTTAATTATGAAACCTAAAATTTGTTCATCAAGTTGTGAGCCAATAATGACAAAGTAATTTTGTAAGATATATTACCCTAAAATCAAACATTAAAATTCATACATAAATGGCTCACGGCATGAGCCAAATAAAGTCATACTGTAATATGTTTTTGCCAAGTACTTTTTCTGTTTTTCAAACAAATTTTAATATTAGACGATAATAAATCAGAGTAAATACAAAATGCAGTTTTTAAAACGATAATTTTTATTTACTGAGGGGAAAAAAGGTATTGTTTGTTAAAAAGAAATCATCTCCTAAACCTAATAACTGGTTGTGCATGTTAGGCAGCAAGACCTGGAACCAGCCTTGGAAATGAGGCTTTCACTTCCTCTGCTATGTGTCGTTTGTTATCAGGATCATTTTTTGTGTAATTTTAAATCATGACAATCAGTTTAATTCAAAGTCACTGAAAAGATGTTTATGATGATCATGGCAGCATTTTGGGCATGCCGGAATGGTCAAGAACTGTACCTGAGACGGAGCCTTTGTTAATGCTTTGCAGGAAGTTACATTGCCATGGCAGCTTCAGCACAGACAACAGCACAGATCCCAGACAGCAACAAAACAATATTAATATCATTATCATTGTTAGTATTAAACAATGTTAATTCCTAATAAGGTTAATAATATACAAACTAATGAAACAGCCAAAAACTAATGAGTAAATATGCAAACGTGGTTAAAATATGATTACTACTGTGCATTAAGAAGCTTCATAGCAGCTGGTAAAAAGGACTTCCTGAAGTGCTCAGACTTGACAGAAGGTGCTACCGACAAGTTTGACATACTTGTAGTTTGTGCAAAGACTAAAACTATACAGATAACTGAAAACCTATAAACAAGTGTTTCTCATTGGCAGTCACACTGAAACACCTCTGCACATTTATATATGCATTTATTTTGAAGCATCATATATGTTAAATTTAATTTCATGTGATTGGGACGTTAAAAAATAATTTACAGAATTATGAATAGACTGACAAACACAAACCTATAAAAGTTTGGTGACTTTGCCCCCAAAATAAAGTTTTTTTCCCCTTAAGTTATTCTTGTCGCTCTCTCTCTCTGCTGATACAGAATTGTCTCACAGATTTCATTTTGGGAATCGGAGTGAAATGTCGCTCACTCTCAAATGTCTCTGAGATGGCGTTCCAAGAATAATGACGTTTTCCTTTCCACGGTTTCTTGCACTTCTAAGCTAAGTCCTTCTCAAGAGCAAGATGAATTAGCTGAGTCTTCGTGGGTGTGACATACTGCTTCTGTGCTCAGTGAGCACATTTTCAAAGTATGAAAAGACTTCTCACATAAAGTCGTGGAAGCTCAGAAGGTTAGGGCAACCTTAAATGCATTGAGGCCACTTCACAGCCCCTCAAGGGCTCTGTGGAAATTACCCAGCAGTACTTTCAGTGTCCGGCTCCTGTCGTCTGGAGGTGTGGAACTGTTTGAGAATTAGCTGAAGCAGGGTTCCAGTTTTTCTGGGTCCAGAAAGGCTTGCTCATTGGGTCAAGTGTGGCAGTGGATTCTATTACAGATTTTTTATTTTTTTTTTATTTTTTTTTTTAGCAGAGCATGATTTTGCAAAGTAACTGCATCAGTGCAGCTATAAAAAGTTCCTGCTAAAAGTGGACAATATCTTAGTCATCATAAGGCACAGAATCTAAAGCTGAGCTTGGATATTGCAGCAACCCTGCAGCAACCCCCCCTTTGTCTCCTGGAAATAATCAAGTTTCCGATATTACACAGAACCTTAAAAGGATTTCAGAATAATCAGTATTTTTTCAGAGTCCACTGTCTAGTGCTGTTCAAGCAAACCATTCAGTGAACTTCCACAATATTCATGTGAACTAGAGAGGGCACTACATATACTGAATAAATCCTTAAAAACCCTCTCACAGGATATCGTGTGGTTGGTTCTTAGAACAGTGAAAAAAGGATTTTCATCAGCTCGTCCTGAAGGAGTCTTTGAACCACCAAGTTTCCCGACATGAGAGAAGGCCTTGTCATAAACCTGGCAGAGTGCTTTGTCTCTGTTCAGGCCAGCTTCTCTTAGTTCTGAAAAAGTGTCTGTATGAAAGTTTGCATCTCCCATGGCGGCTGTGGTTATCGTCAACAATCTCTCTTTTATGTTCGAGCTTTCATCAACAAAACGCAGTGCAACAGAAATATTGTCACAGCTCATTGGGTCTTGGGCTTCATTCATCTTGATTGTGTATAAAGAGATTCCTGAATGTTGTTGCTTTGCTCGGCTGCAATTTGGGGATAAGCAGGAACATTTTTTTGCCACTTCTGGGGTTTTTAAGGACATATACTCAGACACTGACGAGAATCTTCTGCCAGAATGTGTCAGGTACTGCAATCCAAAAACTCCTGAAATGTAGATGATAACATGATGATAGAGCACAATCAGAGGATCATTTTGCACAGACTGATGTGATTCTGTGATCTTTGGAATTACAAATGCAAACAAATAGAACAGTAAAGCAACTAGAAGCAAATTTTTAGAAAACCAAATATACCAAGCAGGATTTCAGGAATTGTACAATATTGTAACAGGAGGTGCTGACTGGTCTACTTTCACAAACTTCAACAAACTAACTTCACAGTATCGCATGACAGAGTCCTCCTTACTACAGGTGTGTGGATCAATCCAAATATCGATAGCATCAGTAACAACGCTGGATCGATACTAACATGATAGAAACGAAGTATTGATCCTATCTGTACATATGCATAATTTAAAGATATTATTCTTTTGGAAATGAAAAAATCTACCTCAAACATGCACCGTTAAATATGTCTGATGCAAACTATCTATTGTGGAAAGAACAATAGATGTGCTCAGAATTTGCAAATTGATAATGGTTTATTTTGGTTTATTACCTTGGCCTCCAGTAATGCTGTGAGGAACCTTGGAGTCATTTTTGACCAGGACATGTCCTTCAACGCACATATTAAACAAATATGTAAGACTGCTTTCTTCCATTTGTGCAACATCTCTAAAGTTAGAAATATCCTGTCTCAGAGTGATGCTGAAAAACTAGTTCATGCATTTATTACTTCCAGGCTGGACTACTGTAATTCACTATTATCAGGATGTCCTAAAAACTCCCTGAAAAGTCTTCAGCTGATCCAAAATGCTGCAGCAAGAGTCCTGACAGGGACTAGAAAGAGAGAGCAGATTTCTCCTGTTTTGGCTTCCCTTCATTGGCTTCCTGTTAAATCCAGAACTGATTTCAAAATCCTGCTCCTCACATACAAGGTCTTAAATAATCAGGCCCCATCTTATCTTAATGACCTTGTAGTACCATATCACCCTATTAGAGCACTTCGCTCTCACTCTGCAGGCCTACTTGTTGTTCCTAGAGTATTTAAAAGTAGGGAGGCATGGGAGGCAGAGCCTTCAGTTTTCAGGCCCCTCTTCTGTGGAACCAGCTTCCAGTTTGGATTCAGGAGACAGACACTATCTCTACTTTCAAGATTAGGCTTCAAACTTTCCTTTTTGCTAAAGCATATAGTTAGGGCTGGACCAGGTGACCCTGAATCCTCCCTTAGTTATGCTGCAATAGACGTAGGCTGCCGGGGATTCCCATGATGCACTGGGTGTTTCTTCTTCACTCACTATGTGTTTATACACCTCTCTGCATTTAATTATTAGTTATTACAATTAATCTCTGTCTCTCTTCCACAGCATGTCTTTATCCTGTTTTCCTTCTCTCACCCCAACCAATCACAGCAGATGGCCCCGCCCCTCCCTGAGCCTGGTTCTGCCGGAGGTTTCTTCCTGTTAAAAGGGAGTTTTTCCTTCCCACTGTCGCCAAAGTGCTTGCTCATAGGGGGTCATATGATTGTTGATGGTTTTTCTCTGTAACTATGAAGCGCCTTGAGGCAACTTTTGTGTGATTTGGCGCTATATAAATAAAATTGAATTGAATTGAATTGAATTATCAGATACAGTAAACTGTAACACACTGCTCTCCCTCTTTTATATGTTAAAGGTATTGGTATTAGTATCGACCATGCTGGCCCTGTAGTGACAAAGTACCAACTCGATAGCAAACTACAGCTCAACTCTTTGCGATTATCTAAACCTTAACAGCTGTTTGTCAATAAAAGTGATCCTGCTTTGCCAGATGAATGCTTCCAATCAGAAACAGCAGCAGTAGGATGTCGTGTTTGCATTTGCAGCACCTTAATCCAGCTCTCAGACAGTGTAAAGTGAGCGAACAGTGAGGTGTATGAGATAAACTACACAGGATTACACGCATGCATTGTTTTCCTGTGAATTCCTCATCCATATGGAGGCAGTGTGAATTTGTCTGGGGGCTGGCAGACTCTCTCAGAAATTCTACTTTAACTGGCTGTTCTGCTGCAGGTTTGAAGTAACAGCTGTTTTTAAAATCCATTAAATCTCGCAGAGACACTAATTAATGCAATCCATCACTTTCAATATCAGCGCATCAGCACAGAAATCTATTGGAGCTAATCATTGTGTATACTGGGATCATTCTATGCATTTTCCCACAGTGGTAGCAGCAGGGAAGTGAAATAAGGACCGAGGGCAGAGGGCCGCTGTGCGGCGCCGGTGATGTCTGCTGGAGACATAATCATTTCTTCCCAGCGCCGGTACAATGGATCCACCTTGTTTCACTGTGGTGTTATAAAGTGGTGTTAGTAGAAAGTACATTATAGGAGTTGTATACCATGATGGATTATATCAGTCAAGGCAGCCTTGTGTCTGCAAGCTGCTTTTTAATTGGTTTTGAGAACAATGGAAGTCCAAGGCTTCCAGCGGACAATGAGTCATGTCTGGACAAATTGAAGCTCAGGCTGGTGGCAAATATCTATTAGTTCAGGCTTTTCATTAAAATAATAGGGACCTAAAAGAAAAGCACAGGTGTACTCCACATTTGCTTTCATTTGTGTGAAAGGTGGCTGACTCTGAACATCTGAGCTTCTTTAGCTCATTTGCTTTGGTTTTATGGCTAACAGCTTTACTATTTAGGCTTCCTGTTATGGCTCTCATCAACCTCAGTTCCACCTGAAGCATGCGGCTCTTTTCAACAAACTTCTAAACAAACTCACTAAATCAGCAGCACCTTTAGCAGCCACTATATAAATTTAGCATCTGGTGGATTGGTGGCACAGTGGTGCACTGTCACTGTCAACAGCAAGTCCTGGATTCAAACCCTCCGGTTACTTCTGTGTGCAGATTTCGCTGTGCATGTGTGTGTATGGGGGTTTCTCTGGATTCCTGACACAGTCATCATGCCTGTTAGGGTCATGGTCATGGTGTCAGGTTTCTGGGGATGCTTAGGGGTTTTCTTGTTTTGTATTTTTTTGACAGTCTTATAATTTGGTTCTATATTCTGTATTCTTTAGTCTTCTGGTTATGATGTTATGTTTACACACTGGGGCTTATGATGATTGTATTTTCTGGGCTCCCTGATTGCTTTATTTGGATACCCGTTCTGTCCCTCCAGTCTTGTCTCTGTGTTTGTTTTCTTATGTCTTATTATATTATTCTTGATCTCCTTTCAGTCACTTCCTGTTTTATTTTGACAGTCTCTATTCCCATGTGTGTTATGTTCAGTTTTGCTTCCTGTTTTCTCTTTGGTCAGATTCTGTTCAGCTGTGCTCCCGGGTGTTATGTAAATATTATCTGAGACTCTTTTTGTGCTGTGTTGCGTTATCCCTCATGGTTGTGTCCCAGACATGGTGTAGTTTGCAGCTGACCTGCTGTTTGTTGTAGGTAGTTGCTGTTATTGAGTTTTACTTCTCGTGTCCTCAGTCCTGCACTTTGTTTCCTATGCCTGCCTGCCGTGCAGCCAGCCTTGACAGTTAGGTTAACTGGGGATCCTATACTGGCTGTAAGTGTGAATGTGAGCATGAATGATGAAGTGCTCCTCCGTGGTGGTGATAGGGAGCCCCTCTGCCACCATGAAATGTACCACCAGTCCAGAAAATATATGGATTAATGGGTGGTAAACAAAACAGAGCTAAAACTAGATTTTATGCTAAATTTAGGTTTGTGATGTGGCCCCAAAAATAACTTGACTGATATCTTTGTAAAATGATATGTTATCTGTGTATTTACACTGCATTGGCTAACAGAATAACTTAATATAGCTTTAATCTTTTCCCTCAGCTGGAACCCGACTTGAAGATTTATAAAGAGTTTGCAGACTGAAAAACAACAAAAGGTCTCTTCAGTGACTCACACACATCATACACAAAGTGGTAGTAAACACAAAGGAAGGAGGTAAAAGAACAAAATGGGCTTTTTACTGCAGCTGTTGGGGAACAATTTGATGCACTTTTATGAATCTTCTTTACACTCCCCTTTGGTATATTTTCCACTCAATGACCCATTTAAAGTGACACCATGACGGAGGAAATCTCAGCATATGAAAGACTTTCTTATAGAGAAATACCATTTGTATTATTTGTTGGTGGCTGTTTCTAGGAGGGACGTTTCTGCTTTTATAGTTTACTCATCAGAGTCGACATGAAACAGTAGAAGAAAGAGTCTTCGTCTGTCTCTTTGAAATGCACATCCCTGAGGTTTCTGTTCTACTAATGAAGCAAATTGCTACGACACAAAACATTTCAAGCACAAAGTTCCAGCAGCAGAAAGACTTTTTAAACTTTTAAATCATTCTTTTTTAAAGCATTTGGTTCAGTGAGCAGAAGATGTGACACAGCTGAAGAAAACAAGACATTATTACTCTTTTTTTCCTTTTTGTATCCGATTACATTACAACTTGATCATTTTTATATTGGAAAAATAGACAATAAACAACAGGAATCTCTATTAAAACTGTGTCTGATGTCCAGTTTGAGTGGTTGTTTGCTCCATGTCAGTGTATAGCCGGGACTCGCCAGTTAAATAAGTAGAAACAATAGTCTGTCTTTCCATCACAGTATAAAAAACAGTCAATCTGGGAAACATGAAACTTTGAAGGTGTCATCAAGTGCAGTCGCAAAACAATTTAAATGCTGTGATGAACTTCACTCTCGTGAGAACAGGAAAACTTCCCTCTGCCGCAGAGGAGAAGTTCATTACATTTACCAGCCTCTGAAATACCACAGAGACGACTATGAGCAGCCATACAAACTGTGTCACTGATCCCCTCTTTTAACAAAGACAGACACCATATTTCCATTTTCTCCAAACAACCATTTAACTACTACCGTAAAAACATGAAATGTGTAAAAACAAGCACCGGTGTTGGTTAGTGTCTGTGGTGAGAATGACAGACCCCAGAATCCCCTTATTCAAGGTCACAGTCTTTTAGGACGAGTCTCAGGAGTGTGAGGAAAACAAGCTCATGTTTTATCACAAATCAAGTGTAGACAGTTTGCCACAGTCTCATGTAAGACGACTGGATTATAGCACTTTAATCAAAAGCTTTAAGAAAAACCTACTTTATTTATTTTCATTGACCAGTGATTTTGATTATAATTTTCATCAACGTCTTTTTGTTTTCTGATAAAAACAAGATGGTAAAGCTAAATAAAACCAAATGCACAAATCAGAACTAATCTAGTTGTCTAGTAAGACAAGACAGGACTGCTTCTGATTGGATCGCTTCTAGTCTGTGCAGTAATATTTGATCCTCACCCAGGAAATGGTCCAAGAGAAGATCAGACATATGGACATGATTCTCATTTCATGTCAAGAAAAATAAGCGGCTTCGATGTGCAGAGCAACTCTCACTATGAAAAACACAACAGATTTTTACACTTTAGGTTTTCAGTTTAGCTCAGTGGGTGAACAGGTAACCAGATGCTACATTACTGAAGAGCAGTGACCCGGGTTTGAGTCCAGCCCATGGCCCTCTGGTGCACATCTGCCCCATGACTAAACGTAAATAAATTTGCTGTCAAAATTATCACTGTTATTGACTAAGTCACATTATCTGTCCATCCATCCGTTAAGCATAATCTTAAAAGTGTGTCCTGAGTATGGACCTCCTAGTTGGACATGCCCAAATCACTTCACCCAGGAGACATCCTAATCAGAGAAGCCGTACTCTGAGCCACACAAAGCTCTTCATCGTGCCTCTAAGAGAGAGCCCAGACACTCTTCTCAAGAGTCTTATTTCTCCAGCTTCTGTGAATGGTACAGCATCCAAATTATGGCGAACACGGCTCATTCCCACCCCAAAGAGGGAATTCCACCTCTTTCCTGCTGAGACCTGTAATCTCTGCGCTAGAAGTGCCAATTTTTTTGTGCCATATCATCTGCAAAAAGCAGAGGTGAAATCCAGAGACCATAAGACCCTCAATGTTTTTGCTTTGCCTGGAAATACTGTAAATCAAAATTAGGAACAGAATCTTAATCTCGTACAGGGGCAGCCCTGCTGGAGTTAAACAGCCACTCCCTTGACTTTTTTCTGACAATACAAAACAAGCTTTCAGTACAGCTGTAGAGGGATAGAACTGCCCATAATTACAGGCCAGATAACCCAAACTTCACAAGCACAGCCCACAGGACACTGTACAGATGTCTACAACAAATTAAATGTAGCCTCATAGGCCCATAGAAGAAGTCCAATGTTCCATGACCAGGAAGAAAAAACACTTTGTGTGGATACTGCAGAAAGACTCTGCCCATTAGTTAAACTTCAGATTGAGGAGGAACAGAGTCTTACAGAGGGATCGGGGGGGGGGGGGGGCTCTTGAAATTGAGGGGAATTGCCAAAAAAAGAGATATTGATGAGACATAAAGTGATTTGACAGGCATACCTTTGAATTTTAAAGCTTCACATGCTTTCGATGAGACTTTCAGTGTAGGTGGGATGAGTAAGCCTCCACACAAACACACACATGTGAGTTTTGGATTTAGGGGCTGTCAGTGACACTTGAATATAAATTTTACATGTGTTTTTAAGGAGTGCAAAGTCTGTTTACTGCTGTAAACGGTGGACCCGAGTCTGTATTTTCAGTTGTGATAGTTTTACGAGCTGCCAGGAAGCTTAGCTTCCATCCCCACCTAAGATGTAGGTGGTGAAATGTTTAAAGAGTCCCAGATTCAGGAAACAAATGACAGTTTCTGATGCACAGTGCGTGCCTAAATCTCATTTCTTTTTCTGTCACAGGGAGGGGAAATAAGTTTCTGTCAAAATCAAACATAAAAAGAGATGACGCAGAAAAGGTTAGATTCAAGTTGAAGCTTTCAATCTCTCTGTTAAGATCCCTGGTGTAGACACCCGCTCATGCATCCACCCGCTGCCACGGTGACACAGAGGAGCTCCGAGAGACATGTACTTCAATTCAATTAAGAGCAAATTAAAATGAAACAATCCAAGAAGATGAGATTTCACACGTGATCTTTGCTGTGGGCCACAAAGAGAGCTGCATGGTGAGGATTGAGCTCTGGGAGCGAGGGGCATGCTGGGGCCCTGTGCCGTTTCCTCTGTCACCACCTGGGTCTCTGTCTAATTAATAGTGTGTGTATTCTGGGAATGAACAGAGGAAGACAGGGAGAGAGGAACGGAGACAGAAAATTAATAACTTGTGTATTTAGGGACTGAAGCAAAGGGTGGAGAAAAGGTGGTGAAAGAAAGAGATTGACCTCCTTTTTTAGACATGGGTGATGTCACAGTGATGTCATCATAGTCAGCGAAATGGAGCAATACATTTGCTCTTTTGATTTGGTGCATTTTTAAATATTTGAGGCAGAGGTTCGTAGAGAGAGAACCAAAGCCAGAACGATAAACTTTCTAGTTTTTTTTAAATTTCAGCCTTTTATGCAACTTTTGTGACTTTCTGCACATAATTATGCAACTAGTCTGTCCCTGTCTCAAACTCTAATACTCACAAATATGCTATCACTAATTATATTTTCTAAACTACTCTTTTGTAAAAATATAAATGACACTATATGAAAAACTATGTTCACTTAAACAAAAACACTGGTTTGGTGTGGACCAAATCTGGCCTCTGGCAATTTTTAATCCACCCAAAAAAACACTTTAGGCTCTAAATACACTTTGGCCCACTTTGCTGTAGATATGTTCTGGAAGCTAATACGCTAACTAGCACAGATTAGCATAAAAAGCAAAGCTGAGTTTGAAGGTAGGCAATACCAACAGAGGAGGAAGACAGAGAACTTATTAAAGTTTATAACACAGACCTACAGACCAGAGGCTGTTCTTGTGTAGCACTTTTTTTACTCAAGCACTCAGAGCACATCACACTTCATGTCTCATTCACCAGTACAATCTTAAAAGCACTGTGTCAACTACCAGCACAGAAATGCAATGTATCCATTTGCTTGATTAAGTGATAGTCAGCGGGGTGGTGCAGCTCTTTGTGCTTTTGCCTCACAGTGAGAAGATCCTGGGTTTGAGTCCACCATCTCTGTGGAGTCTGCTTGTTTTCCTCGTCTGTGTGGGTTTGTCTGGCTTCCTCCCACTGTCTAAAAACATCCAGTCAGTGGGGTTAGTGGCTCTAAGTTGTCCATAGGTGTGAATGGTTGTCTGTCCTTCTGTGTTGGCCCTCCAACAGACTGGTGACCTGTCCAGGGTGCAGCAGGGATAGGCTCCAGCCCACCTACACCCCTGTGTTGGCTAAGGAGAGGTAAATGGATGGGCTCAGTAACATTATTGCTGACTTTTTGTTTGGTGAGTGTGGCTTTACGTGAACCCAGCTGTAGATGAGGAAGCCATGTCAGACATTCGTTGTTTAATTAACATTAGAGCATATCCAAAAAGTGTCTATTTCAAACCCTTAATGTGGGGGATAAGAAGGGAGTCTAGCAGACAGAAAAATGTGTACTTGGAAGTGCAGTCTGTTCATTTCTTTTATTAAGACACTCTTGGGCCAAAAGGAATCAAAGGAAATTTCATATCAATCGATTTGGGGCAGTACACTTGGGTTTGGAGGCACAAGCATGAACCTGAGGAGGCAGAAAAATCACTTTTGCTCCAAAACACAGAGAGACAGATGAGAGCAGATTGCTGTTTTTTGTAGCCACCGTGTCATGCTAGTACATGTTTGTTGGATGGCTGACAGCAAAGCTTAACAACTCTATCTTCCAGGGGCATAGTAAATCCTCAAAGATTGGCTGTCTCAACCGAGGGAGATAGATTTTGGAGAGCATGCATTTGGCTGTAATTTACTTTTGAGTTTCCTGGAGGAGTGATGGCTCTTATTCAGTCCAAAATCATACATACTGTAAACTTATCCTCTTTCCACTTGAGAGCAAAATATACGTTGAATTGTGACAAGAAGGATTATGCTGCTGACCCTGCAGACTTCAAAGTGTGTATGTGTACACTCCTTGAGAGGCCCGTGGCACATTCAACGACCAAGTCTGGCAACTTTTTAATGTTGATTAGGATTGCTGTTAGACGATATTAGCAGGCCGGCTCCCCTAATTATGTGGTGAAAAGAAGGTGGGCTTTAAGAGAGGCCAGCATGGAAATGGCAGTTTATGGCAAAATTGGCTAGAAAGTAGAAAAGAGTTTGCAAACTTTTTAATATGCCAGTAAAAATGCCTCAGCCTACATGTCAATACACAAAGATGTTTGCCAAGTCTTGGCTCACTTCAAAGGCAGTACTCAGACACATTTAACACTATCATGATATGACCATGTGATAATCTTTCCTTGTTAAACCCACGTTCTTTCTTGGAGCAGAGTGGTGCTGTGGAAGCGTGCAGGGCCTCTAACCCATGGGTGGATCGATCACAACCATCCGTTGCTAATGGGGAAAACTGTCAGCCAGCAGGGCTCTTCCTTTTTTAAGACAAATAAGCACCCACTTCCAAAATTGTCCTGGCTGAGCTGGCTTCACCTATTGCTGTTGCGGTGTCAAAGCAAATGATGACTTGGAAGCAGAGCTGATGTGGCTAAGCAGCCTAAGGCTGTGGATTTAGGCAGCAGCTGCTATGGAGGCAAAAGTTCTAGTATTTCTCGCCAGGCTTTTGGGGCATGAGGTCACAAAGTTGTGATAATGACAAGAAACTGGGAAAACTCATCTGAACAAAAGCAATTCAGAAACTAAAAAATGTCTTTCCTGTGTGTTCAATGAGCGTCCATCTTTCTTCGAGTAGAAAATCAGTTTTTTATGAGAAAGTGAGGCTTCAGATACATTTACGCTTTGGTGTATTCCCATAAAGAAATTGTGCTGGCAGATAAAAAATCTATTTGCTAAAATAAAAATGAGCCTTGGCATCACACAGTACCGTCCAAAAGTCTCGAGCCATTTCTCTATTTGTCTTCCAAGAAGCCAGACTTCCTTTTCATTTTTAAATGAACGATCGCTGAAGATCGTTCAAAGTTGTTCTTTGGACATTGGCTACTTTTTCACTCATTTTCAGCGCAGTCGTTCTACATGACCATTTTCAGACGAGAATCGTCTGATTTTTGGTTGTTAAGCTACTTAACACTGACCTGTGAATCATTCAAACATGAAAAGGTGCCCAACTGAAAACACTATCGACAGCAGACGAACAACACTGAAAGTAATGCCTGTTTCCAAAGTTATGTGCTTAGGAAACAGGCAAAAAATCAGCAAAGACCTTATAGGAACTTAAGCTTCAGCTAATTTATCTACTGTTTGCTGAAGCCTCATCAGAAGTGGCCTGAGTGGAGGGGTGACCATTTTTAAGAATGGGAATCATGGAGAAAAGGCTGAATTATGCCAAATTACACAGAACTGGACTGAAAATTTAAATTATGTCCCAGTTACTCCAGAGACTGAATATTGGGTTTTATAAATAAAAAAAGTCTGTTATTGAATTTAAGCTGACACCTTCAATCAGTCAAATCTTGATTGTTAGATTTAAATTCCTCTGTGGTGGTGTGCAGATTCAAAAATTGTGGCATTGTCCAAATATGACCCAAAGTCAAGTCAAAGTGACTTGATTTCAAACAAAAAAGCCTCGAGTGAGACGTCTCCATTCTTTGCTCTTTCGGTCTACCTATGACGGTCAGCATAGGTCATATTTTGAATATGAATCGAATACGAATCAAGGTGCCCACCTTTCAATAAGTGATCAATTCATTATATTCTCAACACATGCTGTCTTGATATTTAAGGCTAAAATTTTCCTTCATAAAGCCATTTTAAACTAAGGCAGTTCCTTTGGTGAAGCTTTAAGTACATAACAGCCCTCTTTAGCACACTGATTCCCAAAAGCCTTCAATAGGAAGAACAGTTGCCAATCTGGTTTTCCCTTGTTAAGCACCAGTCACTTCTGTGACTTGCTAATTGGATGCTAATAATGTGTAATTAGCCTCTGGAGATTAGGGACAATACTGTGACATACAACCAAATGTTCTAATGTATCTGCACCCACCGGGGCCAGCACGTGGGTTGTTGTGTAAAACGCTTTGTCTGAAATGTTTCTCTGCATAGTATACAGCATGTCAACATTATGGGAGGTGATTCATGCATCAAAGCAGACACTTGCCACACAAATGGTTTTCAAAGTTGGGAACTTTAATAGTTGGAATGATCGTGAACATCACATTATTTGACTAAATCTTTGAGTCCACTGACCGTCTATCCATGCACATACTGTTGACTCTTCAAAGAAATAATGAGTATTATTTACAGCCTTTCCGCTGTTAAGATTCAGTTTATAAGAGAGGAATGTGTTAATAGCAGAGCAGCACCGACCCCAGCAAACATATCAGCAGGAGAGGTTTTTACATTTCGTAGCTATTCACAAGCTATTACAAAACAATGGCAGTACCCCCCCTTCTACCATTAAGGTTTGATTTATCACCCCCTGTGCAGTGTGACCACAGCGGATGGACCAAATAAGGCAAACCTTGACATTATTAGTAGACTGTTCATCTGTTTTATCTCTATTTTACCATTAAGGGCTATATGATGAATTGCACACCCCGTGTTAATTCAGCCTAGTCTACTTTTTATAAAAATGTGTTTTTAATAGTGCTGTGCGATATGACCAGAATCTCATATCCTGATGTGACATTTCTCATCCCAATAATGACATATATCATAAAACAGTGCTTTTTCTGTAAACTCTGTGAATCTCTGCAACTCAACTTGTGTGAAGTGTTTCCAGCCGGGCGTCGTGTACCTGGAGTCGAGTGTTTTGACCGATGCATGAAACAATATTTTTTTAGATATAAGTTGTAACGGCCGCCATTTTCTTTGTGAGTATTTATTACACGGCGTGCTGCGGGGGAAAGCCTGTTCTAACGTTTGAGGTTTATTTTGAGCACCTGACGGCTCGTTTTGCTTCTCATCCGTAAACTCTCTCCTTACTCTTTCACGATTCTTGCATCAGTGGTAGAAGAGGTTTGTCAGGTTTGAGTTTGAGATGTGGACCGGTTTCCTGCATAATTTAGATAGTACAGTTTTCTGGTCTGTGTCAGACTTTTCATAACCAAACCATGTCCATGCTGCAGAGGTGTTTGGACTGGTCCATCTGTTTGGAGCTGCCTGGTTCTGTCTCATCTTCACTGGTCATGCTGGTATTCTCTGTGCCTGCATCCTTGTGGTGACCATCCCAACGATGAAAAACTAGCTGTAAAAAGTGTATTTTGCGACATCACGAAACAAACAATAGCGTATAATAAGAAACGATGGATGTTTTAATTTTGTCATCCAATACATTTTGTCATATCGCACAGCCTTTAATGCTATCCATCATGATAGTTTTGAGTGGACTTAAAGTCCAGAATGCTCTAGCTAATCAAGGTGCCATGCTTGGTCAACATGACCCAACCTTTTACTCCAGCCATCCCTGTGCCAAATCACACATCCGGATCCATCACTACCCAACAACTTCCTGCAAAGAAGGGCTGAAAAACTTCTCCCCTTAGTTCAGTTTATGAGCCATTTTGCTAAGTTGGATTTGAGACATGCTTATCATCTGTTTTTTTTATCATCCATTTTAAATTAAGAGTGCGATGAGTGGGAGACAGCCATTAACACACCTCTCAGTTGACCTCACAAATGCTCCAGCAGCTTTCCAACCCATGATAAATGATGTTTTGAGAGACTATTTGAATCTGTTTGTTTGTGTGTATTTAGATGCTATGCCTATCTTTTCCAAGGACCTTGACGAGCACAAGCAGCATGTAAGAAAGGTGTTGCAGAGACTCCTGGAAAACAAGCTCCGTGTAAAGGCAGAGAAATGTGAATTTCATGCTTCATCTGTTTCATTCTTTGGCTACATATTGGAGAGGAGGTGAGATCAACACTGGCAAAGTCAAAGAAGTAATAAACTGGGCTGCTCCTTCCACATGCAAAGACTTTTAGTGCTTCTTAGATTTGCCAGTTTTTATATTGCGGTTATCAGAGACTACAGAAAGGTTTTTGACATTTTAACAGAAGTCACTTCAATCTCTGTTCCCTTTGTTTGGTCTTCAGAAGCTGGTATGTTTCAGTGTTCATTGGAGGAATATACATCTGCACCTGTTCACCTGCCTTCAGTTCGCTGTGGAAGTGGATGCCTCAGATGTTGGGGTTTTATAGCAGCGCTCTAAGCCTATAGCAAGCTGCTCTGGTGCATTTTTGTCTTATGTGGCCTGAGAGATTTGACTCTTGCCAAGATTGGTGGACTTTGTTCTTTGGGTGATATAGGCCCTACCACCCAGGGCCTTGGAAACCAGATGCTCTTTCTCAGTAGTTTTTTGTCAAGTTTCCAGGGTCTCTATCCCCAGCAGACTGTTAGGATTCAGAGATTCTTTTATTGCTACCATATAATCTGCCTTATGATAAATGCATTAAGAACATGTTTTACAGTATTATTTTATCAGTAATATTTCTTACAGCGTTCATATTGCATTGAATATGTTTGTCATCACATTCATTCTATTCACAGGTAGAGTTCATTTTATACACCTTGCATATCTGTGCTTGTTTAATTCAATTCAATTCAATGTAATTGTGTTTTATGTATTAACTTTAAGAAAGTTAATGTACAATTTTAGAGAACGACTGGATAGTTCGAGTAACAGTATAATTTTAGCACTCACAGATCCGATAGTGAGTGGTTCCCATTACTCATCCAGTCTGAGAAGGCACTGGTTAAAGCGTTTGTGTATTTATTGATTTATTTTAAGTAATTGTGTTTTATGTATATTATGGTTTTATATTTTTACAAATGCTTTATATATATATATATATATATATATATATATATATATATATATATATATATATATATATATATATATATATATATATATATATATATATATATATATATATATATATATATATATATATATATATATATATATATATATATATATATATGTATATATTTAATGGTTTATACCTTGTGTTGTTGGGGTGGTGTGTGTGTTTCTGTCTTGTTTTTATGGACATGAAGTCTGCCAATAAAGATTCAATTGAATTGAATTGAATTAAACAAGCACATCATGCATTTATCATAAGATAAATGCATTAACGTTTAGAGTTGATGTTCCATCCAAGAGGGTTTTAAGCTTCACTGGTGAGAGTGTCCAGGTGATACATGTTGAGGGAAGATGAGAACATAGCAGGTTAATTGCATGCATGCTTACAATACACATATTAATCTAGTAGCAGGCCTGAGCGAAGGCCCAAGTGTCTTCTGCTTCTTTTTGAGACCTGCGCCAATTCTGTCTACTTAGTGATTGATGACGAGGGTCCATTATTAGCCCTTAAAGACCCTTAAGCTTGAAGTTTATTACCTTAAAAGGCAGGTGTTATAGAAAAGAGAAGTTATATGACTGTTTATAGTTATTAAGATGTACATGATGTACCCTTGTCTGTAAACAATGTATTTTTGACCTGTATTGATGTGTATGTGGGGGCGTGATCCTCTATGCTATAAAACCAGAATCTAGTGTATTTTTGTCAGAGGAAGACATATGCTGATATTTCCTCTCCTGTGTTAATAAACTCATCGTTTGATTGCACTTGTCTGGTGCCTCCGTCGTTTGTTGTTCTGGTCTGCAGTTGATCGATCTCGCTTCAAGACCCTGGTTTCACAAAGTCCTAGACTGTGTCCTAGTCCTAGACTCACGGTGTACCCTTGTCAGGTAATAACATGGTAATAATCACTCTTATAGACTTATTGTCTGAGGCAACTAATTTTATTCCCCTTCCTAAACTTCGTGCTATTTTATTATCATGGCATTCCTGTTGACATAGTTTCTGATAGAGTGCATAGTTTACATCACCGGTCCCCAACCCCCGGGCCACAGACCGGTACTGATCCATGAGTCGTTTGGTACTGGGCCGTGAGAGTTGAGACTTGGGTGTGAAATGTATGGTTTTCAGGGTTTTTATCGTTTTTTTATTGTTATTTTTGTATCGTTAACCCGGTTTCCCTGGGTCTTTCCCTGGGTGTTATGAATAAATCTTTTTTTGGTACCGGTACTGGTTTTGTTTTGTTTTATTTATCCGCGACCCCTTAAAGGCCAGTCAGTGAAAATATTGTTGGACATAAACTGGTCTGTGGCGCAAAAAAGGTTGGGGGCTGCTGGTTAACATAACAGGTTTCAGGAGGTGTTTTGAAAGGCTTTAGGGATCTCCATCTCCAAAGCAGCAGACAAACCGAGCAGACAAATCAGGAGTCCGAAGAAATCTCATACTCCTTAACCTCAGCAAATCAATCTAAATGGAGCTCTCATGACCCATTGGTTGGGTATGTGCACACCTTTCTGGGTTGATCCCTGCCATCGGGGCTCATCCTAGTTTAAGCCTCTATAGGTTTCTTACCCGCGCTGTTTTCCAGCCAGGAAAGAAGGAAGCATTATTCTCTGTTCACCATCACCTGTTCCACTAAATCTTGGACCTGACCAAGGCTCTTTGCAGCATGGCTAACCGGAGCAGAAGATTGTAGCCAGGGGAGAAAGGCAGGGTCTTCTGTCGATCTACCGGAGTGTGCTGCCTTTAAGAAAAATTCGTCAAAAACCCCATAATGACTCACAAAGAGGCCTAAATCTTTGAGAATTCATAGTACTTCCAAGTTTCATAGCCGAAACCTTTCTTGTCCAGTTCTCGACAGAATATAGAGAATATATCTTTATATTTTCATACCATAACATAAGGTGTCAGTTGAGATGTTTTCTTTTCTTACAACTCTTCAACATGATCTCAGTCAATTCCACTATCAAGTCTTTTTTAAAGACACATTTGTTGTAAATCAGCACAACCACTGAATTCTACACATTTAATCGCTCATCACCAACAAACCTCGTAGACGCAGGATTAGGGTTAGACTGCATACATACTAAGCCAGCACAGTTTCAGAAACAAGAAGATGCAAACGAGTACTCTTCCATACATTGGCCTTATGTTTTGAGATTTCTGTTTGGGAAACTAATAGAGGTGAAAATTCCAGGTAAATAGGTCGATGTGAACCTAACCCATCGCTAACACTAAACACTAAGTCACTGGTGAGCAGGTGGATGCTCTGTGCATGTATAGGATATTTGTCCACTGTCTATTATCAAATGTCAAAAGTCTCAAAGACGAATTAAACCTGATTGTTTCATTTGCATTCTGTCCACACATAACAGCTATGACTAATTGCACAACTGAAGCATAACATAAGCAAACAAAATGTTTTCTGCTGTCACTAAAAGAGTTTTTTGTGTTACATTCTAAAAGCTTTTGGAAACTGTCAAAATACTCCTCTTGTTTTTTAAATTAATCCCTTTGCATTAAGTAGCACTTTTGTATTTTCTTAGAAAGTTTTGATTAATCGCCTCCTGTGCAGTCCACCTACTGATGATGGACAGCAGAATTTAAATAAGACCAGTGAGGCCTTATTTTTCTTGTGTGCCATCTGATTAGAGTGAAAACTGTCTATAAAAACTGTCATTCACCATTTTCAAAATGAGTCACGGTGAGCATAAAATGAGAAATGTTGATCTTCACTGGGCTTTTTGTGGCAGGTGCTTTGCAATCAGCAGTTTCAGAGTGAGTGCAGTCAAGTGGTCAGGGGCTGTGGCAGTGCTAACCAGAAGGCTGGTGGTTCGATCCCGGGGTCCTGGCAAGATGCTCAACCCAGAGTTTCCCCTAGTGCATCCACTGGAGTGTATTTATGTGTGAATATTGGGGTAAAAGTGCTTTCTTTGTAGGTGTGTGATTATGAGAATGAGGCTTGTAGTAAGAAAGTGCTCTGAGTGCTCAAGTAGACTAGGAAAGGTTGATGGAGGCGGTTGGAAGCGTGTCACTTATGCACACAATTATACATGATTATTTTTTGTCTGTTCTTTGAATGACTGTGGTTTATGAATGATACAAATAAATGGTAAATGTTTTTATATGGAACTATTTGCTTAAGGGCAAGGAGTGACATCAGCCCAATTACTCTCACCAGAGGTGACCGTGCGTTTGCCCTGGTTGCACCTAACCTGTGGAACAACCTTCCCATTGCTATTCGCATGTCTGACTCCATCCAATCATTTCAATGACAATTAAAAACTCACTTATTTAACCTTTTATCTTCCTATATATCTTCATCTACTTAATACCCAAGTTTGATTTGATATTCACCTAATTCTTGCGTAATTAGTGCCATCGACCTGTTAGCATATTCAGTACTTTGTCTTATATTATTTATGTTTTTACCTGCTGTTTTATTGTGAAGCACTTTGGTATACCGTTGGTTTTAAATGTGCTATATAAATAAAGTTGTATTGTATTGTATTATGTGGAAGTCGTCTACTCTGAGCACTTAAAGCACTTCATACAACATGTCTCGTTCACTAATTCAAACCCATTCATACAAGCACTGTTGTCTATGCTTCTTCTACCTGAGTGATTTCTACAACATTCACATGAATGCATTGGAGTACGACATGGGGTTCAGTACCTTGGACAGTTTGGCATGCAGGCTGGAGCAGTCAGGGATTGAACCAGGAATTAGGAGATGAGCTGCTCCACCTTCTGAACTGCAGCCACTTGAAACTGCTCATAAATGTGAACCCTCAGAAGTCCAAGTCAGCATATATACTAACACTACCCCACACTTTGGGAAAGCAGCACCAACGCTTGCTAGCAAATGGTGCTTTGTAATATCAAACTAAAACAAATACCTGAGTCCCAAATATCTACCAAGATGACCTAAAATATGCGTAACACTAAATGTGATACAGAACAGTTTTGCTTTTATATGTACTATTTTACATACTTTAACAGTATCATTATCGCATCATAAAACATCTAAAAAGCTTCTGTGTTATTTACAGTAAGATCTATCCACAACATAGACAACATAAGAATGGTTACTTTTTAGACTTCAGCATATTTTTTTTATGGTTTAGCACTTATAAGAATCAAACTGTCAAACAAATCCACATAAGTGAACTGTTACAGACTCGGTGAGGCTGCGTCTTGCTTTTAGCTCATTTTTAATCGGTCTTTTGATTTGGATGTGCCGTGTCTGTTAGTTCTAGAGGGTTAAACTCCTGTTAAAGACTCCACAAGAAACTGGCCTCACCATCCCACTCTAAAAATGGAAAAAGGAGCTAACATGACTGGCTGACTGGCAGGGTTGTACCCCAGTCATGTGTTGCTACACTGAGCTGGGGTTTTCCCCTCATAGCTGAGAGGTTCTCCAAACAAGCATTGAGGTCAAAATAGGGAAACTAGGGAAACAAAAAAAAAACAAAATAGGGAAACTGACCCATAAACTGCAAACAAACTACACACAGAGTATGAGTAGAGTGTGCACACAGTAAGCCTGTGTACAGAGGAAAAACATGCCGCCCACTGCGGGCACCAGCATGAAGTGAGGGGCACATATACGTATATCCCCATCCCCAACTGGGCATGTTTGCTGAGTTGTACAAATATAATGATCATCTTTAGCCAGCAGAGAAAAAACATTAACCATCAGAATTTCTTTTCTCCTCCTTCCATCAGCAAAACATACTTGGAAATCAGGATTTTAGAGTGAAGGGTGTAAATGCACACACCTACACACAGACATATCTGAGAGCTAATAGTCATGTTTACTTTTGAAATTTTACTCAATTACATTCACTTAGACAGGAATATTTAACGCAACATTCACACGAAAGCTTCACAGAGGCACATTTTTGATATTATGTTTCAATTAGTCTACAGACGGAAATCAAACATTTTCAGTGTTGTTACCACAGATACTGGGTGTTCTCGTTAAAACATTAGGATTAAGCATAAGGTATGGAGAGAAGAAATAAGAGAATTGAAGGAAGAACAATGAAAATGATGACGACAGAACAGATGAGGAAGCAGCCGACAGTCATTTTGTTTCCCCTGTGAATTCTAATAAACTCCAACACCCACAGACAAGGTAACTTACCACTATGAGAACACAGTGTCCCTGAAATTATACTCTAATCCTCAACCCACACTTTTCTTTCAGTACCTGAAAATCATCGGCACTTCTTCTTTTTATCTTTCTACTGCAGTGTGCTTTACACAGTGTCTCAGTCCTTCACACATTATTCTGGCCAAGTTTCTTCTTCTTCTTTTTAATCTTTGTGAGTTTTACATTTGCTGTTTTATCACAAATTATGCTTTTCTGAATGGAGAGATGATTGAGATGATTTGTACACAAGACGTGGGATGTTTTATATTGGTTTACAATACATGAATGCCAAATGACAGCTGTGTCAAGTTCCCAGAAGCCCTGGGCAGAAGTAGACTGATATTATCTGGAATGATGTAAAATTTCCAAAGCTTGGCATGCCTCGGGAGAGTCAAATAAAAGCTTGTGTCATTTGTTCATCGTGCTATAAAAGCTCAGACTTGATTCTTTAATTTTCTACAAATCTGTCAGATGTGGATTAGCAAATAATAATAATAATAATAATAATAATAATAACAGTCAGGATGGGCTGACAGAGGAAGAAAGACAAAGATTTAAGAATTTCATGTCTGGTGTTCCAAAGACAAAAGGAGAATAAGAGAAACTTCCATGTTGGTGAAATCGTTGGATTTGTGATTGGCGAGAGAAAAGCCAGAAGAAAGGCTTCCTGCGGTGTTGCACTAATCAATGGCAACCAGGCCTGTGAAGGGTCTTTTCTGGAGTGGGATTCTAGCCCAAAAGATGAAGAGACACACGTGCAATCAATGCATCACCTAATTGTCCTTCTGACCATCTGCAACTACTGCAAAGGTGACCTAGGTGAGGCAAGGCAACAGTGATTTTTGATCCAAGACTTGCTGATTCCAACAAACCTCCTGTCACCCAGAAGGTCCCAGAGAAAACCTGATACAGGGTTAGCTACTTTTAGGTTAGTTTTACTAGTTTACATTTGTGCGTGTGCAATGGTGATAGAGATGCTGGATTGGATTACTGTGTTTGGAGACATCAAGATTATGAACGTGAGTTTTCTTAATTCTTTTTTAGGTCTTGTAATGGACAAAGGTTGGACAAACAGCCGTCCTACACAGTCCTCCATATTCTGCTGTAATTCCAAATGTGTGATAATGAGAGAGAAGTCTTTCTTCCATATGGGTAATGTAGTGAGGTCAATTTGAGAGCACTCTGGTGGTACTCAGGTAGATTTAGTTTTAAACTCTTTAATTGTGTGATTCCACATTGGTCATAGAAATCTGTATCATCTAAAATCTTTCTGTGAAAAGCGAGGCAGCCAATCAGTGCACACCCACGGAAGAATCAAGGCTGATGTTTATGTTTGTGAATTTCCCCAACTGGTAGTAATAAAGCCAATCTTATCTTATCTGATCATATATTACTGTTTTCCCTGTGAATTCTAATAAAATCTATCACCACCCACAGACAGTTTAACTTACTACTATGAGAACAAAGTGTCCCTGAAATTATACTCTAATCCTCAACCCACACTCTGTTTCTTTCAGTACCTGAAAATCATCTGCACTACTTCTTCTTTTTATCTTTCTACTGCAGTGTGCTTTACACAGTGTCTCAGTCCTGCAAACATTATTCTGACAAATTTTCTTCTTCTTCTTTTTAATCTTTGTGAGTCTTACAACTTACAAACAACATGAATAGGCCCACAGTGGGCTTATTCGAGGCTCATGCATATTGGTGCCATGCATCACCGGTCAAGCATACTGCACATTAGGACCCCGATTCACGTGGGGGTGGTTTTAGAGTTTCTGGCAATGATGACTCATTTGGTGAACTTTCCACAAGTCTGACAAAAAGTGAGAATGATGGTGTGTAGAATGTGAACAAACTTTGTGTGAATGATAGGAAATAAAGACAAGACACTACAGCAGGTCCTACGTGTTTATTCCCTTACTGCCAACTTCCATACTGAAAGCCCCTATGGAGTTCAAATTTTTCTTTTAACTACACAAACATTATGGCCCTGATTTAACTCCATAAAAGCAGGATTAACAAATGTCTTAAGCTGTCTTCACTGCAGCTTCAGACCTTTCTAGGCCTCAGAGCTGCATGTTTGAATGTCCAGTGCAGTTGGACTGGATACTAGACTTTGCACTAGACTGCTGCCAGTAACACTGACTAAAAATACTAGTGTGATATTGGAGTGTGCTCATATTCTAGTGCATTCACTGCTAGCGTCCTGCATGATCTATCCAAGCAGCTCCCTGAGCTAAACCACATGAAGTATTACTAACAGTGTGAATTCATATGAAGCAGACTATTTCCTGAGCTGTACATGTGAAGAAAGGACAACTGTGTAAATAATCCCTGAGCCTACCTAAACTGTCCAGAGTTTATATTAGAAATGGCTTCATAGAACGCTACTTCACATTGTTCTTCATTTTAGGAATCGAATCAAATACTCCACAGAAAGTTTAGCTAACATGCAGGGAAATATTCATGAGGAGGCCAATCAGTGTTTCCTCAGCTCAGCTCAGAAAGCTTTAATCAGAGCACACGCCGTAGGTTCACTGCCATAGAGCTACGCTTTTGTGTTACTGCTTTTGGTTATTTCACTCTGTTATATGTGTACCTACCCCACAGTGCTCTCTCACTTTTATTTTCTCCCCTTTCACTCTGACTTATAACAACAACCTCCGCTGACGTGAATTCTTTTTTTCATCATTTCACAAGAAATATATCAGCAGGCACTCCACTGCCGCTGTTGGCCGATTACATTTTAATCTCATGCTGCAGATTACTGATTTGCGCTGTACAGATTAAAGGGAGTCCTGTTGTTTTCTTTGAGCCCTGCTCTGTCTAAAGCGAGAGAACTTGTAATCCATAATGTAATAAATGGCTGTGTGTGTGTGTGTGTGTGTGTGTGTGTGTGTGTGTGTGTGTGTGTGTGTGTGTGTGTGTGTGTGTGTGTGTGTGTGTGTGTGTGTGTGTGTGTGTGTGTGTGTGTCTTTGATCAAGGCGAGCAGAGTTAGTCCTAAGCTTACTCCTGTCTGTCATTGAGGCTAATCACAGGCTTAATGGAGCAAGGGGATATGTTTGATTTTATATATAGAAAGAGACAAGCACACATTTGCCATTTTCACACACACACACACACACACACACACACACACACACACACACACACACACACACACACACACACACACACACACACACACACACACACACACACACACACACACACACACACACACACACACACACACACACACACACACACACACACACACACACACACACACACACACACACACACACACACACACACACACACACAAAAATAAAGCTATGACATTTGAATACTAATAGAGACGACTGACATATATCCACAGCCAGAGATACATTACTTATGCATGTATTCACATTGCTGGACACAGAATACATTTTAGCAGCAGTAGTGTGCATTTGTATCAATGCTATATCTTTGTGTGTGTGTGTGCATGATTGCATGGCCTTATGTGCGTGTGTCTGCGTATGACTAACAAGTGTGGTAATATGGTTGGACTTTCTGAACAAGTGGTTTTCCTTCGTCTGTCACCTCCAAGAAAGGTTAAAAAAAAACCAACCTTGAATCCAATCCTCCTCATTAAAGAGCAAGGGATTAAGGGGGAAAGTAAAAATAGCCCACATGAAGAGACGGATAAGACACTTTAGTCTTGGGCTGATGGCAAAAAATGTCCCTTTCCTCTCTGGCTTTTATCTTGCACTCATTTCTTTCTAAGCTCCTAACATTTTTTCTCAAATAACTGGCACAACCCTCGAGGTCCACGTTGTTTTATTGCTCTATTTGGAAATGACTAAATTACACATTACTAGTGTATCAGTCAAATGATGCGTTTTAATGGTAGAATAATGTCACAGCTGTCACTGAAATACGCCATGATGGTATCTGGTGTTCTGTGTAATCTGAGGCCCAAGTGCCTTACACTTGCATTCTTTCAAATGGCCAGCAGAGGGGCGACTTTTTGGTTACAAACACGAGTCAGACGTCTATGGCAAACTCCCCTATTGGCTCCTGTTATAGGTGAGTTTATCTGTCAAGTCCTGCTGACTGTAACATGTCTCATTTTGTTCTGTAAATTCTTCAGACATGCAGCATTCTTCATTCGGCTGATCTCTGTACTCAGTAACCCTTGTACCAGCAGTCCCCAATGATTGGCTGCCCCTCACAAACAAGACCACACCCATGAGCTCTGTGCTCCAAATGACAGAAGGTCCGTTTTCACTGACATCACAAATCCAGGAGTTACAAGAAATTGTCTGAAGCAGACCGTTTAGAGCAGTCTGAAGCCTGATGGATGGATTTTGTGCATATGCTGCCTTCATGCTGACTTTGCTATAATAATTCACCATTTTAACCACTGTAAAAGTGTCATAAGTCCCTTGTCATCCCAGCATTTAATACAGCATGCTACAACAAATATCAAATGTACGAGGGCTTTACTACTAGCTTAATGCTATATCTATTATTATTGATAACACATTTGCTCACTTATGGTTGCTGATTGTTTTCCCAGTCTATGCAGGACAACACAGGAAAATGTAAAATGGCTCGTTCTTACATCTGTCAGGGTCCTGGGTGGTTTGACCCAGCATTTTGAGTTTCTTGTTGATGTAATTTTGTATTATGGTTTATTATTTAAGGCTCATTTGGTAATCCTGAGTTTATTCTATGTTAGCTTTTCTACATTTAGGCTCCCCTTGTGTCTTTGCCCTCTGTGTGTCACTGTTTATGTGTGTGAGTCCTTGTGTCTTGTTTCTGTCATGATACAGCTGTGTGGCAGGAAGCATGTCGGAACCAAACACAAGACAGACGAATAAACTTGAAAAGCTGCTTTATTGCAGTGCAAAAGCAAAGCAAACCTAAACTAGAAACTGGAAACTAAAGCGAGACACTAAAGACAAGAATCACAGGGAGCATGGAGAGAAACACACAGCATGAAGAGGGGACGACGCAACACTGACAGAAACACAGGGCTAAAATACACTGAGGGAAACGAGGAAATGAGACACATGAGGGAAGCACAGCTGGGAGCAATCAACATGACGAGACCAGGGTGAAGCAAAACTAGACACACTGACATAAGACAAGGGACCGTCAAAGTAAAACAGGAAGAATAACACAGAGACGCCGACTTGACACTGATGTTTAGGATATTTCATGTTTTTTTTCTAGTTTTCCCCAGTTTAGCTTATTGTTTATCTTTGTTTTTGTCCTGTTCAGCCTTAATAAACGGCTCGTTTTCTGTTAGAATCAAGTTTTGTTTTTGCGTGTCTGCACTTGGCTCCTCCTCCTCACTCCATGCAGTCTGCTTCTGCAACTGTGACAACATCTGCATGTACCTCCTCTTTAAAATGGTTAAATCAGTTTACTCTAGTAAAACTGTCCCTTCAGTGAGCGGTGTTTTTCTTTTCAGACTGCTGAAAATGACAGGGAGTGAAAAAAAAAATATCAAATTTTAGGACATTTAAAATCTAATTTTATGTTTTCATCCCCAACACTGAGGCCTCTGAACACTCGTGACACCCTGAGGGAGAAGCAGGCCTAGAGGACAGAGGAGTGTCTCTTTTTATTTTCATGAGATCCAGGCAGGAAGAGATAGGAAGTGATAGTGTGATTAAATTCTTTTATGGAAAGTTTTCAGTCTCCACAGAGAGAAAGGGGTGTCACGCGTGCAGACCATGTTTTGATAAAGGTGCCAAGCTCTTCTAATAAGATGTGGTGGAGATGAAATGATGAATGGTAACACGGGATCCTAAGTGTCAAGAATTCAAATTAGATGTGCAGTTTGTAGCCAATGTCAATAAAAAAAAAGCTTCCCGAGGAAATTAATCAGTGTTCCAGTAGGTTAATTGTTTGCATGGCTAACAACTAAAAAAAAAGCTTCAGATAAAATGATCTCTGAAGGAATCTGTGTCTTTATGAGTTTGTAGTCTGCAGAGAAATGACAGGAAATGATGCGAGTAGGAGATGGGGACACATGCACCAAACTGGAGATATTACAAAACAGATATGATGAATGTGTTAGAGTCACAGAGCATTAGTGTACAACTGTTCCTTCGTTCCCCCCTCATTAAACACTGTTGCGATTGAGAAATAAGCTAGCATGTTTAAAATAACACATTTTGAAAATAAATATAAGTGCCTGCATCGCTGCTGTACAAATATATCAAAAGGAAGTATGTTGGTGTGCAACTCTGCAACTATAGAGCCAAGGATGCCTAAAAACAGCCAGAGACACAAAACTGCACCCAATCATGTCACAGATTTCCGCTGGGTGCTGTTTACCCAGGAGGCTTGTGTTCCCTGACTTCAGCCTTTACAAAGCAACATAAGTACCCCCCGGGTAAAACAGCAGCAGGTCTGGGGAAATTTCTGTCCTAATGACCATCACCTGCAAACTCCATGGAAGCAGAATAAAATAGCAAATTTCAGTTAAACAATGAGTAGCCAGTTAACTATAAACACACAGCTACATACAGCAAAACTTTACTTTTAAGTTCTGCAGAGTCCCATGAAGAAATGTTCATTATAATGCAAAAACTGCATAGTTCAGAAATAAACTTGGATCACAGCAGGAAGAATATCTCATATCACCTTCAACATCAGATGACTATTTTTCATGTTGTTGTAATGTCATAGCTGTGCAAATCAGGGGAAATATCAAAGCAGAGCTCGTTCTGTAGTCAAAGCAAATGTAGATGATGAAAGCTCATAAAGATGAGGTTGTGCTGGATCCTTGAGTGCAAGTCCTGCCTTGCACTCAAGGACCTGGGGCTTGTGTCCCACGTGAACTCAAAAGTCATTTTTTGCTAGACTGAGTTGACTTGTTTTTTATACAGTGGCTCGGAGAAGTCAAATCCACTGCAAAGAAGGAAAAGCAAATAGCAAAATGCTGCAAAAGCTCACAAAACACAAGTGAAGGGTTTTTGGGAAGACAATAATGTGAAGAGACAGCTGTGACATGCTAACAGCAAACAGCTAATAATAAACATGTATCCACAGTTCATGTGCGTCATGCAATTAAAAGCACATTACCTTGCATCTTTTTCTTTCTCACATCACCGATGAAACCTTTGCTTCTTTGAAGCGTCTCTTGGATATTTTGATTTCTGACTCCTCAAAAATAACTAAAAACAATGATTTCAAAACTAACTGGAATAAAACAAAAACTATACGTAAAAAGTTGGCAAATTGGACACAACTTAAGGATGACTGACTGGAGGAATGCGCTCTTACAAACTACAAATGTAACAGCTTAGAAATACAGCAAAAGCCCATCGACAGACTGGCAACTGGTTCAGTTCAAATCTGTTCAGTTTTATTTGTTATTCGTTTAATTTTTTTTCCCTACAATGGTGGCAGTGGCAGAAACAGCAGACCTCCAGACATAATAGCATTCATCCATGAAGACAGTGCAGGCCAGGTTCAGCAGTGGGTAACTCAGAGGAGGATGAGGGCCATCCAGAGCAACAGACCAGGAAAAAAAGGGTGACAGAGACAGAGAGGATGAACTACGGGACTCAGAGAGGACATAAGGTTGCAGAGATAAATGGAGGAGAGGAGACAAGGACATAGGAAACAAGACAGAGAATGGACAGATTGTTGTGGAAAACTGAAATGTACATAAATAAAAAAAAACATAAAGTAAATTGTAATATAAATGTATTTTATTTACACAGCCTATTTTAACCATGTACAACATAAAGAATCTTTTGAACACATGAATTATGAAAATGTGTAAATATAACAAAGAACAACACAGCAGGAAAAACATGGATATTTAAAAAAAGACACCTATTAAAAACTCCAACCTGAGTGTGTCCCAGGAGGAACAGACTGTTTGAACCAGGCCTGACAGGAAGTGCTGCATACAGAATGCTGTTAACATAATATGTAACCATGCTTGAATGTTAGTACTATGCAGATATATTAAAGTTGCCTTCTTTTTTTTTTTTTTTTTTTTTTTTAAATTTTCACTATTCTAAAAACAACGCCACTATATAATGCTTGACATAAGGGAAAGGGGCTGGTGCACCTCCAGCACCTGGTAGGAAGATGGCCTGGACCCTGGTCATCATTATTCCAAAAGACTGCTCAATAATAGAGAATGCCCTGGAATGATGACTGTTAACACGTTGGGCTCCCACCTTAATCTCTTGTAGGGAGTGATGAGGGGGAATGGATGTTGGAGGCATGGGCGCCTTCCATCTGTGAGGATAAAATGGCCTAGATGAAGGGCTGTGGTGGAGCACCCTGGAGTTATGAATAGACCCAGGCTAACCCACATACGTGCTGATGAGGCAGCTCTGATGGTCACAAACCACCTGCAACGTAATAGAGGGGAACAGTTTGCTGTTCCTGTAGAGTAGAATATCAGGCCGCTCAGAGGCTTGATAGGGATGGGGATGATTGGACCAGCTCTGTAAACCCATGAGCCATGACATCTCGGTCCTCAGGGGTCTGAGGTAGGTGGCTGACCTGCTGGTGAAAGGCCACCACATCCTCTGTGACTCTGTAATGAAGAGTGTAATGAGGCATCCCTGACACAACTCTGTTGGACGCTCCACTTGCAAGCCAGAAAAGAAAAACCAGGACGTCAGCTGTTACACCCTGTCCATATCTCCAACCCTGCTTAAGCAGATTCAGCAGCACTGCCAGAGACGCCCTGCTCAGCTGAAAATCAACCCTCATTGTTGAAGAGTTAATAGTCCCACATTCAAATTCTTTCTACAGTAAAAATCTGAAATATAAATGACAAAATAAATAAGCTTTTAATGAGCTCGCATCAACTTTGGATGCTTTCCAGTAAATTTACACACAGACCAAAGATCTTAAAAAAAAAATCAAGACATGTATTTTTCACTGTACCTGTCTGTGTGTGTGTGTGCGGTAACCGTACCTCACCTGCTGTAATCAACTCACCTGCTGTAATCAACTCACCTGCTCCTCACCTGGTGATCAGTCGGCTCCCTTCAAATACCGAGGACATTCCTTCAGTCGATGCTTGAGTGTTAAACCAGTGGATGTAGATACTCGCCTCCGTCCCGTCTGCTCACCTGTGTCTGTGCGTGCGCCTCTCACCGTTGCCTCTTCTGCCCATGAGTCTGCCCAGTTTTCTTTAAAGAGGATTTGAGTGTGTGAGTTGGAGAGAGAAGTCTGTTTCACTATCGAGTTAAAGATGGAGTGGAATCTACAGGGAGTGCAGAATTATTAGGCAAATGAGTATTTTGTCCACATCATCCTCTTCATGCATGTTGTCTTACTCCAAGCTGTATAGGCTCGAAAGCCTACTACCAATTAAGCATATTAGGTGATGTGCATCTCTGTAATGAGAAGGGGTGTGGTCTAATGACATCAACACCCTATATCAGGTGTGCATAATTATTAGGCAACTTCCTTTCCTTTGGCAAAATGGGTCAAAAGAAGGACTTGACAGGCTCAGAAAAGTCAAAAATAGTGAGATATCTTGCAGAGGGATGCAGCAGTCTTAAAATTGCAAAGCTTCTGAAGCGTGATCATCGAACAATCAAGCGTTTCATTCAAAATAGTCAACAGGGTCGCAAGAAGCGTGTGGAAAAACCAAGGCGCAAAATAACTGCCCATGAACTGAGAAAAGTCAAGCGTGCAGCTGCCAAGATGCCACTTGCCACCAGTTTGGCCATATTTCAGAGCTGCAGCATCACTGGAGTGCCCAAAAGCACAAGGTGTGCAATACTCAGAGACATGGCCAAGGTAAGAAAGGCTGAAAGAGGCACCACCACTGAACAAGACACACAAGCTGAAATGTCAAGACTGGGCCAAGAAATATCTCAATACTGATTTTTCTAAGGTTTTATGGACTGATGAAATGAGAGTGAGTCTTGATGGGCCAGATGGATGGGCCCGTGGCTGGATTGGTAAAGGGCAGAGAGCTCCAGTCCGACTCAGACGCCAGCAAGGTGGAGGTGGAGTACTGGTTTGGGCTGGTATCATCAAAGATGAGCTTGTGGGGCCTTTTTGGGTTGAGGATGGAGTCAAGCTCAACTCCCAGTCCTACTGCCAGTTTCTGGAAGACACTTTCTTCAAGCAGTGGTACAGGAAGAAGTCTGCATCCTTCAAGAAAAACATGATTTTCATGCAGGACAATGCTCCATCACACGCGCGTCCAAGTACTCCACAGCGTGGCTGGCAAGAAAGGGTATAAAAGAAGAAAAACTAATGACATGGCCTCCTTGTTCACCTGATCTGAACCCCATTGAGAACCTGTGGTCCATCATCAAATGTGAGATTTACAAGGAGGGAAAACAGTACACCTCTCTGAACAGTGTCTGGGAGGCTGTGGTTGCTGCTGCACGCAATGTTGATGGTGAACAGATCAAAACACTGACAGAATCCATGGATGGCAGGCTTTTGAGTGTCCTTGCAAAGAAAGGTGGCTATATTGGTCGCTGATTTGTTTTTGTTTTGTTTTGAATGTCAGAAATGTATATTTGTGAATGTGGAGATGTTATATTGGTTTCACTGGTAAAATAAATAATTGAAATGGGTATATATTTGTTTTTGTTAAGTTGCCTAATAATTATGCACAGTAATAGTCACCTGCACACACAGATATCCCCTAAAATAGCTAAAACTAAAAACTACTTCCAAAAACATTCAGCTTTGATATTAATGAGTTTTTTGGGTTCATTGAGAACATGGTTGTTGTTCAATAATAAAATTATTCCTCAAAAATACAACTTGCCTAATAATTCTGCACTCCCTGTATAGGAACATTGGTCTGGATGCTGTACATAGAGACTGTGGAAGTTTTCCCTTTTTTGAAAGACACTGTAAAAACCATAAAGTTGAGGACACTGGCCTGTAGGTGTAAATAGACTGCAGAGTCCTGGCCTGATGAGGTTGCTCTTCTGTGTTGTTCCATCCGCTTCGTCAGAGGTTGTTTGGTTTCCCCGATGTATAAATCCTTCAATCCTCCTGGCACTTAACAGCGTACACTATGTTACTCTGTTTGTGTCGGGGGACCCGATCCTTGGAGTGGACCAATTTTTGGCGCAGCGTGTTTTGGGGTTTAAAAGCCACAGAGACGCGATGTTTAGAGAAAATGCATCTCAGCTGTTCCGATACTCCTGACACATATGGGATCACTACAGGTTTTCGCTTCGTCAGCAGTTATCCTTCTGCTCTCCTGGGTTGCCTGGAGCTTTCTTCAGGCGCCTTCCCGGGTTTAAAAAATGTCCAGCTGGGATAACCACATTTACTCAGCGCCTTCTTGGTGTGATGTTCTTCTGCCTCCCTGGCCGCTGTGTCAGTGGGGATGGTGTTCGCTCTGTGTTGTAGCGTCCTGATGACGCCCAGTTTGTGCTCCAGTGGATGATGAGAGTCAAACCTTAGCTTCAATTTTTAAATGTCCCCCGTTACTGATGGAAGTCTCACAGTCTAAGAAGGCTAACCTGCTGCTTTTCATGTCCTCCCTGGTGAATTTGATGTGTTGGTCCAGCGAGTTACGTCCGGATGAACTGAATCAGCTCTTTGGGATTTCCTCACCTGGACGATTGAACAGGCATCAAGACAGACACTGTGAATATTTTTTTTACTGTAAATAAATTCAGTGAACTGCATTCTCAGTGTGTTTGAGTCCTGCCTGCGACACAAGGCTAGACTGTCCCATTTAACAGCCGCTTGCTTCCAGCGTTCGTGGCTTTCACAGTCATAGGATCCGGCCTGTGTACATATCTGAATTGGGACACACCCTGTGTGTGTTTCATCTGATATGACTTCTTGAAAGTAGTGAAAAACGGTTGCCTGCTTATACATCATATTGCCAGATACATGTAGAGTCTATTCCTGGTAAGAATCATCAAATAAACAAGGATTAAAACATTACAATTCAAGCAGAGCAATCTCTATTAAATCATTTCAGTGATTGCAGTTAAAAAATATTACAGGAAAATATGAGTAAACAAATGGAGCTGCATGTGGTCAGGGCCCTGCTTACTTGGTGCTTTGGATGGAAACACAGAGGAAGGTTTGGTAGGAGGGTCTGATGGAGCTTTTCATGTTTTTTATGAAACTGATTGAACTTGTAGAACTGAATTAATTTAAATGACCCATTTCAGCTATCTGTGCACAAAGAGTAACCATTAGATCTGTTTCCTTCAGATGAATGTAAAGATTAAGAGGGACCTTTAAAAGTGCTCTGAATAAAGTTGCAATATGAGTGGGTGGTGTCTGCTCTACTTGAGACTTGCAGTGCATTATCACCAAAGGGAGCAAAAAGAGACTATTTAACCATCTAACACAGTCGACTGACTTCACAGGCTCTTATGATTCTCCAATCCCCTGAATGACACTGTATTTTAGTCTCAGTAAATTTTTTATTTTTCCTTGTAAAGTTTCACCCCCTCCTTAAGTGGTCCTTTGTTCTGGGGTTTTTCTGCTAGATCGCGTCATGGAAAAATATCCTTCTGTACCAATACTGCTCTATCAGTGCAGCTGGCCCAAAGGAGGAGAGGCTTTCAAAAGGCACAAAGCAATTCATACTCTGCTCAGGATTCCTGATAGAGAGGCACATTTTAAACATTTTCCTTTACTTTGCAAATTAGTCAGGCACATGTTGTTAAAAATCACTGAAATATGAGTTTTTGGGTCAGAATCTGAACAAGTCTGGATTGAGAACCAGTGAAGGATTTTACAAACAATAGCAGGGCCATAGTTAAAGCACAAATACCTTTTTATAGTTCACAGTTAAAGGACTAATTAGCAAACTGGATGAGCTAAGAGTTATAGTTCAGAGTTTTTCTTTAGCACTAAATCAGAAATAAAAAATAGAAATGTGACAATAAAATACGCAGAGTTAAAGTGTGACTGTTAGCTCTGCGTTAGCTTCTGAACAATGTTAGCTTCTGAACAGGAAAGCCAAATAACTGTTATGCTAAAAATCAGTAGTGGAATAATATCGTGGATAAATATGCATGTTTATCTGAGTTTCAGCCCTGACTTTGGTTCAGAATATGAGGCTTTAGGTGAGCAGGAAGAGGATGAGATGAAGGAAGAGAGAGCAGTGTTGAAGGAGGAGAAAAATATATGAGAAAGCAATAATAAGAAACATCTGATGAAATGTTTTTGTAGAAATATATAATATAACATCTGCTCATCAGATTTCCTCTTCAGGATTTCTGTGGAATTTCTGTTGGGTTTGGACTTTTAAAACAACCTGATATGTGCTTCACTTCATGGTGAGGAGAAGCCTTTTACAGTAGATAACCTGTAATATTACAGAACAGATACACAATACTCTAATCTCAACCCAGCAGCAACCTGCAATTTAAGGTGGAAGTGTCAAAAATTGCAGCTCTTCTAAGCCTTTGCTAATGACTAAAGTTAGCTGCTGCTTTTTTGACAGGTGTGCTAACACAGGCAGCTGCAGCCTATCATTGTCAGATATCTGACAAACGATACAGCGTGTTGTGTTATAAAGGCCTGTGCAGGCGTGTGTGTCTTAGTTTTAGTAACTAAAACTCAAGTTTTCCATGTTAATTATAGAATTTCATTAATAATTAGAATTAGCTAGGATGAAACACACTCAGTAGCATGCTAACCAAGTATGCTAGCATTAGCTGATATGAACTTTGTGCCCACTCATTTAAATATGTTGATGCTAATACTGGGCCTGACTGGGTGACGTCTCTGTATATTTAATTATATATATCTACCTGCTTGATCTAGCTGGATATAACTGGATGGATGACTCGGCTTTAACATTTGAGCAAAGCCCTAAACTCAGAGTTTGGGTTAATGGAGCAACTGTTTAGTGGATCTGTTCAACACGTCAGCATGAACCACAGCTCAACCAGATTACCACTAAGACAAGTGAGATGAATTTCCACAGCTTAATGCTATTGTGTCATTAATGCGACAGTTAGGTCGAACTGGAGAGAACTCTTTTTTTAGACTAAGGTCATAAATTTAGAGAAAAAAGACAAAATTGGCCAAAAAGTGACTTCTTATCACTTGGATGAGTGACGAAACGTTTCTCCCACAAAACGCTACGTCCAGATGAACAGAATCAACTTTTGGAGCCTTAAGAGTTTCATTTGTTGTCATTTTTTGCATATTTTTAAGCAGTTAAACATGGACATCGAGGGGACATGTAAGGATATGATACGAGTGAAGTGAAGTTGCAACAAAACTCGTTGAAATCGGTCTTCACTGTGTGAAGAATGAGTTGTTGTTGCAGCCACCGAGGCAGAGAAGCTCTTGAGGTGAAAAAGAAAACATTTTCTCACAGATATATTCAAGCTTAAGAACACAAACCACACTCGTGCACACACAGATGAACACACAGAGACACACACACGCACACGTCTTCATATTGATTAGTAAAGCTGAAGAAGCAGCTTCTATCTTCATTAGCTGCTGAAGTTTAAGTCAGCGTGAAGGTGAAAGAGATGAGATTCGATGCCAGTTTGTGTGTTTGCATTTGCCTCACTGTTGCCTGCAGAGTTTCACTCTCAGTTGTCATCTGCATCTCATTCTTTCAGAATCCTTTAAGAGGCTTTCACGCCAATCACTCTTTCTCCGTTTGTCAAGTCTCTATCCCACTCTGAGAAATTCTTCTCACCCCTGGAAAACACAAACCTGCAGAGTCTCGCAGAGGAACTTTTCTCTGCATTCTCTGCTTGGTGTGAGGGACAATATCCAAAGTTAAGACCATATAATAAATATATAATAAATAAACAGTCTCAAACACTGACAAAATTGTTTCTTGCAGGACAGAGGCGAGGCAGCTCCCCACCCACACATCTGCCATCCACTGGACACTCCAATCTAAAGCGTCTCACAGAGGCTCCTCTTAGATTGTTTAGCTGCAGCGGTTTATATGAATACAGAAAAAGAACCAACCCAAAGAGTCGGGTCCATCCAGCCATTATAATGAGGTCACAGTGACATAAACACCGAGAACAGTGGCTGTAATATGCTTGGTCTGTGTTGCACTGACATTTTGCAGGTGTCTTTAGATAGCAGCTGCTGGTGGGAAATAAAAAGTGCAGAACAAGTGGTTGAAAAGTTAAGCTGCCGGGAACAATACAAGGTGAATTACTCTTAAGAACTTTTAATTATTTATTTAGTATTAGACTGCATCAGAGTAAGATTCAATTCAATTCAATTCAATTCAATTTTATTTATATAGCGCCAAATCACAACAAAAGTCGCCTCAAGGCGCTTTATATTGTACAGTAGATAGCACAATAATAAATACAGAGAAAACCCAACAATCATATGACCCCTATGAGCAAGCACTTTGGCGACAGTGGGAAGGAAAAACTCCCTTTAACAGGAAGAAACCTCCGGCAGAACCAGGCTCAGGGAGGCGGGGCCATCTGCTGCGACCGGTTGGGGTGAAAGAAGGAAGACAGGATAAAGACATGCTGTGGAAGAGAGACAGAGATTAATAACAGATATGATTCGATGCAGAGAGGTCTATTAGCACATAGTGAGTGAGAAAGGTGACTGGAAGGAAAAACTCAATGCATCATGGGAATCCCGGCAGCCTACGTCTATTGCAGCATAACTAAGGGAGGATTCAGGGTCACCTGGTCCAGCCCTAACTATATGCTTTAGCAAAAGGAAAGTTTGAAGCCTAATCTTGAAAGTAGAGATAGTGTCTGTCTCCTGAATCCAAACTGGAAGCTGGTTCCACAGAAGAGGGGCCTGAAAACTGAAGGCTCTGCCTCCCATTCTACTTTTAAATACTCTAGGAACAACAAGTAGGCCTGCAGTGCAAGAGCGAAGTGCTCTAATAGGGTGATATGGTACTACAAGGTCATTAAGATAAGATGGGGCCTGATTATTTAAGACCTTGTATGTGAGGAGCAGGATTTTGAATTCAATTCTGGATTTAACAAGAAGCCAATGAAGGAAGCCAAAACAGGAGAAATCTGTCTCTCTTTCTAGTCCCTGTCAGGACTCTTGCTGCAGCATTTTGGATTAGCTGAAGGCTTTTCAGCGAGTTTTAGGACATCCTGATAATAATGAATTACAGTAGTCCAGCCTGGAAGTAATAAATGCATGAACTAGTTTTTCAGCGTCACTCTGAGACAGGATATTTCTAACTTTAGAGATGTTGCGCAAATGGAAGAAAGCAGTCTTACATATTTGTTTAATATGTGTGTTGAAGGACATGTCCTGGTCAAAAATGACTCCAAGGTTCCTCACAGCATTACTGGAGGCCAAGGTAATGCCATCCAGAGTAAGAATCTGCTTAGATACCATATTTCTAAGATTTTCAGGGCCGAGTACAATAACCTCAGTTTGATCTGAATTAAGAAGCAGAAAGTTAGCGGCCATCCAGGTCTTTATGTCTTTAAGACATTCCTGCAGTTTAACTAATTGGTGTGTGTTACCTGGCTTCATGGATAGATAGAGCTGCGTGTTGTCAGGAATAGAAATATTTTCCTGCTATTAGTTGCTGCTATTTTGATAATCATCATTACCGTTTCAGGTTAATAGTGATGTTGCTTTCACAGATGCATTCAGATGTTCAAATATATTGGTATTATATCAGTCTTTATTACAATTCCAGTTATAACCACGTCGAACTGTTGAGTTGAATACATAATTTTAAATGCTTTTCTAATGCTGCTATGATCTCAGTGTTTCTGTGTAGACTGCAGGGACAGGAAGTTATATGTCTTTGAAGTTGCAGGCTGGTGCAGAAGTGAAACTGAAAGCAAAGAGAGCATTTAAGGGCGAGACATATACATACAGACACAAATAGTGAGAGGTCATGACACGTACGCAGTACACAGCATGCACGCGCCCCTGCACGTGCACGCACACACAAATTAGAGAGACTCATTTAGTAGGCAAGAGTTGAAATACGTTTTGCTATGGCTGCAAAGTCGAGGTGTACGTGTTAGTCTGTTCCAGGAACACCAGATGTCCCAGAGATAAGCGACAGCGAGGATGGAGACAGGAAGCATCAGCCGTCGACACGGAGATGATGTTCTATGTTAAAAGTCATTGTGGTTTAGGCTGACGTATGCTTTGTTTAAATCTGCCTAGTAACAGGAAAGGGGGCTGTACTATCTTAACCCTATAAAACAGTTGTCTGAATATGATAAAGACAGTTCAACACTGATTGGGTTGTTGAACTCACACATGTGTTTATTAAAATACTGTCTAATTGCACACCGGACCGGATCTGTGGTCATTTATGGATTCTTCTCTCAACATTGAACCCTTAACAGTGTCATCTGCATAGCAGTGAAAATGTATGCTATGTCTTCTAATGATGCTGCCTAAGGGAAGCATGTATAATGTAAATAGAATTGGTCCTAGCACTGAACCCTGTGGAACACCATAATTGACCTTAGTGTGTGAAGAGGACTCTCCATTTACATGTACAAATTGGAGTCTGTTAGATAGATATGATACAAACCACTGCAGTGCAGTACCTGTAATACCTACAGCATGTTCTAATCGCTCTAATAGGATATTATGGTCAACAGTATCGAACGCTGCACTGAGGTCTAGCAGGACAAGCACAGAGATGAGTCCACTGTCAGAGGCCATAAGAAGATCATTTGTAACCTTCACTAAAGCTGTTTCTGTGCTGTGATGAGCTCTGAAACCTGACTGAAACTCTTCAAATAAGCCATTCCTCTGCAGATGATCTGTTAGCTGTTTGACAACTACTCTTTCAAGGATTTTTGATATGAAAGGAAGGTTGGAGATTGGCCTATAATTAGCTAAGACAGCTGGGTCTAGAGATGGCTTTTTAAGTAAAGGTTTAACTACAGCCACCTTGAAGGCCTGTGGTACATAGCCGATTATTAGAGATAGGTTGATCATATTTAAGATTGAAGCATTAATTAATGGCAGGACTTCTTTGAGCAGTTTTGTAGGAATGGGGTCTAAAAGACACGTTGATGGTTTGGAGGAATTAATTATTGAAGTTAACTCAGAAAGATCAATTGGAGAAAAAGAGTCTAACTTAACATTGATGGTACTAAAAGTAGCTGTAGATAATGTTACATCTGTGGGATGATTATTGGTAATTTTTTCTCTAATGATAAAAATTTTATTTGTGAAGAAGTTCATGAAGTCATTACTAGTTAACATTAAAGGGATTGTTGGCTCAGTAGAGCTCTGACTGTTTGTCAGCCTGGCTACAGAGCTGAAGAGAAACCTGGGGTTGTTCTTATTTTCTTCAATCAGTGACGAATAGTAAGATGTTCTGGCTTTATGGAGGGCTTTCTTATAAAGCAGCAAACTATTTCTCCAGGCTAAATGATGATCCTCTCTAAAATTTGTGACACGCCATTTCCTCTCCAGCTTACGAGTTATCTGCTTTAGGCTACGTGTTTGAGAATTATACCACGGAGTCAGGGACTTTGGATTTGAGGCCTTAGTTTTCACAGGAGCTACAGTATCCAGAGTCGTATGTAGTGAGGAGGTAACATTATTAACAAGATGATCGACCTCTGTTGGAGTAGCGTTCAGATAGCTGCTTTGCTCTATGTTGGTACAGGGCATTGAAGATGATAACAGTGGGTGGATTATATTCTTAAACTTAGTTACAGCACTTTCAGAAAGACATCTACTGTGATAAAGTCTACTCTCCACTGCTGTGTAATCAATTATTGTAAATGTAAATGTTATCAGGAAATGATCAGACAGCAGAGGGTTTTCAGGAAACACTGTTAAATGTTCAGTTTCTATGCCATATGTTAAAACAAGATCTAGAGTGTGATTAAAGTGGTGGGTGGGTTCTTTTACATTTTGAGAGAAGCCAATTGAGTCTAATAACAGATTAAATGCGATGTTGAGGCTGTCATTTTTAGCATCTACATGGATGTTAAAATCACCCACAATAATTATTTTATCTGAGCTGAGCACTAAATCAGATAAAAACTCTGTGTAAGGCCCAGGTGGACGATAGATGATAACAAGTAAGACTGGTTTCTGAGTTTTACAGCTGGGGTGGACGAGGCTAAGCATCAGGCTTTCAAATGAATTAAAAGTCTGTCTTGGTCTTTCGTTAATTAATAGGCTGGTGTGAAAAATTGCTGCCACACCGCCCCCTCGGCCTGTGCTTCGAGGTTTCTGGTAGTTAGAATGACTCGGGGGTGTTGATTCATTTAAACTAACATACTCATCCTGCTGCAACCAGGTTTCTGTAAGGCAGAGTAAATCGATTTGTTGATCAATTATTAAGTCATGTACTAACAGAGACTGGAGAGAGAGAGACCTAATATTTAATAATCCACATTTCACTGTTTTACTCTTTGGTTCAGATGTGGATACTGTATTGTTCTTTCTTTGTGATTTTTATGTTTAAGTTGTTTATTGCCGGTTTTTGGTTTGTTTTTGTCTTTTGGGAGCTGACACAGTCTCAATGGAGATGGGTTTTTGGGGGTAGCAGGAGGAGAGAAGCTGCAGAGAGGCGTGTAAGACTGCAACTCAGCTTCCTGGTCCCAACTCTGGATAGTCATATTTTGGGGGTTTAATAAATTGGTCCATATTTCTAGAAATGAGAGCTGCTCCATCCAAAGTGGGATGGATGCCGCCTCTCCTAACAAGACCAGGTTTCCTCCAGAAGGTTTGCCAATTATCTATGAAGCCCACATCGTTTCTGGGACACCACTCAGACAGCCAGCAATTTAAGGAGAACATGCGGCTAAACATGTCACTCCTGGTCTGATTGGGGAGGGACCAGAGAAAACTACAGAGTCCCACATTGTTTTGGCAAAGTTACACACCGATTCAATATTGATTTTAGTGACCTCCGATTGGCGTAACCGGGTGTCATTACTGCCGACGTGAATTATGATCTTACTGTATTTACGTTTACCCTTAGCCAGCAGTTTTAAATTTCCTTCAATGTCGCCTGCTCTGGCCCCTGGAAGACAATTGACTATGGTTGCCGGTGTCTCTAGCTTCACATGTCTGAGAACAGAATCGCCAATTACCAGAGTTTGACCCCCGGCGGGTGTGTCGCCGAGTGGGGAAAAACGGTTAGACACATGAACAGGTTGGTGGTGTACCTGGGGCTTCAGTTTTATGGGCTCAAAATGTGGTCATAAATATTTTGTACTTGTAAATCAGGATTTGTATGTGTAAAAAGAATTTGTGTGTGCGTAAAAAAGATTTGTATGTGTAAAAAAGATTTGTGCCTGTGTAAAAAAGATTTGTATATGTAAAAAGAATTTGTGCGTGCGTAAAAAAGATTTGTATGTGTAAAAAGAATTTGTGTGTGGACTTAGCCAAAAACCCCCCTGCAAGTTACAAGTACGAATTTTGACCCTATTTTTCTTCCTGTCATCTGATTGGTCAATGTCATGTCAATCACAAATGTAACAATCCAATCAGAGAACAGATGGGTTTGGCTGTCGGAGGGGCACTTTTTTGAACTGCAGGTCCTTGAAGGGTAATACAGTTTGAAGCTGGAGGATCTCTATATAAATATCCGATAGCAGCTAGGTCCCGTTACTTTCAGCAGCTGTTGAAAGGATAAAGTTGTGGTATGTCAGTGGTTAGAAATACCATTATTACTTTAGGATTAGTTTAACACAAAGTCAGGGCTGACCCGGGACCATTGCTGTGAGTCACAGTGCGCAGCATAAAGGTCCTTTCACATCGGACGCAGGATGTGCTGCTAATGCTAACTAAAAGCAAAGGATCCAGAATTTGTTGCGCTGGCTGCTGAGCTCTGTGGGTTTTGCAGCAGCTCTACCTGTACTAGATGCACCTGCTCCTTGTCGTTTCTATCTCTGACTTTATGTCCTCTACAACAGTTTCTGGTTTTTTGCTAGTTCTTCAAATGTTCAATAAAAACATGTATGCTAATTCATAACGAAGAAAGCTTTGTAATGAAGACTGTCATTTCCAAAACACTGCCCCCCCCGCGGTCCGCAGCGCTGTTGAAAAGGCTGTGGAAGTCCCTGTATAAAGCACGTAGACCTGTGACACAAAAATCACCAAACTCGGACGACCACACATAACCACAGACTGTTTTCCTTCGTGGTGATGAAGGAAAACGCTGGGTTGGCATGTAAAAGGGCATTTATTCCCTTCAAGGACCTGCAGTTCAAAAAAAGTGCCCCTCCGACAGCCAAACCCATCTGTTCTCTGATTGATTGTTACATTTGTGATTGACATGACATTGACCAATCAGATGACAGGAAGAAAAATAGGGTCAAAATTGCACTTGTAACTTGCAGGGGGTTTTTGGCTAAGTCCACACACAAATCTTTTTTACACATACAAATCTTTTTTACGCACGCACAAATTCTTTTTACACATACAAATACTGATTTACAAGTACAAAACTGATTTACAAGTACAAAATATTTATGACCACATTTTGAGCCCATACAGTTTAAGACTATGCTTCCTCCTCACCGTCACCCAGCCGCCCTCTTTCCCCAGCTGCTTGGGGTCTGCCGGGGAACAGCTAGCGGGGCCTATGCTATCTTCGGCTGCACCAGCTACAGGGGCCTGGCTAGCTACGGGTGAATGAAGGGTGCGGGCCGAGTCTCCAATTCAGTAATCCTGGCCTCCAGAGCTACAAATATGCTACATTTGTTACAGGTATCATTACTGCTAAAGGAGGCCGAGGAGTAACTAAACATCTGACACAATGAGCAGGAAAGTGCAGGAGGGACAGGTGAAGTAGCCATGGTGCTAACGAGTCGGCTACGAGCTAAGCTAAGCTAGCGAAACAGTACAGAGACAGTGAGTGAATACTTTGGCTATAAATTAGGTAGTGAGTACACAGAAAGGGTGATTCAGATGAAGCACGTTAAGATTATACTATGAAAAAGGAATGTATCAAAAGATTTAAATTAAATTGCTAAGCAGAAAAGCTACTCAGAAACACCACTGTGTTTGAGCAGGAACAGGAAGTGATACTCTACCACAAAGCGAGCGAACACCAAGTGACAGCACCACCAAGAGTCAGTTGTACGTCAGTTGTAAGATGGATTTTAAATTCTTTTAGAAACTTTATTCTAAGACTCTAAGACTTTATTCTAAGAGTTTGATCGAAGACTTTTCGGTAGAGTAGGGTCTGAGGAGTATAGGACTCAAAAGGTACGTACTCCTGTGTGTACCCCTGTTTTAGAACCTTATCTGGGGAATGATTCTGACTGTGAGAGGCCATGGGTCTTTTGCATGCCTGTAAAATGGAGACGGCTACAGTTTCCAGTACAAACAAACAGTGCTCAGTGACAACAGCCAACTGCAACCACAAGATCTCAGTAATATAAATGACGGATGTAAACAGCAGACTTTCAGCTTTTGGGTTAAGATCAGGTGGCCATTCAAGAATATTCCACTTCATTGCTTTAATAAACTCCTGGGTTGCTTTGGCTGTGTGTTTGGGGTCATTGTCCATCTATGTATAAATGCCACCCAATCAATTTGACTGCATGTCTCTGAACACAGAATTCATTCGGCTGCTTCTGTCCAGTGTTGCATCATCAGTAAACACTAGTGTCCCAGTGCCACTGACAGCCATGCACGCCCAAGCCATCACACTGCCTCTGCTGTGATATTATTCTGTGATCATCCACAACTGTTGTCTTCCATGAATGTCCAGGTTTTTAAGTTCACGAGTGCTCCTCAGGATGTACCAAACTGCAGATTTTGCCAATCCTAATATTGTAGCACTTTCTCAGATGGGTTTCTTCTGTTTTGGCAGCTTAAGGATGGCACCTGCACTGAGATCTCGTTTGACTGCATGTTGTTTGTTCACAGCAAAATCTTCCAAATGCAAGCACCACACCTCAAATCAACTCCAGGCCTTTTATCTGCGTAACTGATAAAGAAACAACGAAGGAACTGCCTGCCCATGAAATAGCCTTTGAGTCAACTGTCCAATTACTTTTGTTAAAGAGATGTTAAGAAGCACATGTTAAGGAGCTAAAACTAAATTTGATCTTTGTATTTAGCCTATATAAGAGCCTGCTGTCTGAAAGACAGAAGGAGGCAACTCGACTCCAGAGCACTACGATAAGTAACATCCTCGGGCACCTGAGGGCGAGCGTTCAGCACAAATGATCTTAACTTTGCCCTGAATGGCCACACCAGCACAATCATTGCTCACCCCTGCCGCAGGCTCACCGTTTTCACACAGTGGTCGGAACAGGACTTCCAGGGAGCTGTTTAAATATAGCAAGAGTGCTAGGAGCCAAGCCCTGCTGTTCAAGGAGACTTCCTTTAAAAATTGCACAGCGGCTTTCAGAATTTCACAGTCTCAGTTGATAATACTCAGTAAGTTTCTCAGAGCTCCAGAGTAACCGCAAGTACCTGCCTGTCAATTTAACAAGTTGAATTAAGGTGCCTTAATACATAACACAGCTTATGAAGGTTTGTGCCTTCTTTAATGTTGTGTCTGCACCAGTGTGTCATTCATACTTTGAATTAACGTTCGTGCCATTTGATCAAGTTCCAGATTTGCTACCTATCAGGTAATGATTACCCCTTTAAAGATCTTAAACCAAAGTCACTTCTGATATTCTGTCAAAGGGCTGTTATGAAGTATCTCTTAGCAAACCTACTCCCCTAATATTCGATTTTCTTCCACAATAACAGACTGTAAGAATGGCAGTTATTACCTGCTGCATGCAGTACAATGTGGCACCACTGTGATGGATCACCCTGCACTCTGTGTGTTTGTGTGTCAGCCTCAGGGAAGTCTGATTTCCTGCGATCAGTCTTTATGATGCTGGTTATTGCATTTAACTTTATGACCCCACGGAGGAAAAACACAGCATCCAATCACTCACTCACACCCAGACCTCTATGTTTTATGCACCCAATTCTTGGACACTGGGATGTCCAACAATATTATCTAGTCATTTGTTTTTCATAAGTAAATGCAACACTTTGCAACACACTGCTCGTCTTCTTCTTCTTCTTCTTCTTCTTCTTCTTCTTCTTCTTCTTCTTCTTCTTCTTCTTCTTCTTCTTCTTCTTCTTCTTCTTCTTCTTCTTCTTCTTCTTCTTCTTCTTCTTCTTCTTCTTCTTCTTCTTCTTCTTCTTCTTCTTCTTCTTCTTCTTCTTCTTCTTCTTCTTCTTCTTCTTCTTCTTCTTCTTCAAGGATTTAGTAGAGTCAGTGTGTTGTTTTCAAGATAGCTCTGCATTGATGAACCTCATTTTTCTTTTAATAAAATATCACTGTGTCTGAGAGAATTCGGACAACAGATCATTAAAGATCTGATCTAAAATGTCAAACGTGTCTACCAAATGAAAAATGCTAATGAAAGCTACAGAAACACAGAATAACCCTGGAGATTTGAAAATCGCTTTTATATAACATTTAGACCACAATTTGTCATATAAAGGCTTACAAGCTAATGCTCAATCTGAGCAGTTCAGTCACACAACAAAAAAACAACACAAAACTGCTGATTCGGTGGTATGCTGATTCTACAATGGCGTCCTGCTGCTCTCTGACTGTATAGCACATGTACTCCATCAACATACAGAACGTTATATGCCATTACCATAAAATGCGCATTTTTACAATCTTGAGTGATTAAATGTTGATTTGAATGTTTACTCTACTACAAGGTGAAAATATGTTTTCTGTGTTTGTTTGTCAGCTAAACAAAATCTACTGAATTTCATTAAAGTCAAAGGTGGTGCATGGACACATGTTCATGCTGATTGCATTTCTTCCCTGCTGTATGTTAAAATGTGTAGATATAAAATAGAATGGAATGATTTGCAAAATTGCAGCAACACATCTCAAAAAAGTTGGGATGGGGGCAACAAACGCCTGGAAAGGTAAGTACTACAAAAAAGAAACAGCTGGAAGACCATGTTGCCAATTAACCTACAAAGTTGCAAAAAGTTAGTAACATGACAGGATATAAAAAGAAAAGATTTTTTATCCAGTCATGAAATGTGAGTTTCTTAGAAGATGGGCAGAGATTCGCCCATCTGAAAAAAGGGCCGCTCTACAACTTGTGGAACAGTTTCAGTTTAATGTTTCTCACTAAAAAAGACTTTGAATGTCTCATCATATACAAAACATGATGTGATCAAAAGATTCCAAGAATCTGGAGAAATCTCTGTGTGCAAGGAAAAGGTCAATATTCAAGCCCTGCATTCAAAACATCATTCTGTCAAGGAAATCGCTGCATGGGCGTAGCAACACCTCCAGAAGGCTGTGAACACAGTTCACAGCTACATATGCAGGTTAAAGCGACCATGCTCCAGAAGAAGCATCGCCATCGTCTCTACACCAAATCTCATTTAAGATGGACTGAGGGAAGATCTTCAATATGCTTTAAAAGAATAAATATTTAAAGTAACAATGATTACAGTTAACATACTGCAAAGGTAATCCATACCCCAGCTGTGACAGTATGTGCACTCCAGGCTCAGTACTTTACCATCTTGTGAACACTGAAAGTTGTTTCTATGAATCTTTGAAACAGTGAGTGAAAACTGAGATCTTGGCTTTACGTGATATCCCTCTATCAACACTCGAGAAACTTCTACCTCCTCAGGTAAGCCCCAAACTTTCCTTTGAAGAAGTTGGTATTAGACCTTATCAGCAAAACATCGTTTTCCCACTGCTAAAGCCGCCTGAACAAAAGTGTACACTTAACTTAGAGTTAGCAGTACTCTGTAAATTAATGAAGGGCTTTCTTTTCAGGATATCAGCTAAGACAGAGGTCAGATAGGAGTATTGAAAGGAAAACAGCTGCCTTTGTTTCTCTTTTTTTACTCGTTGGATTTCACTGACCTCCATTATCAGAGGTCCTGGATTAGTGAGGCACTGGTGCTTCATCAAACAGGATTTTCGATGCAGGAGAATCCTGGGTAGGAGCGCAGCGTTCCTTATCCTCTCTCATTTTGTTTCTCTCACTGCTTTTTCTTTTGATTTCTTCTGTGCCTTGGCGTCTCTGACTCTCACCACTGTCTGACAAAGATGGTGCAAATAGCATACCTCATTATAGGGAAATCCTATATATGTACAGCACTCTGTAAAATAGTTATTAGTAGTCCATGTCTTTGTATTTGACTTCCAGGGAGCCATTTTTCTTGTAATTGTTTGAAGAGGTTTTGAGTAATAATTCTAAAAAGGTTTCTGAAGTTCTTTTAGAATTTGTTTTGGATGTTGGCTATTTGTTCAGTAAAGTCCTTCCACCTGACAGTTTTACAGGAATGGTTTTTGTTTGTTTGTTAAACACTTATCACTGATCTACGAATCATTCAAGCCTAAAAAAGCATCTAACTCAAGGGATGAACCAGAGTTACGTCTACATGAAGTGCACGTACCTTTCTGGACTTTGCTACAGTTTGTGGCAAAGATACAACATTTATTCCCATTTCTTTAGTTGAATATTAAAAAACAAAACAAAACCAAGAGCTAGATCTCTGACTTTTCAGGACTCGGTTAACATGTTCAATGTTAAAGTTTAGGACAGTGCTATTAGAAAAGACTGAATACATATGGCCAAGCAGTCTAGCAAATCCACAAGTGAATGGCTTAAAAAGAAAAGAGTCAGACTATAAATGATTAAATAATGTGGTGTACTTAGTTTTTCACAGGACTATAGAGTGTAAACAGAGAAACGGGGCCTTTACTCACTGCGCAAAGATGTAGAAACAAAAGCTAAGCTACAGTTCAAGCAGACTAACTGACAACTGCGACACGCAGACCTCATATTACTGTAAAATAATCCTTAGAATTAATAAGTAATTTTGGGTCTTCTGTGCTCTGATGTGAGTTAGTTTCTTTACCAGTGAGATTCAGTGTTCTTTGCATGTATTTGTGTAAAATAGTTTCATAACCTAACACTTGAATGGCCTTCTTGTCTCACCAGCACCTTTACCTGCTCTGTAAGGTCACATGTACTAGAGGGGATATTTTTTTCTATGATCTACTACCTGACAAAGTCCAAACACTGAGTGGAGAAAAGCCAAAACCTGCAAGCAAGGTGACCTCAGTGAAAAAGGCTGCATCACACAACAGCGCTGTACAGTTTTCTCTAACATACGGCTGGCACTATATCCTACTGTGTCCATATTAAAACATTACTCATGAATGTTGTCTTTAAATGTATCGGCTGTCTTCCAAATATTTCTTTTCATTCCTTCTTATTATTTCCTCAACTAACCCTTAAAGCTTTTGGGTTGTGTGCACTTTGGCGCTGTATGGTAAGATAACCTTTAATAATAATAATATTGTCATTTGCTCTACAGAAGCAAAGACATTGCCATAAAGGCAGCTTATTAGCAGTGATTGATGCACAAGTTCCTGCTGTCTTTGTCTGCAGCCAGTGTTAAGTGTTTTATTCCAGGATGGGATACATACTGTGTGAAACAGAATCTTCCATGGCAAAGTGATTGGAGGTTTCCAACAAAGAGTACAGTGTCATCATGACTGCTTATCTTACAATACTGACACTTTTGAAATGGAATTGTGTCTTTTGGCAAAAATGTAGTGGTGTGGTGAATTTCAAAGAGAAAATCCTCTCTTTAGACATAATATTTCTACCTTGAACATCATCTAAGCATTTGAAATCAGTAAGGAGTTCTATTTTAGGTTAAAGCTGATTTATTATTATTGTGAGCTGTATCAGTAAACCTACTGGCTCAGGTTAGTTTATCCAAGACATTGTTAATATTGCTCCCTGCATGGGTCAGTAGTGGTGAAAAATTCAGCAACAAACAGAAAAATCAAGCAAAACGTTACATCTAATAATCCACTGTTATTACTGATGCTCATTAGGGATAAAGACTAGATCCTAATACAGTCTGCAGATGGAGGTATAAGGAATGTTCCAGCAATGGTGCAATGATATTTTCCGGAGAAGTGATGAGTCAGTAGGTGGTGATTTCATACCTGTTGATATCTAATCTAGGACACAACCTGGTTTGGAGCAGATTAGGTGTACAGTGTAAGTTACCATGGTGATTTAGCCCAGTAAGTAATGCACTGTCTTCATAGTGTAGGAAACCCAGGGCTAACCCTGAAGTTACCTGGATAAGATGAAATCCACAGTGCAGTTCGTTCTTGTCATTCATTTTTAAAGAATTCACATAAATTTTGAAAATCTAATAAAGGGATAAATTGTTTATATTTATAAGAAGATATCTGTATATAGATATTCAGCTGTGGTAGCAAAATTGAACTAAATTGAACATAGGTGTGTTTTTACTCATCATGTGTAAGATGAATGTGAAATGCTTTAATTCAGGAGTTACTTAGTATAAGTGGGGGATTCGCCCATAACACAACATCAACTGAGCCAGTACAACATCTGTTATCCTACCCAGTAACACCTAAGGAGATTTTCAGAATAAAAGCCAAAGTGGCAAAAATACCAACAATGGCGGTGCTCAGGCCCACTTGGTCCACTTACTGGAGCAATTCGCCGCACCACAGGGGGCACTGGCACCCTCCTCTCAGGTCCAGAGAGGGTCTGTTTATACAAGCAGAAGCCGATTAGTAGTTGCTGAATGTGGTTGTTTGTTACTTTGCCCACAGACCACCCACCTGCCGACAACTGGCTGCACTGTGTGGTTCTCTTTGGCACAAAACTCTGTCCACACATCACTGTACGTCCAGGCACTTCATGCTAAATATATTTATGTCCAAAAACCCTTACTGCGTTACTATCCTGACAGTATATTTTATTGTACGGCATCTCACAAGCTCTGCTTCTGTGTGTCGGCTGTTTGCACTTATATTACAAAATGATTTTGCCCTTTAATTTATGTTTTTTTTGAGGGAGGGCTGGATTGTTTTTTTTACAGTTACCTGGTGTCATAACCAACCTATCTTATTTATTCCTGTACAAAACGTATCATATGTACAGGAATAAATAAGCAGAGGCATTGGATCAGAACTGAAACAGATAAACTGGGAATGGGAGCTTAGAATTTGTTATTAAAAAATAATATATATGTGAAAAATAATACACTTTGTGTATTTTGAGGTTCAGTTATAAAGACACAGGTTTTGTGTCTCACTGGTTTGCTGGTGTAAATGCCACCTGAGCAAACAAATCTTCTCTACTGGACTACTTCCTATCAGATAGGATGTTTACGTGAGATATAGTTACATTTTGCACCTGTTTTTAAAGCGTACATCATCTATTAGTGACACCTTAGAAACAGCCGGTTCTCCTCTGGGCGAATGTCCTTGAAAGCATGTTGAGTGCAAACTAAAAACAGTACAGCCAGTTTTAAACAGTTTATATTCCACAGAGTAGCCTGAGGGAGGAAAAAGCCGCTCTTTCTCTCGCCATACACTTGTTTATTGTTTAGACCCAGTTCAGTCTTGTAGGTCATTAGAAAGTGTTTGTTTGATAGAGTAGATACTGAATTGAAAGTGTTACGTAAACCATATCAACGTGGCAAATTGAAATGCTGTATGGGTACACCCTGACCTTGGTGGAAAAATGTGTAGAAGAAACGGCCAGTGGCTCACGCTGCTGAGGGCAGAGCCATGTCCATGTGCTTTAGCCTTGACTAACATACAAGTAAACACAGCTTACAAAGGACCAGTGCATGGAGTCACATGCCTTGGAGAGCACCAGGAAGGCTTTGCTCTGGAAGAAAAGAAATTTATGTTAGCGTTGAAACAGCGTTGGTAGCTGTTCCAGTCCTTGTTATGATCCTTTGTTGTTTTTCTTCTTCTTCGTTTTTGGTATTGCTGTTATGTTTATGAAGTTTTTTTATAGTTATGGTTGAATAGTAAATTTTATCGGAAGTACTGCCAAGACAGCCATAATAAGAGCTGGTTTAATTCTGTAAATACAAAAGAAAGTGTCAGATACAGCAGGGTGGGACTCAAATACAGGACTCAGAGGCAGGGGAATAAACTCAAGGAGGCAGCTTTACTGCTGTACTTAGAAACTCAAACTAAATACAAAAATACGAAAACTCAGGCCAGGAGGAAACTAGGAACCATAGAGCAAAGGGAAACACAGCAAACAAGAACAACGTGACATTGAGAAGAGGAAGACAGAGAACTTAAACACACACAGAATAAGGAGAGGCAAGCAGGAGGGAACACAGCTGGAAGTAATACAAGAGCAAAACCACCAAAACAAGGAGCACAAGAGTCCAAAACAAAGAACAAGCGGTTCAGGAGGCCGGCTGCATGGCTGGCGGTGGAGACGAAGCAGTTCAGGAAGCTGGCCATGCAGCCGTCGGCGCAGACAGATTAGCTCTGCAGGATGTCCTCGTGACCAGCTGTGTGGGTGATGGCGATCTGGAGGCTGACTGGGAGGTGGGGTAGTTCTGGAAGCTGAGGCAGAATTGGTCTGGAGGTCGACAATGATGAAGAAGACCCACCGAGCGACAGGACTGGAGCCCAACATTGGAGACGTGCTCCTTTGGGTCCTGCTTCACCTGAGGGGCTCCGACAGGACAGGGGAGTGCGGACCTCTGACTGAGGCAGGCTGGGGCTGTACAGGGACCCATTGTCTCAGGTTCATACTCTGAAGCAGGTGGTGGCAGGACACCAGCAGACGCAGGAGAATGGGGCGGCTCGCCTGAGCACCCAGCTGATGTAGGAGGCTTTTTATAATGACAGGATGGGAAACAGGAGGGAACACAGCTGGAACTACAGACTAACAGGAAATGGGAAGCAAAAATGAAAACACTGACATCGGATGAGAGACTGACAAAATAAATAAGTACAATAACATCAGACATCAAGATTAAGACACACGGGCTTGACACTGAGACCGGTGGAGAAACAGACAGGAATGGAATACCGAACGCGGAGACAAGAGTCAAACAAACATGAAGACAAGGCTGTCTACATGGAACGTGGAACACAAGGAAGGCTTGGAAACAGAACAAGAAGAAGACCAGAAATTACAAATAGAACACAAAGCAGAAAAACAACTAATAGAACCAGAGTCAGGGATATACACTAAATCTGAGAATATTAAATAAACCAGAATCAAAATGTACAAATGCATAAACACTGGACAATGACAGAACGGTACATTATGTTTTTTTATAAGATATGCAGGAGCATCCTTTTTCCTTATAATGTGTCAAATTTTCACTGCTAGGGGTCACTGCCAAACCTCTGGTTTCTCACTGTTCATATATTCAGATGGCAAAGCCGGTCTGGACCAGACTCACATCACAGTGGGGATTTGCTATATTTCAGCCCACAGCTGTCATCTGAGTGTTTGAGGCACTCAGGTTAATATTCACAGGGGCGGAGTTAGTGCATAGCTGGGAGTTGGACACATTAATTTCAGAATCTATAATGTTTATTGTCTCCATGATGAACTGAGTTTGACCCTGTGTTCATTTGTAACTTTTCACTGAGTGGAATAAGTAGTTCACCAAAGATGAACAGAAGTCATTAGTGTATAAATCTTTATGTTGCACATGAGTGATGGAGTCCTGATTAAACCTAATTAGAGGCTTCTGATTTTCCTCTGTTGTAGCACAGGGACAATAAAAGGTAGTTCTTCTTCGAGACACACAGTGGGCATCTTATTTCTGCTTCCTGTATAGGAAAGCAAAACAGGGAAAATCCAGCAAAGCGAGTGATCCAGGATCTAGCAGCAGGAGTCGAGCCTTACCTCTTATCTCCTGTCTCCCAGTCCAGTCAAGGATCAGAAACCAGTACGAGAGAGCGTGAAAGTAAAGGACTAAGCAGAAGATATAGCAGCAGGCTGCTGTCTGAAGAGGAGCGTTTTTCAGATTGTTGAGAATCTAACAAGTTAAGAATGTGGAAAGAGGAGACATGCATGCAGAGAGAGACAAAGAGAATGACAGAGAGAGAGAGCAAATAAAAGTCTACTTATCGCTTGGCTATAAATCCACTTTCAAATCAGAGACCAGAGAGAGAGCGTGAGTGAGATCCAGGCAGGGATGCAACAGTAGCAGCGGCTCAGACTCTTATCTCCTGCGTTCAGTTGAGTTTGAGCGCCAACAGACGGCATTGTAAAGCTGTCATCACTAAAGCGTTAATAGAATAACCTGATCTCATCACAGCACAGAAAAATGTAGGGATGAATCTAGACTTTTCCTTTCCCTCCCTCTGTTCTTTTTTTTTGGCTTGATCTCACTCCATCAAATTTAATCGTATTGTATTACATCCTCTCCTAATCATATTACATCCTAATTTCATATCCTAGAGCACTCTGTGCTGAATGCCTTCTAGTACGGAAGGGTTCCGTAATATAATGTGTATTTAAAGGACATGGTCTGTGGGTTGCTACAATAAAGCACAAGCACATTTCATATCTATGTGTAAGGACGGCTATTGTGTAACAGTTTGCTCTAGAATTACATTTTCATGGCAAGATAAGCTACTCAATCTAATCCCATCATATCTACCGTGGGCTGACCTTCGATGAATGGGTATCACTGGGGATCGTAAGCCTTTACAAGAGACTCATTCTTTGGAGTGTGTGTGTGTGTGTGTGTGTGTGTGTGTGTGTGTGTGTGTGTGTGTGTGTGTGTGTGTGTGTGTGTGTGTGTGTGTGTGTGTGTGTGTGTGTGTGAGCGAGAGAAAGAATGATTGTATGCTCTGCTTGTAATAACCCTTTTCAGTGTTCCTTCCTGTCTGTTAAGTCAACGTTTAAACCCTCAGCCAGGGGTCAAGTTAAGGCCATCGGGCAACTTTTTGCACAGATCTGGCTTCACAAAAACCATCTTTAAAGTGCAGACCCTGCCTTAGTTTATCTGACGGTGGAATCATTGCACTCTATTAGACCTCCATCAGGAAGTCTCTGGGATAAAGTCTTGAAAAAAGTCTTAAATGGCAACATAAAAAACAAAACAATGAATGCATTCAAAATGCTTCTGATTGCACATGGAATGAAGATGCAAACTGTTGTTAGCTGTTTTGAGTTGTGTGCTATTCCGATTCATTTTCTCTGTCAAGACAATGAGACTGAATGACTTGGACTTGAGAGGGTTTTGCCACTTTAATGCCCTTTCATCACACATGTAATGTATTTTAAATTACCTCAGTAATTACAGCCCATTAACTCATCTATTATTTGCCTCAGATACTTGTATGTAGCCAGCGATATTAGCTAAATTAGCATTAGGGTTAATAGGAGTAATAAAGAGAGTCTGTACTTTCAGTAACCCTCTTGATTTGGAGTCGAAAAAAAATCTGGGTATGTTTTTTGGGGGCAGTGTCTTAAATCCAAGCTTAAACTTTAAGGACTGTAAAATGAAGTCAGTGCTGATGTTGCAGTTCCTCTGATGTCCTCCTGTGGCTGACTCCTAATGTGAGTCAGTTCCCAAAGACTTCAGCACTGAAATAAACAGTTTTGGTCTCTATAGGCCTTTATCTTATCTGCTTCTCCTCTTTCTCGAGAATTAGCTTGCTGCACTCTTTTTGTATTCATGGTGTCTTTTGAAACATTTTTATAAAATGTATCTGACAAATAATATGGCCCACTGTGAGGTACAAACCCTGCAAAAACCCTACGATCCAGTTTCAGTGAGTGAAATTCTACTATGTGTCTCTGTGATAACTACCCAGTAAGAAACCAGCATTCACCCTTTCACTTGACTCTGGTCTGATAGGCTACTTTCAGGCACCAGAGAGCTCTACTCCAGAAACCAGTGGGTGACATTAAAGTTCTTCTGTCCTTCTTGTGGATTGAGTTCAGACTTGTCTACTGCTCGTTGAAACGAGTGATGTAATGTGTAACAATCTGCAAATTAAGGAAGAAGTCACATAGAATGAAGATTTTCTCAACTGCATAATTTATTCTTTGTTTGTTTATTTTTTGTTTATTTTTTTCAAATTAAATATTTTTCATGGGGCAGATTTAACTTTTAGGTTCCCTCACATAACACAAACCCATCAATTATTATGTTCCCTTGAGTTTTACTAAATCTATTAATTAAGAGCTTTTAAGAGCAAATTAAACTGTTCTAAAGGCAGAGATAAAGAGCTATCAGACATAATATCTGACTCTATATAGGGTCTATGTTGTTTTAGAGGTGCTTCATGACTAATTAACTAAATGAAGGCCTTAGTTTTTGCATTTGCATTCATCCTGCTTCTTCATGATAGCTGCTTCACTCCTAATTCCTTAAACACCAGGGATCGCTGTGGCCTGAATTTATGTGCTTTGTAGTTTGACAGACTGAATGAAGTCCCTGAATGTCTGAAACATATATCATGCTACCAACAACAAGCACCTGGCAACAGAGGGAAGGAAAAATCCCTTTTAACTGGAAAAACCTCCAGCAGAACCAGACTCGGGGAGGGGGGAGCCTCCCCAAGTCTGGTTTAGGGTGAGGGCAGGAAATGAGAGTGATAGGTAATTTTTTTCTTCCAGCCAGATTATCTGTTTTATTGCCACTTCCTGTATGCTAATCTGGGTGATCCTCTGCTGCCTATGTGGTTACCAAACAGTCAAAACTCAAGGTACCAATTTGTGGATGGATAAAAACCCTTTAATGAACCATATGACAATAGTAAGATTATCTTAAAATAAAGAAACAGCTTGTAGTAATAACTGGTTACTTATGCATGGGTAAACACTGAAATGAAAACTGTGAGAGTGGTAAATGCCAAGGAAACACCCAAATGAGTGTTTGCTATAGAAACTGACCAGATGATGGGCAAAAAGTCAAAGTGGTTGCTGAACTGTCGGTTCAAACTAATTCTGAATATGAGCAAGTTTATACCGCTATATTTTATAAACACTTTAAATGTTATCAAAACCAGAATAGAATCCACATGTTAATTAATATGCATGCAAACATGCTCACAGACTTGCATTATACTTGTCTCTGCATATACAAGAGTATCGCAGCAACTTTGCCTCCAAAGCCCACAAACACCTGGTGTTTCCCTGCTCTGTGTGGGAGGAGGACAGAAATCATCCAGCTGACGCTGGCACCAGTGGCAGCACCGCTGTGGTCCCACGTTTCACTAAATGAAAGCTGATGTTCTTGATTTTAGTGCCTTCTGTTATTGCAGACTGGTCTAAAAGAAGACAGAAGTGCTTTGCTTTATAGTTGTTTTTAGAGCCAGTAAATACTCTCCATCTCCAGCAACAAAGCAGCTCTTTTGCAGGGTCTCTTCTGCTGCTGCAGGGGGGAAAGTCCTTGAACCCATCACTCATTCTTTTTGCCTGTGTTTCTACTGATGAACACACTATACAAAATTGATAATTCTTGAGAGAAACATGAAAATATGTTTTCAGAGATGTCCTTTGTGCTGAGCACAATAATGTACAATGTCAGAAATAACTTACTTAGTTTTTACCTTCACATCCAATGTTGAACTCTTTTTGTTGTCAATAGAAGACTGTGGGAACAAAATTAGAGGAGTGTACATTTGTGCCACAACTGGGATCATCTTCTTTTAGAGAAAGGCTGAAAAGCGCCTTGAGGCAACTTTGTTGCTTGTTGCTGTGATTTGGCACGATATAAATAAAATTGAATTGAACTGGATTGAAACACAGTGCTGGAATCAGCGAGGTTTTCCAAGCAGGGCAGCAGTTCTAACACCAGCATCTCTGTTAATGTCCACGATCACTCAAAGAGGCACTGCTTACTTTTAGTAATTGCTATGTTCAGATGGTTTCTATGCTATCAGAAGAAATAACGTGACATTCAGGAGTGCAAACATGAACAGCTGGGTCCCCTGTGCAACATCACTTTTCGAGGGATTATTATAAAATGGAAGAAATGAAGAAACATCCTCACAGCTCTGTACAAACAGTAAACTCACGTTTACATGCAGCAAGGCTTTTTAAAAGTACGTCCTGCTGAAAAGCTAGTCGGTGCATTTGTTACCTTTGCACTGCATTTCTTTGTTATCATGTTGTCATTGAAAGCTCCCTGAAAAGCACTCAGTTCATTTAATACGCTGTGCTGAGAGCACGAACAGGGAGAGATTATATTTCTCCCAGGTTACCTTCTCGTCACTGATCCCAGATTTGAATGATTTGAAGAATAGGGAGTAAGGGGACCAAGCATCCATGAGTGATGCACTAAGGGTGTCATTTTTGTAGACAAAAAGAGACACTGGCCCATTTTTCCATCGGCAACGATGAGCTGGATCTCTCCCCAAAAAGAAACAGTGCAGGGAGTTTTAGAGGACTGCTGCCCCCCGATGTTACTCCTTTATAAGCTGTCTTCACAGTAGTGTCACATTATGAGGATTGAGGTTGACCTGCAACATTCAAAAAGGTTTAGGACCATTTATTGGAGTTCACGGGGAGCAGTACCACCTTTCTGTCTTTCTACTATTGGTTAGATCAGGAAAATAAAGATGAAGCAAAAGTCAAAGTCAGCTCACCTTGATCGTCTCTTTCAACTTGAGATAATGTTCCAAATGAACTTGTAAAGACAAGCACATTTCCTGCAGTTTTCATCTTCCCGGTTGGATCTGTTTGTGGATTCCCATCAGATCTCAATCGGACATAAAGTCGGCTGGTCATGTGTGGCCAAGTTTGAAAGGCAGTCTCTGATTGGGGTGGTAACCTTTACACATGGTGAGGAGTGAGCTTCATTAAAAATATCTGGGTTCCAGTGTGATCATTATACTGGGACTTGGGCAGTTGTGGAACCTGAAAATGAATTATGACCTGTTAAACTGTAATGTTGAGGTGTAATGAAAGTTTGTGTAATAGCTACTTTCATAGTTTGTAGTTTTTAATTTGTCTGGATGTTGATTTTTCCTTTAAAATTGGGCTTCAAAATATGAGTGGGCATGAAAATGAGTTTAAATATATCCAGTGTGAGCTGGTGAAACAGCGCATACTATAAATAAATTAAATCACATACTGTAAATGTAAAATAAATATTAAACAGACTTTTTCCCTTTTGGAAATTTCCAAAACACACTCATTCCGGTTGTCATCTGTATAGGTTGCCCCAGTTCTGCAAGCTGTTCATTCTCGTTTACGTGCCCCTCCCTCCCTCCTTGTTCTCAATTCTTTAATTTCTTCACTCCTGTTTAGTACACGGGGATCTGCCAGGCCCAGGAGCCGTCACCAGTCCCCTTCGAGGCCTTCCCCAAACCGCAGCTCAATTCATGTCCAAGCATTCACCTTTACCTACTAAAATGCTGTCAAACCTAAAATGAGGACGTGGGCCCAGCGAGTGAAATTATTTTTTCATTATTTGCCCGTCAGTATTATTGTGTCCTGAGTGGGCTTGTCTGGCAAATTGTGGATGTTAGCATGCTCTATTATACTGAGTTGGCATTTGTTAGTTTGCAAATATGAAGGAAAATATAACGATTACACTTAGCTAAATACATGACACAGTGTTTAGCATTTGAAGTTAAGTCTAAGTTCTCTTGTTGTTGATAATCAAAAGTGGGAAATGAACACGGAGCGATTTTTGCAGGAGCTGTCAGTAGGAATTTCTGTCTTTATTGTAAAGTGCTTTTGATTACATTTTTTCCTTAAAGTAATGGAATAATGGCAACTTACAGTGTATTTCTGATAAAAATAAATGTAAATATAGCAATCAGTTGCAAAAGTTCAACAAAATTTTGGGGGTTTCCAGTGTGGACATGTTGGTGACTTGAGGTTATAGTATATGTCTGCGTTTCATCCTAACTCCCCTTTACTCCCAGTGTTCACTGCTTTGCTTTTAATCATTGTTATAAATCTCTGGCTTTCTTGCACACTGTGGCTTTTGTCCTGTCTCCCTCCCCTCGCCCCCAACTGGTCTCTGCAGATAGTTACCCCTCACTGGTTCTTCCTGCTGAAACAGAGATTTTTCTTCTCACTCTTGCCAAGTGCTTCCTCACAGGGGGTTGTCTGATTATTTTGGATGTGTGTATGCTGTATTATTGCAGGGTTTGCCTTACAATATAAAGTAAGTTGAGGTGACTGTGAATAGAACTGAATTAAATTGAAGTTGACAAATGAAAAGAGTGTTGGTTTAAGAAATAATGTCAGTCTGATCCGAACTCACAAGTCTTGGTTCATATCTTGGTTGCGCTACACTGGAGCAGCTCGTTTATACTCTCAGGGATATTCTAGAGTGTGTGGATATTTTTAACCAATCAGCTACAAGAAACATTGGTCTGCAGCAATGTTCACGGGGGGTTGTACTTGTAAAATTAACTTTTATGTGAAGAGTAGTGTGCAGTGACTTTTACAGAAAGGCAAGCAGAAGCGATTAAGCCCCCCACGCCCACTATACACACACACAAACAGAAACATCTTCCTGCAGTATTTAGTATTTGCAGGCATGTGATAGTGCTGTCTGAGATGGAAAGAGAGATATTGCTTTACTTTGGTATGTTTCAAGTTATGTCTATTTTTCGAATTAACAAGACAAGAACTGCTGCCTGGAGCAAGTTTTTGGACAAAAGTGTACAAGTTTTTTTTCATGTTCTGCTAAATGTAAACATTCTGGCCAGTCATTTCCTTCTTTTCTATTTCCTTCCAATATGCCTCTTTCTTCCTTCCGTTCATCTTCAAAATTTCCTCTCATCTTAATGTCATCAGCCTTTTATGGCTGATGGGGTATTCTCGTCACCCCACCAGGTCGATGGGTGACATTTCACACCAAGGTTTGTGAACATGGAAACTCTAGAACAAGAATGAGGATTTTCAATTTGATACCATTGGTGCATCTTCTAAAAAAGTCAAGCTAAGTGGTCAGGTTTTCTGAAAATCTTGTGAACAGAGTAACTCAAGAAAGATGTCAACAAGGAAATCACGTAGGAGTTTTAATTTTATGCTATTTGTGTACTGAAGGCTGAGGGATAACACTGCCTCGCCATCAGTACTTTCTTTGAAGTCATTGATCGAAAACAGCCCCAGCTAGAGCCCCATCCCTACAATCAGCACAATTCTCTTTATTTTAGAACACACATGTACCAACTATACCTCTGTACTCTGTCCATCTGTCCCATTCTACTGAAACAGCTGGGATTTGCAATTTCCACCGCAGACATAATAGTTCATGGCAGCTAGGTTCAGCCTGTTTCCATGGTCTCATTTTCTCTCATTCCCTGACTCCTCCTCCTCTCCTCCCCTTAGAAACAAGATAAGTTTGTTGAAAAGTCTTTGTTTTTGCCGGCACTGTCTTTTGTCTCCTGTGAGTAACTTTATATCCACTGTGATATATACGACCGGACTCTGAAAAGATGTATTAGTTAATTAACTTAATGGTGTGTGTGTGTGTGTGTGTGTGTGTGTGTGTGTGTGTGTGTGTGTGTGTGTGTGTGTGTGTGTGTGTGTGTGTGGCATGTTTATTTGTGCGCATGTGTACAGTATGTGTGTGACTGGTAAATTGAGCAATATAAAGAAAGAGGCTCATTACCTCAAAATCAGGAAGACAAATTGGAACCAATGGTCTGATAATTCCTCAGCTTTTAATTAATGATGCAGAGTGTGTCCAACCAGAACAATTATCCCTGCACATTTTGTTGGAGAACAACCCTCATCACATGATTTAACTGGGAGCATTTTGTGCAGGTTGCACTGGTGGTCCTCAGATAAGAGAGATGAGGACGTCAGCAGAAATTTACCAGGGTTGACTTTTGCATTAGGTGGAAAAAATATGCATGAAGGAAGGGAACTGAACTAAAGGCAGAGTGTGGCAGACTTTTGTGGTGTCACGTGTCAGTGTACAGTGTATGAGCAGGGAATGACACAACAGCAGGCAGCTCAGCCAACTTTAAAACCTAATTATGTTAAAAAAAAAGGCCCACGGCACCAGCATCCAGGCTTACTTCAGAAGCTTCTGCATTAAGGCCTTTACACACCAAGCCTGTTGTGAAAATAAAACATGTGTAACATATATACAGACAAGTTTTGAGAAAAATTTGTCGTAAAAAATGTGAAAAACCTCGCCTGCTCCATTGACCTTAGGTGTGCCACAGGGGTCCATTCTTGGTCAAGTTCATTTATTACTACACCCGTTTCCATTATGATCTACTTCTAGAAAGCAAGGCTTCCTATTTATATTGTTATATTATTGAATTTCTGAGATTTGGGAGAGTTTTATATACCACTTACAGACCCGACAGTCACTGTTAAATTGGTCTTTATTTAACCCTCTAAAGAAAAAAAACGTCTGTCTATGATTTCTAGGCAATATGTTTAAACCAAGCATATATAGACAGACTTTATAGTCAGTCTATAATATATTAAATTACAGTGCTCGTGGATAGAAATATGCTACAATCCTGTTTTGTGTGTATACAAAAATGTTGCCAGGTCTGATTTCTGTTGTAACTCTTGGATGGTTGGTACTGATGGTGGTGCAGTGATTTGGGGGATATGTTCTTCTGACACTCGGGGCCCTTTAGTATCAAAGAGCATTGTTTAAATGCCACAGCCTATGTGAGTATAGTTACTGACCATGTCCATCCATCCCTGTCTGACCACAGTCCCATCTTCTGATGGCTGTTTCTTGCAGGCTAACATGACTATTTGATACTAATAGAGCACATTTGGGTGGAATGAGAGTTTTGCATACTAGATGAATCTGCAGCAACCGTGTTATGCTGCAGGTCAACATAGACCAAAATCTCTGAGGAATGTTTCCAGCACCTTGTTGAAGACAAAGATGAACACGCTGATGAGTGCATAATATCACCCAAACACATACTACTGGATTTACTTTATACATTTTTCACACATCTATAGGAATAAAAACAATATGACCCTACCAAATAGCCGAATATCATATTTAATAATAAAATTAGCTTTTAATGAAAGCAAGAGAAAGTTTAGATATTGGTTGTTTACCTTTCTTTTTTCCTTGCAGCCTTTGCTTCCATCCTTACTTCAGATCATTTTTCTTTGTTCAGTGTTAAGCACCAGTTTTTCATGTTTCCTTTTGAGCGGCAGGCAGATAACTTTGAATGTGCACCTTGAATGCGGCATAATGAGACACATATTCATATTAATGCACTCGGGTTACTCAAAAGAAGACTTGAAAGGGAGTCGTGCGCCGTGTGTGCGTGGGCTCCGAGTAAAGGTGTGTGTGTGTGTGGGAGGAGAGGTGGTCTTCGATGTCCGGCTCGAGCAGCCTGAGACAGTTTAGCAGAGAGAGAGAAATAAAGAGAAAAAAAGAGTCTAGAGGGAAAGGCCTTGAGAAGGATGGGAAGATGAATGTGGGGGAGGAGATAACCACCAGGGAGACGAGGAGGAAAAAGAGTGGAGGTGTGCCTCAGATGTCTGTGTCTGTGAAGGATGCGGGAGTCCCTGTGCTTATTGGCTATAAAGGTCTCGGTGGTAACATTACCCATGGGGAATTACAGGTTTGTAGCTCAAATGAAACTCTTGGAAGCCCTAAAAAAAAAATCAGTGTAAATGGAAAATTCACATTTTTTACAACTCTAAACTAATTTTTCATTGTTTTGTTCTAAATTTTGAGTTATGCTCAGGAGCACAGTGGAGAGTAAACATCAGCCATAGCAATTGCAACCACTTGTTTTGTCCCTCTTTCTGCACTGACGCCTTCATAGAACAGATGAAAGCTCAAACTGCTCATGCATGTAACAACTGTGGTCACAGTTTTTAGAAATAAGTGTTTTCTCTGAAAAGAGCACATTTCATTCTGCAAAGTAAATTCCCTCTGTGACCCAGCACGTGACAGCCTCGCTAAAGTTCAAAATGCTGCTTTTTTACTTTTCTTTTCAAAAATTTAAAAACATCTAGTGCAGATAGAAATTTCGTTTCATATTTTTCACTTGAAGATATCAACCTGCGTCCATTATTTGCATCATTACGACACTGATTAAGCTTCTGATTAAAACTCCACTACACTAAGCTTTACATTAAACTGTTGATGGGTCCCAATCCACACAGCATTATCTAAAGGCCCTTTAACATAGGACACGGCACGTGCTGCGCTCTGTGACGTACCTTTTCTTGACAAATACAAATGAAGCCTACAGCTACACAGTGAATTAAACATGGACGATAGGTTGATGCACATGCAGATGTGTGCCATGTCCTATGTGAAAGGGCCTTAAAGACAGGAAGGTCAACAGCATCACTAAGGGGCAAATTTCACTGGCTGACTGGTCAATTTACACCCCCAGAGGTGTGTGGCTGTGGTGTTTCCTTCTTCCATGTATGAACCTTGCTGGACAAGGATTAGAGGTCAAATAATGTATTGTTTATTAGCATTTTACGCATCAAAAACTTTAGAATAATTTACATTTGTCAGACATAGTTTTCAGAAATATTTACAGACAGTAAACAATGAAAATACTGGAAAGTCGGGTCGCTCTGAATTGTGTCAGTGCTCGGCTGCATCGTCTTTTCAGATGCTGCATCACATGTACAGTATATTTCTAAATATTTTTAAGCAGGTGTGCACTGTTAATTTGTTTTTCTGTAACAAACAGAAACACCTTTGATAACAGATGTCCAACTGAGAGAAAAACCCAGGACACACAGTAGAGTGTATTTCACAGCACCCCCCTGGTAGAGGGATGTCTGAGTTTGGGATTGTTTAAAAGACAGGAGGACTTCTACACATCTGTGCAGGCCAGCCTGATATGATTCATTTTGCTATAAGAGACCAAGATCATACTTCAGTTTGAAGGTGATGGCAGTGGTGGGATTTGAACCCACGCCTCCTCAGAGACTGGAGCCTAAATCCAGTGCCTTAGACCACTCGGCCACACTACCACTGCTAACAGCCAAGTTTGTAGGAGTGTTAGTTCAGAGACAACAACCACCCAACTCACCATTCATGGAAGTATTACTGAAGAAGGCATGACAGCAAAGTTGGATTTATCATATCAAGTAAAACTGAATTAAACTGAACTGGAGCTGATGGAAAAACTACAGAGAATATACGTCTATCAAAAACAAGTCCAGAGAGTAAGGAAGATGAGTTTTGCCTGTTGTAATTCTCACAACCTCAGAGAGTTCATTAATTCCTCAGAGAATTCATTCCTGAGAGACATAAGTTTAAACACTGCTGTTCAGACAACCGTGCCACACAGCTCCCAGTCTGGTCGGACTGCTGGTATGTTACAGAGATAAACCACTGCCAGTCACATTGTGCACCATCACTGTCCATAAAGATACTGGATACAAGTTGCCATCTTTAATGGTAAATGACACAACAGGCAGTTCTAACTTGATTTGAGAAGAATTTTAAATAATTCAAGGATTTCTTAGTTCAAAAATTTAAAAGATCAATAATAATGGCAAGCCAGAAAGCTCGACGGACTTTTAGACTCTCTAGGGCCCAGGTTTTTACAATGATTGAGTTCTAATCATCTTGGTGCCTGTTTTCAATAAATTAGATGTCTCCAGGTTTCCACATTTCCTTCAGTTTGTTGAAACAATGCAGACTTGTTCACAGCACCATCACACTACAAGGGTACAAACTACAGGCTGGGCCATTTATATGGATACACTGTAATAACATGGGAATGGTTGGTGATATTAAAGTCCTGTTTGTGGCACATTAGTATATGTGAGGGGGCAAACTCCTCAAGATGGGTGCTGACCATGGTGGCCATTTAGAAGTCGGCCATCTTGCATACAACTTTTGTTTTTTCAATAGGAAGAGGGCCATGTGACACATCAAACTTATTGGTAATGTCACAAGAAAAACAATGGTGTGCTTGGTTTCAACGTAACTTTATTCTTTCATGAGTTATTTACAAGTTTCTGACCACTTATAAAATGTGTTCAATGTGCTGCCCATTGTGTTGGATTGTCAATGCAACCCTCTTCTCCCACTCTTCACACACTGATAGCAACACCGCAGGAGAAATGCCAGCACAGGCATCCAGTATCCGTAGTTTCAGGTGCTGCACATCTCGTATCTTCACACCATAGACAATTGCCTTCAGATGACCCCAAAGATAAAAGTCTAAAGGGGTCAGATCGGGAGACCTTGGGGGCCATTCAACTGGCCCACGACGACCAATCCACTTTCCAGGAAACTGTTCATCTAGGAATGCTCGGACCTGGCACCCATAATGTGGTGGTGCACCATCTTGCTGGAAAAACTCAGGGAACGTGCCAGCTTCAGTGCATAAAGAGGGAAACACATCATCATGTAGCAATTTCAAATATCCAGTGGCCTTGAGGTTTCCATTGATGAAGAATGGACCCACTATCGTTGTGCCCCATATACCACACCAAACCATCACTTTTGTTGTTCCAACAGTTTTGGAGGGATCCATCCAATGTGGGTTAGTGTCAGACCAATAGTGGTGGTTTTGTTTGTTAACTTCACCATTCACATAAAAGTTTGTGTCACGGGTTGCTGGGGCAAGCCGTGTGTGAATTATAAGGACCCAAGATGCGGCAGCTCTGGTGCAAGTGAGTTTTTTAATCAAATGTGGGTACAACAGAGAAGGCGAGGGTGAGCATGAAACTAAGAAAATCTAAACTGGGAAAAACTAACAGAAACTAACCAGAAACAGAGATGCAGGGAGTCACAGGGAAATACACAGAATGACGGACGGAGATTACGCAGACCATAACACACCAAATAACGCAGACAAACCAGCAACAGGCAGGAGAACACACAGGGCTTAAATACACACAGCAGTAATCAGGGGATGGGAGACAGGAGGGAAGCACACCTGGGTGACATCACAACTAACGAGGCAGGGGAAATGTAAACTGAACACACTCACATAAGACAAGGACCTTCAGAATAAAACAGGAAACTAACAGACACAGAGAACCAGACAAGACACTGAACTGAACAGACAGACTCACAAGCAGACACAGTGACACCATAGACAGACAGAGGGAACACAGAGAAGTGGGAGCAGGCAGGCACAAAACAAAACCCTAACGAATGGCAAACCGAACCCAAAGACATAACAGAATAAACAAGAACACAGAATATTATAAAGAAACACAAAACACTGAGTCGTCACACTCAGGACCATGACAGTTTGTCTCATCATTGAACAAAATCTTCTGCGTGAACTGAGGGTCCTGTTCCAATTTTTGTTTTGCCCATTCTGCAAATTCTGTGCGCCGATCTGGGTCATCCTCGTTGAGATGCTGCAGTAGCTGGAGTTTGTAAGGGTGCCATTTGTGAGTAGCTAATATCCGCCGAAGGGCTGTTCGACTAATGCCACTCTCCAGTGACATGCGGCGAGTGCTACGCTGTGGGCTCTTGCTGAATGAAGCGTGGACAGCCACTGATGTTTCTTCATTAGTGACAGTTTTCTTGCGTCCACATTTTGGCAAATCCAACACTGAACCAGTTTCACGAAACTTAGCAAGCAGTTTGCTAACTGTAGCATGGGAGATGGGTGGTCTCGTAGGGTGTCTTGCATTGAAATCTGCTGCAATGACCCGGTTACTGTGTTCACTAGATATCAACACAATTTCAATCCGCTCCTCACGTGTTAACCTCTTCGACATGTCAATGGCTGTGAACAAAGAGAAACTTGTAGTAAAAGAACAGCTTGGTCCTTTTGTGGCTACTCTTCACAGTGCACTTCTTTTGTTTACAGTTTTAACCAAACCATTTATTAGGATCATTTTTGTTTGTGTGGATGCAATCCTTAATCAACATGCACAGCGTTAGAACCAGAAACCAGCTTACCTGCATAAAATATTTGTCATTTATTGGTTTAAACCCTCTGATGTGATGGCATTAAGCTATCACAGCAGGTGTTTCCTTGTGTTGGTGTTGTTCCCACATCATCATAATAATGTTGGTCCAGGATCAACACTGCAACTAACATGTCATAAGTCTGTAATGTGGAACAAATAGTACGAATTTCTATAGTTTTTTGATTAATGTATGAAATCTAATACATATAATACATACAATTTAGGTCTCCATGTTGGTTTGCTTAGGATTGCTTTTAATAGCATTAGCTAACTTCTTGTCTAATGCTAACTGATTGCTAATGTAATTGGTCAGCTGATCCTAGATCAGATTATTTTGATGGTGTAGGACAACACCAGCACAAGGATATCAGGATATATATCTATTTTTCTTTTCTTGGCAATCCTGGGGGAAGAAACCATGTTAAATTGCTCACATCAAAAGCTGCAGGTGAACTGAACCTTTTCCTAGTTCAATCTGCATGAGACAAAAGTGGAACTGTCTGCCACCGTCCCAGTACAACAGTCACTAAACTGCTGAAGTGAGACAAAATGATTCACATTCCTGTTTCTCTCTGCGTAAGAGCAAACCCTCTCTGTGTACAGATAACCAGAGAGGGTGTGTGGGAACAAGTTGGCAATTACAACAAGGAAATATATAAATTAATTGAAGTATAAAATCAATTGTTGCAGTGGTTGGAAAAAACAGAAGCAACTGCAATTATCTTGATGTTGAGCCAAAAGGGATTTTTGGGTCTGGGAACACAGATAAAGCATTAATCTCTACTTCTTTTTACTACACTGTTCATCTTTTTCTGCTTCCTCTGTGGGCTTTTCTTCCTTCAGCTTTCTATCTGCTAGCATCCATCTGTCTCGCTATCTGCTTGGTTTCACTGAATAGAGCTACTGATGTTGGTCTGTCTTTTTTGTATTTATTATTGTTTTAGTTTGGCTTTGCTGTAAATTCTGTGTTAAACATGAAAAATGTGCAAACCTTGCCAGCAAATGTTGTCACACTAGCGTTATTATTGATAACTAATTTAATGGGTCTTGTTATTCTAACGCGTATTTACAGGTAACCTTTTGTGATGCGAAAAGACAGACTGTGAAAGACTGTGATTGCATGACTTTAAAGGTAAAATAATAAGTGCAGCTAAATATAATTTTATTAGTTAGCACCTAGCTGTTTGTTCCAGGCCTCAATGTTGGGATTCATGTTTTTTCTTTTCCGACGAGCCATAGCAGAGCGCTGCCCCAGGACGTCCTGACTTACAAATTAACCTGTGCATACAACAGCAAAGTTAGGCTGCATACATTTTCGCCTAGCACACCCACAAAGTACAGACGCTATAGTTCACAAGCAAGAGTGATGCTCCTTGGCAGATGTTCAGTGATAGCGTGTGTTTGCTGGACGGGAAGATCCCACAGTACGAACATTGCCACTGTCCTTAGCATGTGTGTTTTCATAATGACAAGCTAACTGAAGTATTTAACTCTTTGGGATTCCAAAGTTGATGTCTCCTCTCGTGACTTTTTTCCTGCTTTGTCACAGCATCTAATTAGCCATGCGTATTACACATGTATACATCACTTAACTGACTGATTGCGTTGCTAGCATGAGCTGAATTTGTTCTTATGTTTAATTTGGTTTTAGCTCATGTTTCCTTATCTGGTGTGAAAAAACAAAGCATCTTTCCAAATCTTTCTGAGAAAAACGGTCTTTTAAAACTACACCCAAGGCTAGAGTCAGGGTGAGGCATGTGTAATGATCCTCTGACTCTGTTGTAAACCTTTGCAACTAGAATTTTAATGACCTTTTAATGCATAATCAAAGAGAAGAGAGAACAATAAAATGAGCTTGTCATAGTTCCTTTCTTCCCACTTTACACCCTTTCTTTGTAAGCTCTCAAGTACACACGGTGCTTTCTCCTGGAGGAGTGACAGCCCATTCAGATGATAACCTTAAGCGCGTTGTTGTCTGCATTGTTCTGCTAGAGACACAAAAGGTTGCATTTGAAAGGTCTGGAACAAAAACGTGGATTCCAAGATGACACTCAGTGGGAAAGGGAAGTAGAGAAACAACCTTGAATATTGAATATGATACAAGAATATTTTATTCTGGTAACACAAACACACTGTGACATTATGTGGATTATTGTGTTTAAGGACCTTTTTTTGTCTTGGTCCTGTTGCTTTGTTTAAACTCATCAACTAGTTTTGAAAAACAAACAAACAAACAATTAAAAAAAAAGTCAAAGACTAAAAAATTCTCTGACCAACGAATTACAGCGAACGAGTGCAAACAACAACACAAAGATCATGGTTTCCAAAATGAGTTGTATTTGGACAGCTCTCCGGTAAACTTTGTTTCAGGTGTATTTTGGATTGTGTTTGGAGCAAAGCTGATGTTCAAACAGTGTGTATGTGATACTCGCGGTTTACCAAAAAGATCAAATGTGGGCATTTTGTTATGTACACTCAAAGTTGTAGAGTAAATATAAACCACACAAAACAAGAAAGCCCACGGGCAAAAACAAAGGGCACATAGAACTAATTATACTTATAGACGAGAAAATGCTTCTCAGGTATGCTGTGACAGGAAATAACTGTTAATTAAAAGTGAGGGATTTTAATACAACAGCAGTCAAAGAGAAGCCTCAGACTCTGCTACGTACACAGTATGACTGTTATGGTCCCGGGTCTTTGATATATTTCTGTATAAATGTATGTTTATTATTGAATAGTTCCTGTTGTGTTAGTTTTCTCAGTGTTCCTCGTCTAATCTCACCACATCATTTCCACCATGTTGAGCTTATGCATGTGTCTGTGTTTTCTCAGTTAATTATGGTTTTCACTTCCTGTTTTATTTTGGTAGTTTTGTGTCTTTTGTATGATGTATTTAGTTGTTCTTGCCCGTTGACTAGATTTTGTTCACCTGTGCCTTACTTTCCTCCGGCTGTGCTCACTTTCCTTGGTTAGACCGACAGCTTCAGCTCTGACTTTGTCACTTGTTGCATCGTACAGTTTCTCAGCCTGTTTCCATGTGCTTTATAGATTTTATGCCTTTGCTGTTAAGGACTTTATTTATCTATCTTTTGTATTTTAATTCTTGACTTGTAACACGCCTAAATAAACAATTAGTTTTCTGTATCTGCACTCTTCCTCGCTGCTTCCAACTTTTGGGTCTGCACCTCAGCTGCTCTTGAAATTGTGACAGAGACAAAAAAGGCTAAAAACGACTTTAGGTTGCTCCCTTGTCACAGTGGGTAGCTAGGTATGTTTGATTTGGCAGAATTTTACCCCAGATGGCCTTCATGATCCAATCCTTAAATGGATATGTGGCAGAGAAAAAATAAAAGTCAACAAATGATACTGTAACATGTTGGCTACCGTCCCATTTATTGCTAAGTGAATGAGCAAGTGGAAGCTATTATTTCAGCAAAGCTGTTTATTTCACTTGCAAAAGTAACCATGGTTTTAAAGACATCCACACACATAAGATTAGGAGGTAGTGATGGTCTTAGTTTGGCTGAAACACCGGCTACATAAGTAAAAATATGACTTTTTTTGGGTCAGTCCATCAACCCAGACCTCCTCCTGACAGGACCTTCTGTCACACCATGTGTCTTTTTGCTGCACAAGAGGTTTTTTTTCACTTGAAAGTAACTTGATGTTCAGTTGGTTGATGATCATAATGCAGTTCATAATTCTTAGTGTGGGCCAGTATACTTTATCTTAACAAAAAATGCCAGATTTTTTCCTTTAGAGCTAATTTTGATAGTTTTCTCCGGTTCTCCCCCTGCCAGTTTTTTTTTCAGGCTCTCATCATAATCCAGTCATGTGTAGTCAGCGACTCTCCTACTAATGAACAATTCTGTCTGTGACACTCACCTCACAGCAGCAAGGCTTTAGGGAAGAACAACATGGTTCTGCCAACTTCCCAGTCACAGTTAAACCTCCCAGTGTCAAACTTTGGAGAGCTGCTTTAAAGCCTGACTCCAAGAGAGGCAGGGGACATTTCCGACTCTAAATGCTTAGGCACAGACATAGGAACTCAAAGAGATTATGCAGGCTTATTTTACATTTCCTGTTCTTAATTCAAACTTCTGGCCTTGGGGACAGAGGATGCATCCACTAAAGGCTACGTGAGTTTAATAGATTTTCTGTATTTCTTCTTTACCTCACAGTTTTCATATGAAAATGTTGAGCTCAGATATTTACAGGCTTTGTTTTGTGATTGTTGCCACATTTCCTGAGATCGTCCTAGTATGTTCCTTATATTTCCAATGTGGATTCAGGAGGGTGTGTTAACAGTAAGAACAAGACATCTCCCAAGGCAGCTCACTCTCTGGGGAGTATGTATTTTTAAGCGATTACTATGATAATTTGTTTATATTCATTTTGTTTTCTTTGTTATTTTTAAAGCTGTTTTAAAAAGTTTGTAGTGCAGTAAAAATAACAGATTTGTGGGTTAATGTGAAAGAAAGGCAGATGTGAAATTGAGTATCTGAGGTCAAATGTGTTGAATTTTTACCATAGTTTTAAAAATAAAAACATTTTTTATGAAAGTTTGAATTTGAAGAAGAGGTCAGAGGTCCAAAGTAATGTGAGATTTACAATTCCTCTATATCATTATGTATATGCCAATGTTGTCAATGCAAATAATGGCAATAAGATATAGTTTTATAACTCTATATACTGTAGCATTATTAGCACTGTGGCTCTGAGATTAATCAGAGGAGCTCAATGAGAAGTCGGAGGCCGAATGTGACATTTTAAATCTTTATGTGGTACTTTCTATAAAAAACACACCACACTTGTAACAGCCAAAGTTTCTAACCTAAAAGCTTTTTGTCCATCTTTGACCAATAAATCATTAAGTTGACCTTGAAGACCTTTGTTGATGTGAGCCAGAATTGAGTGGATCATTAACACAACCCCACTCTACTCCTCAAACATTATCAGACTGTTGTGTTTACAGACAGAATTATGAATTGGACAAAACAGAATGCGAATGCTATCAAAAACACGGCCTCCTTGTGGGAGGTAATTCGAGCAAATGACCACTTTCTTTACTTTGTTTCCATTTTTCAAAATACATTTTTTAACCATATTCACAGGGAGTCACTAACATGCAGATGTTAAATGTAGGGAGAACATATACTATATATAAAACATGGATGTGGCCACATCACCGATGGTTGGGGAAGAGGACAATGTGAAGGCTGGAACATTACTCCATTTTTACATTACTGTCTTTAACCCCTTTTCCATTACTACCTAGTGGGTACTACTGGTTTTCCATTACAATTGAGTACTTCATTATGTGCAAGGTTGTCGTCATAGCAACGCGTCCGAGCGTCCTGTGACTTAATTAACATGCGACATGAACACTACAACAAAGATGGACGTCGAGACGAGGATAGACCTGGTGGTGCTTTTCTTCAGACTCGGGACCACGGCGTCGTTTTTTGTAGCCATATTCCTCGTTGCCAGGTTTCAAAAATGGTGGTTTTGATTTTCATTAACAAGATGCTCTCGTGACGCATTGAGTGACGCAAATGACCAGCCAGTTGGTTGGATGCAGTTTGACGATTTAAGCACCTGCTCGGATCGCTTGGACCCCCGGCCGAGCAGGAACTATGACCTAATGGAAAACCCTGGAAACTGTGGGTAACCGTGGCGAGTTGATCCGAGTAGGGACTAATGGAAAAGGGTCTTTATTATAGTGAAACTGATTGTGAACAAGGAATTGATGTGACTGAGAAAATTAGACAAACTGGTGCCTTGGATGCCTTCCTCTGCCCGAATTTTTAATTTGAATAAAGGAAATGTAAAATAAACCCATTTCTTCAATATTCAGACTCAAAATCTACACCCAGCTTTCTTGGTTTCTTTTCTATATGAGACACTAAAATGTTTCAGATTAACAATTTTAAATATTAGATAAAGATAACTCAAGTGAATACAAATTACAGTTTTTACCTGATGATTTCTTTTATTAAGGGAAACAAGCTATCCAAACCTACCTGACCCTATGAAAGTAACTGCCCTCCAAACCCAATAACAATAACTCCCTTGGCAGACCTTCACATCACTGCAGAGGAATTTTGACCCACTCTTCCTTACAGTATGGTTTTAATTCGCCCAAACAGGAGGGTTTTCAAACATAAGCAGCCTGTTTAAGGTTATGCCAAAGCATCCCAATCAGATTTAATTTCAGACTTTGACTAGTATCCTCCAAAACCTCTATTTATATTTTTATTTTGAGCATTTAGATTAGATTAGAAGGTGGACTTGCTGGTGTGTTAAAGATCATTGTCTTGCTGTATAATGTGTGTAAGTGTGCTTGAGCTTCAGTGCACAAAATCATGGCCAGACATCAAGATTTTGTGGTAGAAAGCAAAATGAAGGGTTCCAACAATTGCAGCAAGATGACCTGAAGCAGCAAAGCCAGACGATCACACTACGATGACCATGTTTGACTGTTGGGCCGATGTTCTTTATATGAAATGCTGTGTTAGTTTTACACCAGATGTAACAGGATGCAAATCTTTCAAAATGTTGAACTTTTCTCTCATCAGTCCACAGAATATTTTACTAAAAGTTTTGGGGATCTTTGACCAATGTGAGACGAGCCTTTGTGATCTTCTTGGTCAGCAGTGATTTATACCCACGATGCCATTTTTGCCCAGTCTCCTTCTTATTGTTGAATCATGAACACTGAATTTAACTGAAACAATTGAGACATGCAGCTCTTTAGATGTTGTTCTGGGTCCTCATGTGACCTCCTGGATGAGTCATCAGTGTGCTCCTCGAGTAATTTTAGTAGGCCGTGCACTCCTGGGAAGGTTCACCACTGTTTTCTGCATTTGTAGAAGACGGCTCTAAAAGTCCTAAAGCCTTAGAAATAGCTTTGTTACCCTTCCTGACTGATAGATGAGTTTGTTTCTCACCTCTTTACTTTTTTAAAAGATTGTTTTGGCTTCATTGGATAGTGAAGCAGTGAAGACAGACAGGAAAGTGGAGAAAGAGACGAGTGGAGAAGACATGCAGCAAAGGGCACAGCACTGTAAAGGACAGAATGCATCTGTAAGACATATAGTGTTGTGACTGCATCATGTTGAACTCCACATGGCCTCTCATTAAAGAGTGTTTCTGATTTATTCAGTTACTTTCGCAGGGGGAAAGACGTCGCTGACATTTCAGTGCTACTCCTGCTGTGATCCTCAAATACATCATCACAAGAGAGAATTTCTAATACATTGTGCTGTTATTTTGGATTTCCTCTCCCTTTTTGTCTCTCAGCTTTCCCTGTCCGTCACTTTGTCTTTTCATCTTTCTGCTCATCTCTTTGCTCTCTCCTGTCTTCTTCCCCCTACTCTTACCAAGTCTTCCACTGTAGCATTGCTCGTAAGAAATACGTCGCCGCTGGGAGAAAAGAACGGTTGCTGTTACTCTTTTGAAGCATCACATGGCTTACAGCGTAGGGCGACTGCACTGATCAGAGAGAAAGATAGAGTGAGGGGGGAGATTAAAAGAAAGAGACAATCGTAAAGGAGACTGATGCAGGGAAGGAGGGGAGATAGAAAAAGAGATAACATAGATATGAAGAGAAAGGACGTCAAAGTTAGAAGAAAACATGCATGAGAAATTCTGCACAATGAAAAATTTGTAAAAACAAAATAGAGAAGAAAAAAGAGTGCAAAGGAAAGTTTAAAAATCTTCGAAGCTGTGCAGAGAGGGAGATCATAGGGTTTGAGATGAGTATGAGAGAAAAGACCTCAAGGAGGAATCTTCGTCTTCCTCCTCCTTATCTGCTGTTCCCAGGGTTTATGGGGAGCTTAGCAGAACACTCCCAACTCTATAGAACATTCACAGCATCATGCAGAAGTGGGAGAGAAGGAGGAAAGTGAGGAGTGAGGGGTGAGAGGAGAGGATGAAAAAAGAAAAAAAGGAGAGCATGTTTTTTTTCTTTTGGAAAAAGAAAAAAATCATTAAATTTGATTTGAGTCTGTCCGGTACCTGACGCCTATGTCTTACATGCACCTCCCTCCCCAAGTGTATCATCTGTATCTGTCGTCCAATCATAGAGTGCCCCAAAATGTTTAGAGAAGGTGAATAGTTCTAGTCCCAGAATAAACAAAGAGTGAAAGACAGTTTTATTGTTACAGTCATCAAATCATCCTTATAGGTCCAAACTTGTCCACAAGTTAAGCTCAAAGAAAAGTAAGTCCTCAGCAGTATGTTATGTTGTTGTGTTTAGAGTACATAATTAAAAACCTCCTGATAAGTCATAATCATAGCATGTTGTCGTTCCTCAAAATAGTTCAAGAGAAACTGTTTGGGTAGACCTTTCTGGTCATGTAGCCATGATTGTCCTCTCAGGCATACATGAGAGATTGTTGTTGTACATTAAAGTCACTGGGCTCAACTTTTGGTTCTTCAGTGACTTTGAAAATGAAGACACACGGGCAAAAACTGATTCTTTGATTGATTCTTTGGCCTCTTTGGAGAAGATTTGCTACATTTGTTGCAGTACCAACAGCAACAAATGCATGAACACAAAAACAGCAACATGAAGCAAAGTTGAAATCCAGCCTTATGAGATTCCAAAGTGCTCTACTCACAGAATAAATACAGAAATATACAAATAAAAATGAAAACTACAATGCTACCAGTCTGACTGCTCATCACTGCCTTTGTTAGCTGTTAGAAATCGCTCTGCGTGAGCATGTTGTCCGTGCAGATGTGTGTAAAGAGCCAAAGTTCTGTCAGCAGTGGAATGCAGTTGTTTCAGTTTGCTCTTTATAGTCGTGCTCTTATATATAGATTAATGTCCTTATTGCCACTGTTCCTGTTCTCTGCAGACGAACTGAAATCAGCTGATTGCAGTGCAAGTGCACAGGAACAAAAGGGTCTGTCTGATGTGCTACGAGTTACATTACTGTGTTACTGAAAAATGTAATGTGATTACAGTGATGTGTTACCTTGCAACATGTTACACGGTAATGCAACATGCATCAGTCTGACTGCAGATGGATAATCCGTTCTGTAGTCAGACTTAAGTTTCACAGCAACCTTCAAGAAAAATGTATTGTTTCTTTTTAGCTTTAGTGCAGTTTCTCTATTGTATTTGACATAAAAATCTAATTTTGTAGGGTGAAGTTGTGAGTCTTTCTAGCCTATTCTTCCCTTTATAGATTAAAAATGTCTCATTGTACTGCTCTGTCTTATCCACACTTCTTTACTGCAGTTCAAGCTGGTCTCACTGAATGAAATCAATGATAAGAGCTTTCACTTGATTAACCCCATCTGTCCCTTTAATGCAGCCACTTTAACTCTGCACAGAGTTTCCCCACTTTTTCTTACATTAAACTTCTAAATAAACTTAGATCATTACTCGTTTATGAATATGTGTTACCTTGGGCTATCTTAGCCGGTATTTCAGTTCGATCATTCTCACGGATTCAGCCCTCTAATAATCAAATCTCTCAGGTGGTTTAATAAATCAATTTCAGTGTTTCTAAAACTGTCTTGTCTTACAAATGTTTTGTTTGTTTTCAGGGCAAAATGGTTGATTTCACTCCGGGACTATTAACATACCAACAACCAACTGTTTACACTAGAACCAATGGATTTCTGTCATTCACACCATCTGGCATATCCGTTTTAATTAACCCTAAAACCTGCTGGCAGGGATGTAAATTGGTCAATGCAGGTGGCAAATGTGAAAAAAGAAAAATAAAGGGTGGTGAGTGAGAAGCCAACTGTTAGCCTGGGGAGGAAGGAACAGAGACCTTTCGGCACAACAGCACACAGACATGTATGGAGGCATCTGGGAAAGTATTGGAATAATATCCTAAGTCAAGAAGCTGTAAGCAAATCCACAGGCTGATAGCAGGATTGAAAGATAGAAAAAGAAAAAACTGATAGATGAGGTAATCTGGGGATTTGATCTGTGTGATTTGGAATAGATGTCAACTTTAACAAAACCTGTCTGCCAGGACACAGTGTCACATTTTCATTCTAGGCAGTTTCTGATGAGATTTAAAACTCATTATCTAAAAACTCTCTGGCTGCATACCATCTCAAGCAGTACTTTGTGTACTTAATACTGTACAGCACAGAATGACTTCTTTTTAAAATTCTGTTCTCAGTGTTTCTGGTAGCAAATGACAAGTGTCATATATGAAATGTGACTGAAAAGTTCAAATATCAGTGTGGTTTATTCAAAGCTTAAAGTATCTAAATTAGAAGTGCAACATTTTTGGTCATGCATCTATTGGTTTAAAAAAAGAACTAATGTTGGAAGCAGTGTGGTGTTTTTGTGTTGGTTTACTGAAAAGTTTCACTGTCAGGAGTTTGAAGTTACATCTTCAAATGTCCCAAATTGAAACACTGGAGCAAAATGTTCTTAACCAAATATGAAAAACAGAAATATTCCACGCTAAAGCTCCGTACTGTATAGGAATTTCTTTTACTTATGTATTAATCACATTATTTTATTGTATAATGCCTTGGTGCCACTGGATTTTTAACATGTCTCACAGTCATACAGTAAGACAAATGGTGGGGGGTCTAGTTAGGAAGTTGGGGGGAAACAGACAACTCCACAGGAAGAGTCTTTTGTCTCTTTGAGGACTCTGGGAGGTAGCAAGGGAGTGTGAACCTTAAGGTGTGAAACAGCTGTGTACTGCCTTTTGTTCCTGGAGAAGGTATTTAACTGAGAGCCATGTTAGGTGAGACTCTGCTGACCGTCTGTCCCGTGGACATGCAGGCTCTCCACAAGCTTGGTTGTCTGTTCTTTGTGTGCTTTGACTAAAGAATGTTAGCTACCGCTCACCGATCGTCTGCAGGCTTTATTTAAATGGAAAACTTCCACAACAGTACACACTGGAAGCGATTCATGGTGACCAGGCGACCCGGGACTATAGAAAGTGAATGACATTTAACTGCAACCAATCATAGGCGTGATAACTACTGGGAATGCTAAATGGGGAGGAACCAACAAACGTTCAGATTCAATCAGAATCAGAATCAGAATACTTTAATCCTAGGGGAAATTATTTTGGTTACAGTGCTCCAGTACAAACAGTAACAAGACAGACAATACACTAAGTAAGAAATACTACAATATATACAATACATACATGCATATATATATACATAAAAGTCACTTATTGATAAATAGCTGAATAAGAAGAAGAGCGTGTGCAAAAAGGGTGTAGCTATTGCAGTATACAGTGTGTTAGATGGATGAGTTGTACAGGGAGATGGCCACAAGCAAAAATGATTTCCTGTGTTGTTCAGTGGTGCTTTTTGGTACTCTCAGTCTCTCACTGAACATGCTCCTGTGACTGACCAGCATGTCATGGAGTGGGTGCGAGGTGTTATCCAACATTGTCTTTATCTTGGACAACATCCGCCTCTCCAACACCACCTTAAGGGAGTCCAGCTCCATCCCCACAACATTACTGGCCTAGATTAGTGACGAAGTGATGAAATATATTAGACGATCACCTCGGCAAGTGTAGCTTGGACTGGGACTGAGAAGTGAAACACTGAACATCAGGTACAAAAATACTGTGTTGGCAAGATTGTCAAAAAACGTGACCTTTGAGTTCGACCTTGAGGTTAAGGTCACCAGGATTCAAACAGGTCCGAAATTTTTAGAAGATATGGTATGAGTTTGAAAAACCTACACTGACTTGTTCTCGAGTTATAGTGTTCATATACTTGAGTGGTCATGCCGCCTGCCCACCCAAACAGAGAGGTGGTGACTGTACCCCATCAGCGTTTTATGACTGAGAGGTAAAAAGTCCTCAAGCAGACATCTGAAACTAACCATCGCTGGTCACACATTGCTTTCAAGCTAATGGCAAAGTTTTGGGTTAACAACTCTTTGGGAATCACCTTATTTGTGCAAAAAATACAACTTTGTACATGTCAAATTGTGTTAACTTTGAATTTTTCATATATTCAACAAAAAAAGGAGAACAAACGGCATATTTAGTGACAGGCTGTTGGTAACAAATCCTAAAACCCAATGTGTAACTGGTTCATTCCCTGAGTTAGATGCCTTTTTATGATTCAGAGAATCAGTGTTAAATGACATTCCTCTGAAAATGAATGTACAAGAACTGGAGTGAAAACAAGTGAAAAGTAGCCAAAGTCCAAAGAAAAGTCTTCAAGAGCTTCAGAAAGTTTCAACTTTAAAAAAGCAAAATATACTGAAGGGTGGCTCAAAGCCTTTTTACTGGTTGGTTGGTTGCTGGTAGGTATGAACTACCTTGTCAGCAGATTAGTCAGTAGTGAAACCTTTGACACAGATGACTACAGGTTTATAGGCGAGGTGCCACCACAGCAGTGACAGCTTTCTGCCTACTTCCTACTAGTTGCCACGCATTCCCGTCACATACTGAACCACAGTAAGTTGAAATGAGTCCTACAGCACTGCAGAACAAGATCTCATTACTTGAACTCATTATACACAAGCTCTTATAGACTCAGTGGAGCAAGGTCACAGTGCCCTCACTTCTGTGACTCTCATGTTAGAAGTACATGGAGATGAGATTACATCTAGGACAGAGGCAGGTGATTTTTGAGGACCTGTGAGCGAATGTAATTCAGTTTGGAAAGGATGCACGAGGGCCTTCTTGACAAAATGAATCTATAGTGGTGGTGGTGTGTCTGTGTGTGTGGAGGGGGTGTTTCTGCTGACAGGAGTGTGCGAGGCTAAAGGTCATTGCAGTTTTGAGAAAGCAAGTGCAGAAGACCACGGACCATGAAGCGGACCATGAGGTGATGTGTGACCAGACCATGAACTGCTTAGATGGCCCACAGTCCCTGAATCAAACGCCTCGGGAGCGAATTTCGAGAGGAAAAAGTATTTTAATCTCAGCAGAAACAAGGCCAGTGAAAGGCGACACTATTACAGCAGGGGGCAACAACAAACTGCACCTGACTGAGGCTTCAAATCCCTTGGACAGGGACAAAAGGTCACAAAAAGAACAGATGGCCCATCGCGTTATTAATTTACTTTTATGTATCTGTTGTTTCTCAGAGAGTGGAAAATCCTGTCCTGCTTTTTCCTTTCTCCTGTCAGCAGCAGTCATCCACTGGACCGTACAGTCAGGCGAGAGGTGCTTTCTATCATTCTTTGTTTCCCTCTCTCTTCAATACGAACATCCTGTGGCCGGTTTAGCCCCCCTCCTAATGTAATAAGCACATGTAGTGTGCTTATTACATTTAGCTACATTTTCTCAGTGGTATTGTTTCTTTCTTTAACTCTGCATCCATCATCTAAACTTCTTGTTCTGTCACTTTTTGTTTGTCTCGTGACTGGTGAAGCCTCCGACCTCAGCCTGTTCCTTTCCCTGCCTTGGTCATACTCACACTAAGGAAACGTCTCTTGTTCTGCTTTGTGTCTCCTGGCCCTCGATCCAAGTTTTCTCCCAGCATCAGAGGCTTTTAAATATCTGCGATTGCAGAGATTGGCCGCATGCCACTGTACATCTTATTTGTCACTTAAATACCAATATGATCCACTATTTTAATCCCTCTGTCTACTCAGAGAAATGCTGAAGATGTTGCTTCTGCAATGTTAAAGAACCTAGACTATATTAGAATAATAGAGGATGTAAAACCGGACTTCTTAACAGGGTGATTATAATTTTGAATTTCAGACCGACTCCCTTCAGAACACTATTACCAGAAGGGCTCATTTCTAATGTGTTCAATGATGCATCCCTAATTTATCTGACAGAACATTTCAAATCCATTTTATTAGTGAATTCAGCCGAGTTCAACTTAAATCCACTCACCCAGTGCACAAATTAACACAACAAATACAACACACAGAATACTGAAAGAGAGTAAATACAGATTTTCAAATATAATGAATCAGTAAAGACAAAAGAAAGACGTCAAGATGGTTTAACTGTGTCGCTGGGGCCCTCAGGGTTTAGCATACCATTTCAGTCGCATGCTCCTGCTGTGGTGAAGGATACAGTGCTGTCCTGATTCAGTGAATCAAGTGACGAATGGCTAATTTGTGTGCAGCTGCTTCTGATTAATATCTGGGAATCTAATTTGCATTTTTTGAATAAAATCCTACTTTCAGGTGCTCCCTTATTCACAGGGTGTCACCAGAGCAGGGAGCTCACATGCTGTGAATTGGCAGATTCTTACAGTGGATGCTCTCCCTGACACAACCCCAAAGGAATCTCCTCCACTAACCAAGAAACTTTTGCTTGTTAGGTCAATGTGTAAGCCACTATTATCTAGACAGTGAATACAGGTTAATAAAGGTGTCCATGCATGACAGATTCACTGTGACTAGATACAAAACAAGTCCATCTGAACAGAGCTGTGCAGACACACATAGGTCACAACACCTGTAGCCTGTGTAAAAATATCTTCACATCCTTCTGATACGCTCAGTTTGCTAAAATATTTCTTTATCCAACAGAAGCAACTGTTAGCTTAACTTCATGTGAGGACAGTCACTTTTATACATCCAATTAAATATAACTTAATAATACTTGGCAACATATCGTCTCACTGGTGGAATCCTCCCTTTTGCTCAGTTTTAGCATTTCTTTCTCTGAAGCATCAGAGACAGAGGAGAAAAGCCTGCCTGGGATTTTATACAAGAATGCTCAGAACCCACTGAGAGACCCCCTGAGGAAGACGGTGGTCTGAGAGACACGTTTCAGAATCTCAAACCCCGAATCTATGTGTACACATGTTTATGTTAAATGCCCCCAGTAAACATTTCTTTACATTTGATTTACATTTTTCTGCTATGCTGCTTGTCTTTAGTCATTTGGTTGACACAGTTGATGCTCGGATAATGTTCTGAGCATCTGAAGCTCAGACATCTGTCCAGACACATGCATTGTTCAAATCTTGGTTGTAAATGATCACATGGGTGTTGACATTGGCAGATGCTTGGGCAGCTTATCAATATCACTACTGCACTTAAAAAGTGGTATCGACTCGTCCCTACTTTATATTACTGTGGACCCATTAGATTAGATGTCATTATGCAGTATAATAATATATCCAGTATTGTGCATGCTGGCTCACTATCCTGCTGTCAAGGTGCGCTGGGATGCTTGAAAAGACAGAGCCATTGTTAGTAATACCTGTCCTGTTCCTGTTATGACAGGTCCCAGTGTCTCCTCTGAATAATAACATCGCAGCCAGTGTGTCTGCTTGGTCTGTCTGAATGTTGCAATATCTGATCTGTACAATAGGTGCTGTTGGTGAATTACTATGTAACCAGTATGTGTTGTTAATCGAAGACATTGTTGGATCTGCTGCACACAATTTTCTTTTAAATGTTGCTGCACTTATATGAGTATTATTATATGCATATGTGAGTGGATCTGACATGTAAGTGTATCTTAGACCAACCACACCCTCACTGCAACCATCGCAAGTAGAGCAGTGACTGCAAACTACAAAAGCCAGAGGAATGTGGCAACAATTTGCTTGTTCTGACTGACACCACAGCTCAGAATCCTTATGGCATGTAGTTCTAATATTCTTTTGCCACAAAAAGAAATATTAGAATTGTTTTGATGGCAATGGCAAGATGGCAATAATTTAGAGAAGGTTTATAGTCTCATATTGCCCGGTGTTCTGAGACGTAAAGAAAGACATCACTTTTAATTTATTATGTTTTAATTGAGGTCTATGCCTTGCTTAGACTTGCATGCAGTCTAAGCAAGGCACTTCCTGCCTTGCTTGCCCATATTTAATGCTCCTGGTAAGAGCAAGCGAGTGGCCCTGAGGTCCACCCTTGCTGACATCTTGTGGGGCATGAGATGATATATGTTATACTGTCAGGCCAGAATGAGATGGGAAAAGGGAAAGTTGCTCTTCAGTTTCAATTCTTCAGCTCTGTTCATGCTTCCTAACATTGACAACTGAAACTGGTGTCAACAAAATATAACTTCCACCTTAGTAAGGGTTACAAAATGTATCATAAACCACAGTCCACTGAACACATACATTATAAACAGTAAGTGCTTCCACCTTTCTCCTCTATGACCCTCAATTAAAGTTTGAAAGCCCAGCATCGTAATTTATATTGGTAGAATAAATGACGCCCTGAGCAATGACATCGAAATGGAAACATTTATAGCTGTGTTTTCTCTATAAATAGCACTAAAGTCTTGGCCGGATATTTAGGGATGTTTTCAGTTGTCACTTTAGTGTGTCTGATGGAATCAGTACCTCAGATGTATTGTTTTATCAGACTACATGACGGGTTATGTTTCACTCATACTATACATGTAATTGTGACCTGAGGTGCATTTTTTTAAACTTTAAGTCCATTTTTGTTTTTCTTTCTTTTCAGCTACAACCTAGCTATGTGTTGGCTTCTGCCAAAACATGGGTGACTCACTCTCAAAGTATCTTGAGCAGGAACCTATTACGAGCAGCAATTGACCCTGCTACTTATATGCTCCAGTAAAAGATGAACATCAGGTAAGAAGCTGATGACCACACTGTCAAGGATAAAAGAAAGTGTAAGAGCAACATGCAGGACTTTTTTTTTTTGCATAAAAAGAAACAAAAACTTAATAATTTCAAAAGGTTGGTTCATAAATGAATTAACAACATGAACATAAACAATCTTTTTATGTAAAATGTTGCGCATATGTGTTTCAGTGGCACTACATTAAATATGTACCGTATTTTTCGGACCATAAGGCGCACCGGATTAAAAGGCACATTAAGCGAAACTAAACTGTCAGATAACTCAAACTTTAATGAATCAATGATACGGAAGTGGAGGAAGCAAGAAGAATGATTTCAGTAATGTGGAATTCTCTCACAGCTGCTCTATTCCCATGTTGTTGCAGTATATTAATGACTAACCTGGTATTGTGGATGGATTATCTCAGTTGTTCTCCTGACTGAAGTTTGGTCCGTTTACAGCATCCTGCCATGCGATTGCATTTGTCCCTAACCATCGGGAACCCTCACGTTAACTTTTATCGAGTGGAAAAAAAGTTAGCGTTCATCCTCCAGCTTCACTGTGTTTATGCTATGCTAACATAGCTGTGTAGCTAGCAATCACGTAGCACATCATTATATACCAGCTAGTCCAACTTCAGTAACCCTACAAACGTCACTGCTGTTTAGTTTTCTGTCTTCATTTATGTTGGAAGTGATAGCAGAGCTGTACGTTTGAATTGTTTCAGAAATCTCTCAGTCAGAACATGCTATATCATGTTTAGGTGGAAGCCAGCGAGCTAACTTCCTGCTAACTTCTAACACCATTAAATTTAATAAATTCTGTTTTCATGGATGCCTGGATGTTAAACTTAATTGTTACACCTGGTAAAGCAGCAACGCTGATCATTTTATTAAAGATGAAAGAATTTAGACAGTTTTTAACTCTCAGTGATGCCGCAGTGTCCGTTTGACTTTGGGACCTGAAGCGGACGGAGTTTAGGACCCAGATTACGCGAGGCTCCTGACTACGGTAGCCATAATGCTCCGACAATCCATCAAGCGGTGCGGCTTCGTAGCTTACCAAAGTCGTACTAAAGCATTTTTGACAGATTTTTGAGCGCCATGTACCACATAAAATCGGTTCGAGGTCAGTAAGCACAACCAGAATTCATACATAAGGCGCACCGTTGATTTTTGAGATAATTAAAGGATTTTAAGTGCGCCTTATAGTGCGGAAAATACGGTAATAACATGATTGGATTTAACCTAGAAAACAGTTCAGGATCAAGCAGGTATATAATAACAGGACATTTTTATTTAGTTCATAAGATGTATGTGTGCTGCATCCTGGCACACCTATACCCATGTCTCCCTAGCCTTTTTGTTAGACTCCATCTGAATTCAAGACACATGTTCCTGCCAGGTGGACAGGCTGCTTCAATCTGCTGGCCAACAGAGTGTACACAACACAGGGCAGGTGTGTCATCTCTCTGTGTACCTAGCAATGAACCCCCCTGTTGTGCTTGTGGCCGGTGTTTGTAGAGACTGTGACAGGTTGAAATTGGTGCGTGAGTATGTGATGCCAACTGTGACTCATCCAATTGTCCCTCTAACACTGGTGTAGCCTTAACTTGTTTGTTTCCGTGGTTCACAGGCTATCCTAGGCAACCTTGGAAGAACGTGACTTGAAAGCAGCACCAGCACTTCATATGGAAAAACCAACAACTAGGATTCAGTGTAAACTGATATAACATGTCACAGTGTTTTTATGGAGTAATGCATTTATTTGCTGCTATGAAAACATCAAAGCACAAAATACATATAAGCACATTATATTATACAATATATTACTGGATAAAATAAGGACGTATGAGATAATATGAACTCTGCCCTTGAAAGTACCTCCCCATCAGATTATCGTATAGTTCATAAAGTATGACTATATCTCTCTGCAGTGAACACCTGCAGGCAGTCTCAGGTTTATAGTGGTTAAACTGACAGCATTAAAAATTAACCAGCAAAATACAATATTTCTTCTGTATGTTTCTCATACTCTCAGTTCACATTGGAGGAAGATATAAATTCTCCCTGTCTCGAGGTTGGCGCTCCAGAGAATGAATTCTTCCTACTGAGTGTAAAGAAAGCCCACTTAGGGCCATTTCCTCCTCAGTCAATACACATGGAGCTATAATGAAATATGCTGTACAGTACATGTGCAATTTGTAACAGACCAATCTCTTCTTAGCCTATAGAAAACAGACGTTCCAGGAATATGTCAATTAGAAAAATGAGGAAGCCTTACCTTACTGTATGTCCTGTTCAAGACCATCTTCTCATGACCACTATTGTTAGATCTTAGCGTCCTGTTCTCTTGCTTTGCACTTGGACAAAGTTGCTGAGAGGGAAATCAGGTGAGTAGGGTGGGTGGTGAGTAAAAGTACCGTATAATGACACGCGTCATAGTCAAGGTAGTTCCCACTGGACGTTCTCCCTGAGACACCACAGGACATTACACCCACATTAACAGTCTTACCCTGGTTGATGAATTCATGGTGCACATCCCTGTGGAAGTGGCAGGAACACCCAAGATAATGAACATCAAGAGGAGATTGGCCACATTTAAGTCAGATAAGACTTTAATCTGGCAAGCTCTTACATCAGCAAGATGTGTTTAACCTAGCTTAGCACTAACATTATAAACACAGAGTAATGAAATTAGTAACAAAGAAACTCATTTCTTGATCTAAATACACTGGGACTGGAGAAAGATCAATGAAGACCTTTACATAAACTACTGTTTGGTGACCTTAACTAAATATATAAAAGTAAAATCAGACATTTAATGTTATTTTTGTAGTCAAACGTAGGCAGTCACTTATTTACTTTGATAAGGTGACACAGAACCATCAGATGATGCAAATTTTAAATGTCACGGTGTGAAACATGTGTAAGTAAATGTTTGTTGTGTTAGTTTTTGCAACCGATCCAGGAAAGCAGAAGTGAAAAGAAGCACATTTACAAGACTAACAGCTTGAAGCTGGCAACCCTACAAGTAACAGGTGAAGCAAAATTAGCAGAATGTAGTGATACAAGGAGAACTAAACTTTCCTGATTGTCACTTCATTTAGTTTCCAATAGCTGCTGATTAAAAACATTCAAATGCACAGGTTCTGGCCAAATGCATATCTTTGTCATTATCTTTCAATAACCATACCCACCTGGTTTGATTCAAGATTTTAAATGTCATGAAGCTTAGCTTCAAAGTCTACGGTCAGTCATGCATTGTATTCTGATCACATATTGCAAAATTGCACACAATTATATTTAACTTCGACAGTATTTTTTAGCCCCAGCTCCTGCTGCAGGCTCAGCCTCCATGTTGTTACCTTTTTCCTGCAGATCTCTGTTGTGTTTTATGTACTCCATGGTTGATGCATCATAGACCTCGTCTGTAATGCAGAATTGAACTGTAGCTGTGGTGTAAACCAAACTTTTCCTCTGAGCCTCACATCTAATGTTCGAGGTCATAAAACAAAAGCTCCTGCTGCAGTGTGTGTATGTATGTTTGTATAAGTGATACAGAGAGAAAGGCAGGGTGATTGCATATGTCACCCCGCCAAATATATTTTCTCTTCCTCCCCTGTGTAGGCTGAGGACACTCAGCACACACCAGCTTCATCTCCTGCCGTGAGTGTTTGTGTCAGGACCGGTGCAGATGTCCGCTGTGTATTTGAATCAGTCACAGCACACTGCCTCCCAACACAGCTGAAAATCCCCTCTCACGGCCCGCTGACGAAAACAGCCCATTTGGACAGAAAGATCACAGCACCAGGGACTGTAAAATAGCTGCTGTCTCTGGCTTTTTTTTCTGAGAATACCATTGCCCCATCATTTTTTTATTAGGCGACTCTAAAATGAAAGGCAAAGACAGCCACATGGATTTCAGGAACATCAATTCCCCAGAGTCTTGGCGTCCAATACCACTTATCACATTCTAAAATCTATAAATATCGAATATAATATTAATGAATCTGAGGATAAACGACTTTAACCAAACTTTCACTCTTAACAGGCCTTTTAATGCATACAGCAGTGAGCTCATTGTACGACAGACTGGAGGTGCAGCCCACCTTTCGCCCAATGGCAGCTGGAATCCCCCCATGGATGGATGGAAACACACTTCTCTCCTACTTGTCTTTAACTAACTTTACATTTTTAAACACTGCGATCAAAATGCTAAAATCCCGTAAAGCCTGTTATTGGAAGTAATGATTTTTATATATTTTATATTTTTGTAACAATATACTGTGAGGAAACAACAGAGGATGATCTTGCAGTTCCCAGTTTGACCACATGGCACCAGAGTTGCGACACTGTTACAATGCCTATAACCGAGCATAGTGATACTGCAGTGTGTGTCACAGAAACACGACAGAGCTGTGAGCGGTTAGAGATGTAGTCAATAGTCAAACATCAGTAATAAAAACAAAAACATACAAAAACAAATACCTCTCAAACCAGTGTGGTTTAAATTCCAGCATAATACCCGGTACTGTAGTAAAAGTGCCTGAACGTTACTTTTCCTGCTGTGCTGTGAAACACCAATCACAGTGCATTTACTTTCAGAGTTTAAATGTTAATAAATATGTCAAAATGACCTGGCTCTGTAATGTGTTGTACAGATTCATGGACTATGATGCGGTGAATGACAGTCAAGTTAGAGCGGATCTTTTCATGCAGGAGTGTGGCTGCTTCCTTCAGCGCGTCACAGCAGCAGCTCCGTTACTTTCAAAGACAACAAACCGTGTGCGTAATTTCTTCAGAGATGCCATTCACAACTGCTCAGTGTCGCATGAAGCAGTGTGATTCTAATGATGCTCTGAATATGACTAAACAAAAGAGAAATGAATCAATATATTTTATCCAAGCCAGGGATAAAAATTGTAGCACTCTCGTGTGATGCGACGAGCCAATAACCACTCCCGACGTTAGTCCGCTATAAAACTTTTAATGTGTACTCCAGCACACGGTAAAACACACCAAGCCCGCGAACCGGAAGAACAAAACTCCCCCACCATACTATTCCGGTTGGACTAATCCCCCACAGTTATGGCAAGTCTGTATAAACAAATATTGCTTGGTGATCATTTAACCAATGATCTACATCCTCCTCGTTTAGCTGGTAGCACCTAACAAAACTAATTCACTCACAAGTTTCTAAACAGTGCTTCTTAACACAACTTTAACTTAACAATGTTTATGCTCGGAGTAACCCCACACCTTAACATAACAGCAATGATCAAAATGCAAATAGCCAGCAAGCATCATATTTCAACATATTGACAACAAACTGATTACACATGTGGCATCCTCGTGTTTTCCATTTACATGTATCTTGGGTTGGGTCTGCAGATGCGACCTGCACGTGTGGTGTATGGTGTCTGGTTCACAATGTTCTGGCCGGGCACCTGCACAGCAGGTTGGGGCTGAGTAGAGGATGTGTTATGTGAATCTTGGTCTGAGCGTGTGTGTGATTGCGGTGTGAGTGTGGAACTGTCCATTGTAGAATGATTAGTGTCCTGGTACTCAGGGTCATAGTCACGGAGTGGTGGCGGCGGTTCTGCCACTGGGAGGATGTGGCGGCGATTCCTCCTGTAGGTTCTTCCATCGACCTGAATGATGTAGGATCGCGGCTCCTTGCTCTTCCTTTCCACAATTCCCAGCTTGTTGTAGCCTTTCTCTGTCTGCTGCGCGGACCACTTCTCCTTCTTGCAACGGCTGTGGCGTGCGGCTGGACTTATCATAGTGACGCTTCAGTCTGAGTCTTTTGTCATGAAGTCGGTCACAGATCTGTCCTGTGTTTTTTTGCGATGGGCGCCAACAGCTTGCTGCACACGGAATGCCCGCGTGTCTGACGAGACATGAGGCGTTCAGCAGGGGAGCCTAGTTGTGTGTCACGGGGAATGTTTCTAAGGTTTAGAAGGTCAAGAAACACATCGGTTCCATCTCTGTGTGATTTTTCCATGAGCTGTTTTGCACTGCGCACCGCTCTCTCTGCAAGACCATTTGACTGTGGAAACTCTGGGCTGCTGGTTAAATGGGTGAAGTCCCACTGCTTTGCGAAGTCGATAAACTGTTGACTAGTGTATTGTCTGCCATTGTCAGTGAGGAGCGTGTGCGGTGTGCCATGAACTGAAAAGTGTCTCTTTAGTTTGGAGATGACCGCTGCTGTGGTCAAGTCACGGAGAAGGTCAATCTCGATCCATCCTGAATAGGAATCTACAAGAACCTGGTATTGTTTTCCATGCCAGGTAAAATGTCAGCGCCACCGTTGACCATGGGAGGTCTGGAACAGGGTGCAGTTGTAGTGGTTCTCTCTGCTGATGTGTCTTAGTGCTGTTACACGCAGTGCAAGAGAGCAGCTCTTCTGTGATGTCTTTTGACATTGCTGGCCAAAAGATGACACTCCTAGCTCTGCGCTTGGTTGCTTCGGTACCTGGATGACCTTTGTGTACGATGTTAATGTACTCTTTTGTGCAGGGACTGGGGAATGACCGTTTTGTGGCTTTTCATGATAATCCCATCCTCCATGCTGAGCTCATCTCTATATGGAAAAACGGAGCTAGAGCAGGCTGTACTTGGCTTTCTCTGCTGGGCCATCCTCGCTGGATGACTGTGCTGAGCGCTTGTAGCACATCATCTTGTGCTGTGTGCTGCCTTAGCTCCTCCAGGCGAGCAGTGGAGATGTAGCTCACTGTCATCACTTCGTAATCAGTGTGTTCAGCCGGGCTGTGTGACAGCGGGGCGAGCGGGGCTCTTGAAAGGGTGTCGGCTAGATACATGTATTTCCCCTTTTTGTAGACCAGGCTGATGCCATAACTCTGTAGTCGCAGCAACATCCTCTGGAGCCGGGCAGGGGCGGCATGGATGGGCTTTTTCATTATGGTCACCAGGGGCTGGTGGTCGGTTTCAATGATTGTTGCTTTGCCATAGACATAATCTTTGAACTTCGTGCAGGCAAACACCATGGCGAGGAGCTCCTTCTCTATCTGAGCATATCGGCGTCTCTGTGTCAGTGAGAGCACGCCGGTTTAAAGCCACCGGTCTGCCATTTTGCAAACATGCGGCACCTAGTCCATAGCATGATGCATCACATGTCAGTGTGACTGACTCCTTGACGTTGTGTCACGCCAATACTGGCGGGCTGGAGAGGCATGATTTGAGGTGGTCGAAGGCCTCCTGATGCTGCGGGAACCAGCACCATGCAGTCTCCTTGTGGGTTAGTTTTCTGAGGGGTGCGGCTATCTCACTGAGGTTCTGTATGTATTTCCCAAGGTAATTTACCATACCGAGGAAGCGCTGTAGCGACGTGACATCCGTGGGCACTGGCATTGCTCCTATTGCTGTGGTTTTGGAGGGGTCTGCTTTCAGACCGTCCTTTGTGAAAATGTGGCCCACATATGACACTTGATCTAAGCGAAATTTGCACTTGTCAGGGTTTAGCCTGAGTTTGATCTCTCGTGCACGTGTCAGCACTTTCTTTAGGTTGGCATCGTGTTCGGCCACCCCGTGTCCTCCGATGATGATGTCATCCACGATGACAGAGCACGGGTAACCGGCAAACAGCTGTTCCATGGAGCGCTGGAACACCTCACTGGCAGAGTTGATCCCAAAGGGCATCCGCAGAAATCTGTATCGCCCAAATGGGGTGCTGAATGTGGTCAGCATTGAGGATTTCTCGTCGAGCCGTATTTGCCAGAAGGAGTTTTTGCATCTAGCACTGAGAACACTGTCGCTCCTGACATTTGTGCTGCCACTTCCTCAACACTGCGCATTGGGTGATGGGGTCTCTTCAGTGCTGTGTTGAGGTCTTTTGGATTTATGCACAGTCTGATCTCATGCTTGTCTTTCTTGTGTGCTGCCACCATCGAGGACACCCAGTCAGTAGGTTCGGTGACTGGTGTTACAACGCCAATGCGTTGCATGCGTTCAAGTTCAGCTTTGACTCTTTCTTGCATCGCGACGGGATGCGGTGAGCTGGACGGACCACAGGTTGTACATCAGGATCTAGCATCATTGAGTATGTGACTGGAAGTTCCCCAGTTCGTCACTGAACAGGTCATGGTAGTGTGTGAATATGTGGGAGCTGAAATCTGTGCTGCTTTCTGTGCTGATCTGATGGACCTCAGGGCTCATTTTCACAATGCCCATGTCCATGCATGCTCGAAATCCTAGCAGTGGTTGCACTTCTCTATCCACCAAGAAGAAAGGCAACGCGTGATACTGCTTCTTTAAGCAACAAGGGAGTGTAACAGTTCCATTGGTCTGAATTCTCGTGCCTCCATAGGCAACAAGGCTCACAGCATTCTCTTGTTTGACAGTCTGTCTTCCGCCATTCACTGTTTGAAAGTCTTGAGGGACATGACATTGCATTTCGCTCCTGTATCTACTTTCATTTCGTGGGCTCGCCATTTATGTGTATTGTGACAAATCCCTCATCTTTCTTATTAGCTTTAGCGTGGATGCAATCAATCTGGCTGTCAAGCTCTACACCATCCACATAAAACGTTTCATCTTGGAGTGGTGGCTCACTCACTGTTAATTCGTTCACAAGCCGCCTTGCAGTCTGTCTGTTAGGGTGGGCTCTGTGATGGCTGCGTGGTTTAGACTTGCAGCAACTTTTGTAGTGATTCAGTTTTTTACAGTTGTGACACTGCTGTCCGAATGCTGGACACTTGTCTCGCTTGGCTGCATGGCCGCCTCCACAATTGGAGCAATTGGTGACAGTCTGTGGGAATGAAAGGGGCTTAGGCTTGTGCTTGCTGTTCAGAATGGGCTTTACTGCATCGACACTGGTAGCTTGTGTTGCTAGTGTCTTGCTGTTTTTTCAGTCATTTCGTGTATTCGACACACTGAGATAGCTTTAGCAAGTGTCAGCTCGCTGTCTCTTAGCAGAGCTTTTCTCAACGTGTCGCTAATGACACCACAGATGATACAATCACTGAGCAGCTCGTCAGTGAGGTCCCCAAAGTGACAACATTTAGCCTTAATCTTCAAATCACTGATGAATGATTCAAGTGTCTCACCTGGCTTCTGATTTCTGGTGTGGAATCTATATCTTTCCATCGTCCTGTTGTGTTGAGGATTACAGATTTCTCGAAATTTTGCCTTCAAACATTCTGGATCCTCTCTGGACTCAGCAGCATTGAGTATCTCTCCGTCTGCACCAGCTGCGCGAACGGCAGGAGCATAAACGAATGAGCGTTCTCGTTCAATGGCGTCCGGTCCAGCAATATTTAGGAGAATGTAAGCCCGTGTCTTTGCTGGCTTGTCAGAGTGGGCAGCGGCGATGAAAATATCATACTCCCTTTCAAAAACACGCCAATTCTCGGCAATGTTCTCATCAAAAACCAGAGGGTCAGGTCTGCGAAATCCGTCCGCCATGACGGGGCGGCTTCTTTTCCTTTCTTTTTTTTTTTTCAGTGGCTAATCCAACACAGCGCACAACAAGCAGTGCGGTACCCCGAGAGGGATGTAAACATACGCGTTGGCAAGAAGTCCGTGCCGTCGTCTGACACCATGTAGCACTCTCGTGTGATGCGACGAGCCAATAACCACTCCCGACGTTAGTCCGCTATAAAACTTTTAATGTGTACTCCAGCACACGGTAAAACACACCAAGCCCGCGAACCGGAAGAACAAAACTCCCCCACCATACTATTCCGGTTGGACTAATCCCCCACAGTTATGGCAAGTCTGTATAAACAAATATTGCTTGGTGATCATTTAACCAATGATCTACAAAAATGAATCCAGCAGAGGCAGGATTGCATAGACCAGTGGAAACCAAATTTCCCAGTGAAACCTGGCAAAACTGCACCCTGCTCACACGATTTATTTGTATTTCTACTTTTACATTCTTAATGCCTAGAGCTAGCTAACATTTGTGCCTTAAATATCAGATTCCTCACTAGCATGAACTATTTTTTGTACATGGTGTAGATCTATTTGTATTAACTAGCATTCGTTAGGGCCAGTGGCTTTCTATGCTAATAAAGGTGTCCAAATCCACAGTTCCACATCGTTTTTGTGGGATTTGGTAAATATCTATTATTATGAAATCATTAATTAATTGTTTTGTTTTGTTTTTTTGCAATGCTGAGAGTGACCAGTGCTTATTACTGATCACACCAGCTAGGCCTTGTGAATAACTTTCAGACTGGTTAAAGGCGGCTGTTGAGTACGGGCACCTGCATACTACGCAGTTTTGACAGTTTGATAAAACTGCAACTATCAAATTGCCAGAATCTGGTTCCAGGCTGCCTGAAAGTCAAGTCAAATTTTTTTAAGACAACCACAGTTGACCAAGGTGCTGCACATTTAAGATAATCAAAAGAGATAAAAACATAGGAAGACATGATAAAAGTTAAGAAAAAGAATCATAAAATTAGAAGATTTGAGTAAGAAAAAAGATGAATAAAAGTAGTACAAACTTATTCTGATTTAAAAGCCAATGAATACAAGTGGGTTTTCAGACGGGTTTTGAAAGTGTTGGGGAGGTCCTGATGTGAAGGGCCAGTTTGTTCCACAGTGTCGGAGCAGTCCCAGCAAAGGCCTGATCTCCTCTGTGCTTTAATCTGGACCTCAGGACAGCCAGGAACGATTAATCCGCAGACCTCAGAGATCTTGCAGGAGTGTACCAACTTAAAGTTCATACCCATCACATTTCCACCTTTAAAATCCTCTCACACTGTGAGAGGACCCAAGATATCTTTTACAACCACAATTTTTGTAAGCTGGACATTTTTTTCTCATGTAGGACATGGAGTAACTGGACTCAGTTATTTCTCCAAATCAAATAGACCTCAAAAGGTCCAATAGTCCTCATTCCTTTTTTTCTTCTTTTGTTGAAACAGAAAGTACTTCTCATGAAATTTGTGACCTTCTATATTTCATTGTGATAGGTTGTATTGACGACCGTGCAGTGCTGGAGGCCAGAAAAACACAACTTCTTAAGCTGCCACACGAGGCCAAAATGAGCCAACATCAAACATCTACAAAGTTGAGATCATGTATGATCAATATTTTTGTTTTAATTATTTTCATTTATGTTTCTCAGTTCACAAACAAAAAGACTGAAAGATAAATAAAAAAATGTCTGTTGTTGTTTGTGGTTGGAAGCAGTCTGTGAGCTCCGCCGGACTGATTGCCTCCTGATAAACAGAACGTTTGGATTTAATAGAGATAAAAGACGAGGATGAAGGGGTGTAAATGGGGTCTTTTTTCATCATGGTTCCTACTAAGGACCAATGCCAGTCCTCATAATTGCTCTGCATACACATATACGCGTGCACACCAACACACAGCCCAACTCGCCCATTACATCCACCTGCCAGGCCAAGGCCAATTAAGCTGGCACTGTCTTTTGGCCTTAACTAAACTCTCGTGCATGTTGACAAAGACACGCGTTCTCACTCAAACACAGCACACGCTCGTCTCGCTGCTCACACTCCCTCTGACAGGGACAGATGGTCATATGTGTAGCTGATAAGGAAAGGTAGGTGCAGTCTTTCCTTTGAAAGAGCTCAATGAAGATTGATAGAAGCACTTAACAAAACCCACACACATGCACACACACTTACATTAATAGTCAGGCTCTTGAGAACTCTTCAGCGTGTTTCTTTGCAGGAAGTCTGCATAACATAGCAAACTTCAAACCGACTGGAACATTATTTGGTGTCATCATTACTGAACTTCTGCTTGAATGGTTTTAGGCTTCTGCAGGGGGAAGAGACCGAGAGAGTAAAAGAACTACTGCTGTAAGGTAGCATTAACCTCAGTTTTAGCTCCATATTTTCATTCCTGCTTTGCATGAGTGGATTTGTACAATTTGTTTTCGGGGATGTTTGATACCCTTGTCTTTTTTTCATCTTTAAAATCTAGTTAATATACTGTGTTGCTGAAAAAGAACAAAAACTTTTAAAAAGATAATCCAAGAGTGCACACGCTCTTAACCAACTGAAGTCAAAAACAATTTATACGCATATGAAGTTCTCTGTTGGCAAGCGAGGCATAAATGCATTCATAATAACAGTCTCTCTTTCCATTTCAAATATAAATTTGAGTCATTTAAAGCAAATTCATTTTGCAACTTTATTTCCACTCTTCCAAACTTTTTAGAAAATCAGGGTATAACTCTCCAATCTTCGGTAGTGTTTTTCAGGAGTCCTGTTGGAACTGGTTTTTATGAGATACCAGTGAGTCACAGCAAACAGAACACCTGGATCTCACATATGAAGAGCAGGTCACTCCGTCCTCACACTACCATCATAATGATTTGACATCTCCTGCTCTGGAGCCTGTGTGGAATGCTAAGTATTATCAGCAGCTTGGTGAACACAAAAGTGCAGATGCTCCTGTACTTATTTTGGCGCAGCCTAGTGCTGGTTTTGTAAGATTTCATCAAGCTGCCCAAATTGGATGAGGTGATGCAGATGGAAGAGACATACTGTAGCTGAACTGGTGCCTTTGCATGGTAATAAGAATTCAATCAACCAAAAAGGCCGCATCTCAAACTTCCTAAAAGTTGATGGATTAGAGACTGTGCTCCACTTGTGTATACTGGAACTTAATGTTCTTATTCTAAGTGATTCATACTGAACATGCATTTACAAAAAGGATTTATTTAATTTTGAAAGATGAAATTGTCTGAAATTCATGAATGGCATTAACTCCAGTCAGCCATCTGCCTCTAGGGGACCATCCTCCTCCCCTTTGGACTAATCCCTGTTCACTGCTTGCATTTTTGCTCGTCTGTCCGCTCACTCAGCCCCACAGCATTTTGAAGACATTATAATCAAGTACTGTTAATTCCATTAAAATACAACTATGGTGGACTATATTAACTGAATAGGTCTTTACAATACAACACAGTGTTTAAAAGCAGAACAGGAGGCAGATCCCTCTTCTGTGGAACCAGCTCTCAGTTTGGAGACAGACACAAATCTTTATGTTTAAGATTTAAGATTTTGCTGATGAAGAATATAATTAGGGCTGTATCAGGTGACCCTGAATCCTTCCTCACTAAACCTAGGCTGCCGTGATGCACAGAACATAAAGTCTTCACTCTCTGTTTATACACCACTGCTGTAATCATAAGCTCTTTAATCATAAGCAGTTATTATTATTAAACTCTATCTCTCTGTCTTATACTTTGGCTTTTGTCATGTCGCTCTCTTCTCTTTCCCCTCACCCCTCTTCAGATGGCCCCGCCCCTCCCTGAGCCTGGTTCTGCCGGAGGTTTCTTCCTGTTAAAAGGGAGTTTTTCCTTCCCACTGTCGCCAAAGTGCTTGCTCATAGGGGGTCATATGATTGTTGGGTTTTTCTCTGTGTGTATTATTTTAGGGTCTACCTTACAATATGAAGCACCTTGAGGCGACTGTTGTTGTGATTTGGTTCTATATAAATAAAAATGAATTACGTTGTAGTATGCAGAAGATTGTTAGCATCATCAGCTAAGGCAAATTTTTAAAATCAGCCAAAATGATGTTCATTAAATGTGTTAATAGTCTAATACCTGCCTGATCATTGCCATTCCTCATCTGACTGCCCTGCTTCATGTGATATGTTGCCACAGTTGGACGGTGTACACTGTACTGTGTAAGATGAAATAGGCTGCATACAGTGTGTTTGTCTAAGTGTTCTTGCCTGCATCTAGAGACAAAGCTGATGAGAGCTGTGAGCATAACTGCATTTCATAATAGCAAAGTGTCAGGCTGTAAAACCAAAGCAGTGAGCGAAAGTGTGCTAAAATGCACCTCGTAACTGTTAGAAGATTCTGGCGATAACACTCTTTTGATTGAACAAAAGCTTCAAGTTGAAATACAGGCTGAGAGTTTTTCATCTGGTGAGAAAACAGTGTGATCCCAAGGTTAATTAAACTGAGCTGAGTGTTGGTACACTGGAAATGAGTGGATTTTTGAAATGATTTTCATTGTGTTTACTTCTAAAACTGTACAATTGGTTTTCATGTCCTGTTTTGTTTTTCATATACCTGCAAATTATAGTTCAGAATTATTCAGCTTAACCTCTCAATGAATATTTTGTTTCTTTAAATTACATTAAGTTACAAAAGCCTCTTTACAAAGTTATAAAACCTGCAGGTGCCCTGTACAAAGCAAAGGGATGGGCAATGAATGAGCAAGTGAAGTCGAAGAGAATAATCTGAACCCAAGGTTGAAAGTGAAATTCAAATACAAAGTGCTTCCAGTCGGAGGCCGCTGAACCACGCGAGTGTTGGAGAGAGGTTCAAAGAGAGAGCGAGCCACAGGTGGAGAAGTTAGCAAAAACTATTTCACAAAATGATACAGTGCGCACAGTCGCAGGACCCGTCTCTTTTCCTGTGAAAAGGATCAGCACAAAGATGAAATGTGTGCTCTCACACAGATGTGTGCACATCTCTGTGTTTGTATGTGTGTGATCCAGGCTGCAGCTTTGAAACCAAAAATGGAGAGAGATAAAAGACCAGGAGGACAAAATAACCCAAGAGAAATAAAGATGGTCGTATGTCTTAGAAAGCTCTAGAAGGTGAGGGAGACAGTTAGAGGAAAAGAGACACAGAGCTGCAGGAACAGCCATAATATCAACTGGATATCTAATTTGCTGTTAAGATAAAGACTGATGCTACCTTGCTTCCGGTGCTGTTCCCCTGTTGCTACAAAAGCCAGTGACTAAATCAAATTAACATCTCTTCTGACTTAGTGTCCCCACAAGCACAAATCAAGGCGCTGAATTGCAAACAGGACCAGAGCAACAGAGCAAATCAATGCTGCCGGTCTTAGTGTGTGCGCGCACGCGTGTGTGTCATTTGTTTCTAAGGAGGCTGAAGATTTCAAATTAACAGGCACAGAGTGTGAGGCAGGGTTAGATAAAAACTGGTTAAATCAGGTCATAGTACCTTTCTTAATAATGGTTCTATCGTCATGCACACAGAAACTAGAGATGGCACGATACCACTTTTTTATGTCCAATACCGATATCATAAATTTGGATATCTGCCGATACCGATATGAATCCGATATAGTGTTTTTTAATCAATAAAACTTTTTTTTAATATCTTGCTGCATTTTGTATAAGTTCATACTCAAGTTTAAATAAACAACAACACTAAAGCTATTCTGTTACACCTGTATGTAAAAAATACACTGCGCCCAAAATATTTCATAGTTCAGCAACACTGATCAATCTAATAAACTTAAACCTACTCCATCCTTCCTATTCTGGTATTTTAAAGAGTACTTAGCAGAAATATTAAGCAACCTATCTAATAGGGTTGCAAACTCCCAGCGAAAAAAAAAATAGGGAACCACCCCCCACCCTCCACCTCATGATGCTTAATCGACGTAATCAACTTTAATTTGATGCAGTGTGAAAAAAAATGCAATTAAAAAAAAGAAATAAATTATTTTTGAAGAATAATTAAATAGATTAAACATCTTTCTTCAACAGAATTGCAGACTGCACAGATGGTATCTTCCCAAAGGAAAAAGTACTATAGCTTACTCGGGTATATTAGACTTAACAGTTACTATATACAGTAATGGACTTCTATACATTTTACATCAGATTAAAACTTTGGGTGTAAGATTCAGATAATTATTTATTAAAGCTAGACATTTTAAATGAGAATAAGAAAGAAAAGTATGTCTTTGTGCCCCTTTTCCTGTTCATGCCCCTATCGCCCCCTGGCTAAACTTTGCTAGATCCGCCCCTGCACAGTTACCAGCCGTCAGCTACGTAGAAAAGGATCCTGGTGTAGAAAGTAATATTAAATACATTCTAACAACAGCTTATCAAGGTTAAATGTGCTGCTGTTGTTCAGCCGCTGGTTTCCTCTTTCTGGTGCAAAGTGGGCCAAAAACAAAGAAGAGAGACGGACTCGCGACAGAAAAGCCGATCAGCTGATCATTGATCAGTTTCATGATTGAAGTAGCAGCAGGAGAGGGAGAGAGAGGCAGTCACTCCATATATCGGTTGTTAAGCTTAACATGGGAACGCTTTACAAACATTCAGAGATGAACTTACACACTTACTTTACTTCTCTCTGGGATAACTTCCTCGGAGATGAAATGCCGGATTGGTAGTGAGGCTACAAATACACACAGCCGCTCTATCACACGAGGCACACTGCTCCGACGTGCTACGGTTATGAGCCGAGTTGCGCCATGTTGCAAGTTTTGTGAGGTGCTTTTTTGATATTTAATGGATCGGATTACATTTTTTATTTCTCTCCGATATCCGATCCAGTAATTTAGGTCAGTATCGGACCGATACCGATACCTAATATCGGATCGGTCCATCTCTAACAGAAACCCAACCAAGATTAGTAAATCATGCTAAGGTCACATCTGACATGAAGCCATAGTTTTCACAAGATGATCTAATAACAATAATGGTAAACACAACAAGCTATTTATGTAAAATCAGGGCCGTTACTTTTGTTTACGTTTCAATTCAATTTTTTTTCCCGTATAGTATCAACTCACAACATAACTGACCTCAAGCTGCTTTATACTCTGGGGTAAAGATCTAGCACTATTTGAGAGAAACCCCAACAATGACCTCCTATGAGTAAGTCTTTGGTAACAGTGGGAAGGAAAAACTCCCTTTTAACAGGAAGAAACCTCTGGCAGAGCCAGGCTCAGGGAGGGGCGGGGCCATCTGCTACGACCGTTAGAGGTGAGGAGAATGAAAAGAAACCACATGGTTTGTTAGACAGTTGATCTCATTTGACTACACACAGCTATACATAATTCTTCCACAACATGACCTGATTTAAACTGTTCAGACTGCATTGTTTAGAAAGTGTGTGAGTCAACAAGATCATATGGATGGATGTGGCGGGCGTTACCAAAAGGGGGGGGGGGGGGTAAAATTTGCTGGTCCCCCCTGGAAAGACTGTCCTACGTTGGTAATAATTTTTAATAAATGTGAGCGCAAGAGAGGAAGTAGACATCCTACAATGAGTTGAAACATTAGCTGGTCATTTATTCCTGCATATACAGTTTTCCTCATTCGTTTTGTGTCACTTTGTATGTCCCTCACGATTTCCTGTCGTCACCCCCTTCCCTCTGCTGCACCCCTGCAATGTTCTGTTTTGGTGTGCCACCCCAACATGTTTAGTGACCCCCATATGGCCACCCCTATGTCATACATTTCATTCAATGATGGCAGGGGTGCCTCCAGAATTTTTTCAAAGGAGACCCAGGAGTGTTGAGCAACAGCAACAACAGCTGTAGCTAGAATGCTCTATGAGACAACAGCGGAAAGCTTTTGTGTTTTATCCTCAACCCTGCTTTGTTCATGTCGTACTGGGATGTTTCTATCTTTACTCCATGTCTGCTCTGTCACATCCTGTCCTCACAGCTTCTGTCAGCGCTAGAGTTCATCACTGGGTCTGAACTCAAATGTAAATCATATGAAGAAAGAAAAAAATTCCCCTGGCTTGAACTGATGACAGGCGCAAAACAGGAATCATAAAACTTAAACGTAAAAGAGTTAGAAGAAATTGATTACATCACATGGACTGTAATCAGTCACTTTAACATTATTATTTTGAAATGTAGAAAAAATACAGATGTTGCCATTGTTCTCTTTCACAAAAAAATCATATATATATATAAATACAGAGACATATATAAATACAGAATATATAATAGGGATATGTAGAATAAATAGGAATTAGAATAGCAGGGAATTGCACATTTCAACTATTGTGAGTCCATTGCACTGTTGAATATAGAAAAATATTGCACAGTGAAAAGGGCACTACAGCTTAGTTGTCCCCCCTCCTTTGTCCCCCTGTTTCCCCTCCCTCTCCCCTCCAGAGAGGAGTTAAACAGTTTGATGGCCTGTGGGACAAAGGAGTTTTTAACTCTGTTGGTTCTTGACTTAGGGAGAAGCAACCTGTCAGTGAACAGACTCCTCTGGTTGTTTATGACCGTGTGCAGAGGATGCCCAGCATTGTCCATAATGTCCAACAGCTTCTTCTATTAAATAATATAATATATATATATATATATATATATATATATATATATATATATATATATATATATATATATATATATATATATATATATATATATATATATATATATATATATATATATATATATATATATATATATATATATATATATATATATATATATATATATATATATATATATATATATATATATATATATATATATATATATATATATATATATATATATATATATATATATATATATATATATATATATATATATATATATATATATATATATATATATATATATATATATATATATATATATATATATATATATATATATATATATATATATATATATATATATATATATATATATATATATATACATATATAATAACATTGTTATATTACACAGCTCAGCCTCAAACAAAATGTGAATTACAAAAGTAATTAAAAAGCAACTGTTTTTTGTGTTCATGGACAAATTGTCACCACACAGTACACACAAATTTATAAGTAATGTATTACTGTAAGGCAGTATGTGTGGGAGAGTTATACTTCTCTTTGTCCGACCAGTGCAGGAGTCACCATGGCAACCAAGAAAACAAAAGCTTTAAAAGAAGTGGCAACAAATGATGTGGGATTGTATACAACCCAAACCAGGAAGTACTAAATCAGTAGCTTTTGATAACCATCCTTAACCGAGCAGCATATTAACAGATCAAAAAAATAATACAGATATTGAGTGAAAATCAATGAGTTGTGTGCCTCAAACTGGGGTTTCTGGCATGAGCAGTTAGTCCACCAGCCTGACCGCTTTATTGAAAAATATTAAAGTTGTGTATCTGGACATGAATGAGCACATATGAGAGGATTCCGATGACATGCCGTGTTCAGGGACATAAAAATAGTTTGTTGAGCAACCCCAAGAATAATTTGTGCCTAACAACACGAATAAAAAAAAAAAGACTATTTCAAGAACTGCTGTGAGGCTGCATTAGGACACCATCTAAAACAAATGTAGGCAAAAATCAAAAATGTTTATTTTAGTACATAATGGCAAATACCGGTCTGTGACGTTGAGTCTCTGATGCAGTTTAGTTTCTTGGCACAGCTTCAAAGCACACACAGTCATTCAGAAATGGGTTCTTTAGGGTTTTGATTGGAGTCTTTTATTTTGAAAATTTTCTGGCTATATCAGTCAAAGAATGAACCTAAACACGTAATGCCTTTGTTGTTTTTCTGTGGTCCTGCCTGCCCCACTGTAGCACCTGTTGGATTATCCATCAGACCCAGGCAGCACTTCCCTCTTTCTTTGTAACTATGAACTAAACTGGTGTCACATTTTTGTTTTTTTTTACCTTTTCCTCCATCCTTTGGCATCCTGATGCACTCCCCTTACACATATAAAGAAGTGAATATAAAGCAGCTCTGGATCTGTCTTCAGCAGACATCCTTATCAAATGAATACAATATCATATCTCTGTGAACTGTGCCACTCGCAGAAGTGTTTGATACCAAGGGACTTCTTTCCACTTTATTTCCCCTCTCTCTGTGTCTCTCACACACACATACACACAAGCGCACTATTCACAATCATTCCCTGAAGACATTTCTAAAGACTTTAGTTCTTTCAAAGAGCTCCTCTTTGAATTTCTGATGTCTGGGGAAAAGCTCTGGAAGTTTGGAAATTTCAGCCGAGAAACTTCAAACCCACAGCGAAGCACTGACACATGCACACCGCTAAAGACAGACTGTGACATAGTCCACACACACACACACACACACACACATCATACAATTATTCCTTCTAAGACAAGATGTAATCTCGGTTCACAAAGAAAGCTTCTGTCCAATATTTTGCTTGTGAATTAATGGGGACATGAAACACTACATATATAAAGGCTAATTTACACCATTGAGCTCTGCTCTCAAAAACTGGATTTAAGAAATAAGTATTTAAAGCTTTGAAAACATGTTTAGCGACATCGGCTGTCAGTACGAAACATGACGTCATGTAGTTGGTTGGTTGTGGCTAATAAACTTGCATCGTTTTTGTTTGCTAACTAGTGACAGAATTGATAACTCAGAGGAAAATAACGACACTAAAATTAAAAATCAGTTCAAGGGGACCACATTTGTGTTGCTCCTGGATACAACAATGAGTTTTATGTTAAGAAACCGAGGGTATACTGTCCACTTTCACTGTCTGTGTTTTTAGCAGTAAGTGGCTGTTTGCTATTTGGCTAGCTACCCTCTGAATTCAAATCTGTTTAAAAAGCTAAATAACACAAACACGCTCCTTCCCACATGTGGCACAATCTAAGAGCATCAGTTCAGTATTAGTTTGTGAGATATTTTAAAAAATGTTCTAAACAAAGTGACAAGACCACAGTTTTCTTTTCACATTGCTTCATAATAATAAAATATTTAAATAAACCAGTAAGTCTTAGTTTTAAAAATCTATTATGACATACTTTCCAGGAACAGCAAAATGAAACAAATATTTCATTAAATATTAAGATCAATAACCTGTAGAAACAATGATAACATTTATTTAGGTAAATATATATATTTAGGATATGGTTGACTCCAATGATTTCTTCATGAAAACTATGCATCCAAATCACAACAACATTTGCCTCAAGGTGCTTAAATTTATAAGGTAGAAAACTTACAATAGCACAGAGAAAACCCTTTGGCGACAAACACTTGGCAACAGTGGGAAGGGAAAACTACATTTTAACAGGAAGAAACCTCCTGCACAACCAGACTCAGGCGGGGCGGCCATCTGCCGCAAACAGTTGGGGGTGATGTTATACAGCATGTATTCTTCGTGTTATGTTTACATGTATACATGTGTATGTATACAGCAGCGCTCCCCAACCTTTTTTACGCCACAGACCGGTTTATGTCCGACAATATTTTCACGGACCGGCTGCTGTTATACACCATGTTAAAGTATTCCTCATTTTATTTTATTTTTTTATCTAAAAGAAATATACACTTAAAACCAGCATTTCAAGCAGCTGTGTTGCTTTTAATTTGAAACCTAAAGGAGGGAAAACCATGGATGGCAGTTTTTGCTTGTATTTATCCATCCAGATTGTTTTGGTGACATTGTCCACGTTTGATGTCTTTACCTTCACTTTTTGATACTTCTAGTTTGTAGCCATCGTTAGTTGTTGGGGTTCAGCAAGAGAAGCTACAAAGTTTCTGCTGCTCCACGGGGGTTTCTCCACCGTTACTGTCCTCCTGTTCATCCTTTTTTGTTTTGGTTTTTTGTACCCGTCCACTGGGGTGTTGGTGGGACATCGCTGCCACTTTATTATAGAATTCAATCTCAGGTCGGGATGTTAGTCACTTTACAGTTTAATTGTTTTCTACCTACCTGTCTGTGAATAGTCTCCTCCCCCTAGCCTCTCTCGTTCTGCCTGTCTGGTTTGTTCCTAGTCTTGGATCTTTCCTTTTCTCTTTGTGCTCCTTACTGGCAACTTCCTCCCATTTCACTTTTTTCTCCCACCTTGGTTGTTCATTAAATATTTATATTCATAACCCCAGTCACACCCAGTCAAGGCTTGGCTTTATATGGAGTTGCTTTATATCTAAGATTAGCTTTCCAGATTGTCTCGAGGCAAATTCAAGAATGAAAGTGCTGTAGTGATTCTGACCACTCCTCCTACTTGGTGGAGGTGCAAAATAAAGCTGTGCCTCTTTAAAGTCAATATTGTCACACATTAAGTCAGCAGGGACAGTACTGAAATATATACATGTAACCTCGAAGGGGCAAAGAGCGGTAAAGTGTTCCTGAACAAACCAACACAGAATGTTTGTGAGAAGAGAAAACTGACAGTTATGAAGGTTCCACTGATGGACACACACACACACACACACACACACACACACACACACACACACACACACACACAATTGCAAGTGTTTGAGCACCGTGAAAAAGAACAGCTTTGTGTGTGTGTGTGTGTGTGTGTGTGTGTGTGTGTGTGTGCCCGTTCTGGCTGCTTTCCAGTGCCACTCTCATTTGGTCCTCAGGGGCTCACGTGCATGCACTCACTGACACACACACACACACACACACACACGTGCACGCTCTTTCTCTCTTTTCACAGCAGCAGGACAATGGAGTCTCAGCTTCCAGTTCCATCAAACACATGGTCTACAGAGTAAGCCAAGGGGGATTGAAGCCCTGTTTAGCGAAGCCTCAGTTTATCCATTGTTAGACAGCCAGGTATTCTTTCATTCTTCTCCACCCATCCCTCAGACACCACACACGTTTTCCTAAACAGGGCATTTCAGTTTCAGCCCATCTGGTGATTACTTTGAAACAAAGCACTATTGTGTTAGCACGTCTCAGAATACAAAACTAATGTTAGTATATAAACAAACGTTTCATCTTGCATCCATCATATTTTCGTTTCAAAAGCCAAGACCAAGCTAAATGGACATTTACAGGCTAGCTGAAAAGCATTAAAAATGCAAATTATGATGCATCTTCAACAAACTTGCAATGTCAGTAATCCCACCAGACTAATCTGACACTAGTTTGGAGTCTTCCCGCCCCTAATCCTTAGAAAAACTCTTTTACACTGAAGACGAGGACTTAAGGCTGAAGCCCTCGGGGGTGTTTGAGCTTTAAATACTTGTTCAGCTGGTTGACTTGAGCCAAAACTTGCTTTTGCAGAATGCTCAGTTTGTTCAGTAAGTTCTGTAAAGTAGGTCTTAAGACAGCTAAACAGTGCAGTGGTGTAAACATAGAAACAGACGAACATGAAACCACAGTGCACACAACAGAAGGCTCCACAGGGGGATATATGGGCAAAGAAAGTTACGTACGTACGATGTGATTGAAGTACAGTGGACAGAACGTTACATACACTCGTCATGGGCATGGATGTTTAGATAATTCGGGGCTTTTAATGTTTTCTTTGACCTGTTTTCAATAAAAGCAAGAATTCGACGCTCAATTTTGAATTAATTTTGGGTTTTCACATAGGGTCAAAAGGATCCACATCCCCACTCATATTTGAATAAATACTCCTTAGCGAGTTGCACCTCGACCCGACACTTTTGGAAGCCCTCGGCAAGCTTATCTGACCATTTTTTAAATTTGAACATTCTGCATTTTTGTAATTTTAAGTTGTGGGTTTCCAGGCACGGGCCTAAGTTTTAAGTGTAGTCTACAAATTCTCAGTTGGGTTAAGGTCAGGACTTTAGAAAGGCCGTTCCAGCAGCTTAACGCTATCCTGCTTTACAACAAGCCATTAACTGTTTCAACCATCTAGCTGTTGATGCAGTATGATGAAGCAGTCCTTTGTCTTCATCGTTCCATCCAGCTTGTGCAATGCAGCAAAACAGCAGTATGATGCTACCACCACCAAGTGTTCTTAGGTTTGAAAGCCTCATCTTTACTCCTCCAAACAAACCTCTTGTCACTGTGGTTAACATTTCTATAGGAGATTTAGCTCGTCCATCCGGGCAGCTACAAAATTCATTCACTGTGGCACAGTGACGCTGGTGTATCCTGCATTTTCCATTTCATGTCAGGCTTTAGCTTTGATGCTTTTGGAGTTCTTCCTGAATATCCTACTCAACTTTCTCTCATCTGACAGAGACAGTTTGAATCGTCTTCTTCTTAGTTTATATCACTTAGTGTTTCCCATCTCATCCTCTCGTGTCAGGTAGGTTCAGCTATTTCATGTGTCTGGGTTAAACCATTTAGTTTTGGTTTTCACTTCCTGTTTCATGTTGGTAGCTACTTGTCTTCAACATTTTATGTTTCTTAATCGTCTGCACCTGCATTTTGTTTTCCCCACTTGTTCTGATTGCTGTTCTGTGTGTGCTGTCTTCCACTCACTTCTTTGTGCCAGCATCTGTTAACCTTTTCTGCTCGTCTCCAGTTAGTTTGAATTTTGTTTATCGTCTCAGTGGACTTCATACTTTTTATCACCTGAAATAAAGGCTTGTTTTTGGTTTGGTTCGCCTGTTTCTACAGTGGCTTGCAAAAGTATTCGGCCCCTTTGAACTTTTCCACATTTTGTCACATTACAGCCACAAACATGAATCAATTTTATTGGAATTCCACGTGAAAGACCAATACAAAGTGGTGTACACGTGAGAAGTGGAACGACAATCATACATGATTCCAAACATTTTTTACAAATAAATAACTGCAAAGTGGGGTGTGCGTAATTATTCAGCCCCCTGAGTCAATACTTTGTCGAACCACCTTTTGCTGAAATTCCAGCTGCCAGTCTTTTAGGGTATGTCTCTACCAGCTTTGCACATCTAGAGACTGAAATTCTTGCCCATTCTTCTTTGTAAAACAGCTCCACAACTGCCCTGTGACGGCCTCAGAGGTTGTCTAAGAGAATATTGGGAACAACAACACCATGAAGTCCAAAGAACACAGCAGACAGGTCAGGGATAAAGTTATTGAGAAATTTAAAGCAGGCTTAGGCTACAAAAAGATTTCCCAAGCCTTGAACATCCCACGGAGCACTGTTCAAGCCATCATTCAGAAATGGAAGGAGTATGGCACAACTGTAAACCTACCAAGACAAGGCCGTCCACCTAAACTCACAGGCCGAACAAGGAGAGCGCTGATCAGAAATGCAGCCAAGAGGCCCATGGTGACTCTGGACGAGCTGCAGAGATCTACAGCTCAGTTGGGGGAATCTGTCCACAGGACAACTATTAGTCGTGCACTGCACAAAGTTGGCCTTTATGGAAGAGTGGCAAGAAGAAAGCCATTGTCAACAGAAAACCATAAGAAGTCCCGTTTGCAGTTTGCCACAAGCCATGTGGGGACACAGCAAACATGTGGAAGAAGGTGCTCTGGTCAGATGAGACCAAATGGAACTTTTTGGCCAAAATGCAAAACGCTATGTGTGGCGGAAAACTAACACTGCACATCACTCTGAACACACCATCCCCACTGTCAAATATGGTGGTGGCAGCATCATGCTCTGGGGGTGCTTCTCTTCAGCAGGGGCAGGGAAGCTGGTCAGAGTTGATGGGAAGATGGATGGAGCCAAATACAGGGCAATCTTGGAAGAAAACCTCTTGGAGTCTGCAAAGACTTGAGACTGGGGCGGAGGTTCACCTTCCAGCAGGACAACGACCCTAAACATAAAGCCAGGGCAACAATGGAATGGTTTAAAACAAAACATATCCATGTGTTAGAATGGCCCAGTCAAAGTCCAGATCTAAATCCAATCGAGAATCTGTGGCAAGATCTGAAAACTGCTGTTCACAAACGCTGTCCATCTAATCTGACTGAGCTGGAGCTGTTTTGCAAAGAAGAATGGGCAAGGATTTCAGTCTCTAGATGTGCAAAGCTGGTAGAGACATACCCTAAAAGACTGGCAGCTGTAATTGCAGCAAAAGGTGGTTCTACAAAGTATTGACTCAGGGGGCTGAATAATTACGCACACCGCACTTTGCAGTTATTTATTTGTAAAAAATGTTTGGACTCATGTATGATTTTCGTTCCACTTCTCATGTGTACACCACTTTGTATTGGTCTTTCACGTGGAATTCCAATAAAATTGATTCATATTTGTGGCTGTAATGTGACAAAATGTGGAAAAGTTCAAAGGGGCCAAATAATTTTGCAAGCCACTGTATGTGTCTTTGTGAGTCATGACAAATTGTTTGAACTGATCATGTTATGATGAGTTATTACTCCACGAGCCCTTCCCGACTCCTTCTTAGATCCTAACCAAGACTTTCTCATTGATCTGCACATTGCTAGCAGTCAGTGGATTGACCAAACAAAATCTTTTTATGTCGGCAAAGAGAAACTACCAGCTGTAGTCAAGCATGATCACTAAAGAGGACTTAATATTCCTTAGCCTTGACAATTTAAAAGCCACTGTAGAACCTCCAGCACCACTTATGAAAATATTTAAGTGAGTGTATAGATCTATTTGAGCTTGTTTATATAACTGTGGCCCTGTGTGAATGAGAGAAAATTCAAATAAATTCAAACTTGTGCCTCCAATTCTTTTTTTCTAAACTCATAAAGTTGTATGCTGTAATTCCAGACTGGAAAGAGAACAATTCAAATCGTTAAAAGCTCAAAGTTACCATGACATTCATGTCCATGATGAATATAGTTAAACTTCTGATCACAATGTACAGTTCTGACATGACACTGATTCGGAGTGATAGATCCTCCCAGAGCTGAGAGATCTACAGAATAACCAAAAGAGTCAGTAAGCCCAAAAAAGTCTTTTCATTCAGTCACTTTGGGGTCATTCTGTGAAAAATAAATCACGGATGTAAATACATTTCAAGGGACATTCAACACTAATCAGTAAAATAAAGGAAAACAGAGAGTAGACAGATTATTTTTACACAACAATGTTAGCATATTTTATGAAGCCAAGCAACATTTCACCTTCACACTATGAATACTGTTGGAGGCAAAGGCTCTTGAAAGAACTCTATCAGAATGTTCCAGAGAATTCTGAAAGGAAGAGGTCTGATGTACTTGAAAAATTAACAAAAAAAGGTGTCACTTATAAGATAGTTAAAGGTTTTAATTCAAAAATCAAAAATTACTCTTTAAATGTGACCATTTAAATATATTTTTATCATCTCCTTAGGTCTCTTTTTTCTGCCTCCACCACTCCTTCCTCCTCCCACATTTCTACATTTCATTTTTTTTGTCTCCTAATCTGGAGCTGAAGTCAGAGCTCTAACATAAGAACACATCTATAAATATGTTTTTTTGTTTTTAAAAAAAAATCTCTATCATTGTCACAGTTACTTATTTAGCATGGTTACAGATTTGGCGTGTGACGCCCCCAACAAGAGTCTTCTATAACAACAGCTGCTTTTAAGCTAGCATTATATCAGCTAGTGTTAGGCTTGAATGTCCTAAAAATCACACTTTCCCTCTATGTAGCAGCTTGATTACATTCTCGTGACAAATGACAGTTTATTAGCAAACTGCCTCAGCCTGACAAAGTTAAGTTGACTTCAGAGAAAGTTCCAGTAACAAATCTAACAGCGGCTAAAACCAGAAAAAAAACTGCAGCACTTACCAACAGAAAAGTTCAGGATGACCTGAACAACGTAATCACTGCCATCAGTTAGAAATTAGCTTCACTGAGTCGTCCATCCATGTCTGCCTCCTTTCACTAAGTTTCACAGCCTCCTCAAATAGACATGGATGCTTCACCCACCGTTTCAGCAGCAGATGCAAAGAGTGGACTGACCACCGACACTTATTATGAATAAACCAGCCAGAACGTTTAAGGGAACTTGGGCAAAAAATGTAAAATAATGTAAAATATTTCATTAACATATCAGATAACATATAACATAATCATTTTTTCCTGATTTGTTGTTAAGTGCTGATGTTACTGAAATATGTTCTGCACTAAAATGCTCATGTACACAAACAATAGTAGAAACTCGACTGTCTGAGAACAATATCCAGCCGCTGCCCTTGTCAGGTAGAGAGGATCCTATCCTCATGTGATACAGCTAGTTAAAACTAATTATTGCAAATGAAAGGTATCCTTGTTACCTAATTTTGATCACAGGCTCATCTTCCACTGAGGATACCTTTTAAAAAAAATGTAACAGAGGCTTAACACAGAAATGCGCAAAGATTTAAAACACCTACACAAAATTATTTCTATTAAAATAGTCAATGTTAGCTTACTTAGCCTGGGCCATTGTTGTACCTACTCATAATAATGATAATTATTTAATTTCAATTCAATTTCAATTTCAATTTTATTTCTATAGCACATTTAAAAGTCACGAGTACAACAAAGTGCTTCACAGATGAGCCGCATTTGCGGGTTACAGCAATAAAAGAGCAGAAAATACAATTGACAGCAAAGAAATACAATGATAATTATTGAATTATTATACAATAAATCTAACTATGTGTATCTTTGGGGGCTCGAGTTTCAGAACTATCATCTTTGCTTGTTCCAGTATGATTTAAAATAAAGCCAACACATGGGATGTAACTATTCATTCACATTCCTGTTTTCCAGTTTGTGTAATGTAACTTTTCCAGGTTTTCCTCTGCTATTTTGTCTGACATTGTCGGTCGAGCCTTAGGAATGTTGGGCTGTCCCCCAGAATGTGCTCTCACATTCTTCTCATGCACGCACACAGCCAGAATGGCAGCCAGTAAAAGCCTTTTTCCACTCAAGGTGAATTAGGCTGAACAGTGCGGTTCTAACAGCAGCCTGCAACGGAGGCTTTTAGTGGGTGTTTATAAAAGCTGTCATAAAAAGAGGAGAGGAGTAAAGGTAAAAGACAGGTGAAGAGAAAGCAGGGTAGCCAAAAACAGAAGGGACAGAAGGAGGGTGGGGGCTAAACGAGAGGAGAATAAAAAGCGGAGATGAGGGCAGAGAGCTGGGAGGGAAATGGGGAGGAACAGAGAGAAAGCAAGCATGTGAAAGACACAACCAGTGGTAGAAAAGAGGAAGGGAAAGATAAAGGAAGAATGAAATTAGTTAAAGATACGAAGTAATGACTGAACGTCTTGAGGATAAAGATGAGAGAAAGGAGGAAGTAGTACTTGAGTGGTGGCTAGGAACAGGATAGAGATGGATATGACAGACAACTTTTTTAACATTTTCTAAGACACTGAAGTATTAGTGACATTGCCTTCAACATTATTTGGGAGTTCTGCAAGTCAGCCTCAGACAAGGTTGATCCGAAGCAATGCCAATGCTTGGGTGGATGCCCAGACTTTATAGAAGGCAAGACAAAATCCCAATTTAAAGGGATAGGTCACCAAAATTACAGAACATTTGTTGTCTTACTTCCTCCCAGCGCTCCGTGACTCTGCATGATAATACTGTTCAGTGATGCTAACTGTTGGAAGCTTTCTGATTTAATGTACAAATGGGTTCACATATGTAAAGGACACTAGAAAAATCAGACGTGTGAAATTTCCACTTACTATCTCAACCAGCTGCTGCACTGATAAACCAAAGTTTGCGCAGACATTTCTCTTTCCTGGGATGCACACTCATTTTTATTGTGCAAATGGAAACAACACTGACAGTTCAAAACTAATCCTCAGACGAGCCCTGGGCAATCAGAAGATGGTTTTTCTTTTATTTATTTTTGTATTAAATTGTTCTCCCAAGTTTTAACAATCAGGCAACAAAGAATATAATCATCCTAACACGTCAGATGTATGCATATGTAGGGCGGATTTAGGGTTAGGGTTATCACCTATCATCTCGTAGATCTCAGATTAATAATACTACTTTTACGATTGTGGTGTTTTTACTTTTAAAAATGTGAGTTCCATTTTTCTGTAAGCTTAAAAGACTGAATTTCTTTATTTTTTATGAATTTTTATACACCAAATTTTTCTTTTTGTATTTCATTTTTATGCACCATCAATTGGTCACTGCCTAAATTCTCTGCAACAGACTCTTGTATCCTGCCTCTCTAGGACAGCTGGAGTACTTTCCAACCCCCTTGAAACCCTGAACTGAAGAGGAAGAAAATAAATGGATGGATGTCCTAATTTTAACATTTCTAATGAATTTAATTGGAAAAACCACATGGCCATAGCTGTGTAGAGTTTTTTGAAATCCTCAAAATGAGCTTTTATTTCAGTTTTCATTGTAATAAATTTGCAGTAAAAACGAGCAATATATTACAACTAGTAAACTTTGATGAGCAAGACTTTAAAAGATCTGCTAACTTTCCCCCAAATCAGATTTTAAAAGGCTTTACTTATCCTGGAGGTTTTACTTATTGTACGCTGACCAGAATGGCTTTAGAAACATGTCTCTTTCATAAGATCTCCATTCAGCACAAAATGAGACCACCCTCCACTGATATGACCCATGTTTGGTGTACTCCTGCTCTCAGCAGTGTGGCTGCCATGTTGGCAGTGGAGTGAATAAACATTGGTGTGATAGATGAAAAACAGACACACAGATTTACACTGATATATTAATGGTGTGGTGTTTCCAGACATTTACATAGACAGTCATAGTGGATGAATGAAAACAATCTAGGTGATGAGCAGAGCAACACTAGAAGCCAATGGACACAGAGAGACATTGGACAGGTAGAGACGCAGGGTTTAAATTGTACTGACAAACAGCTCGAGGCAGAAAGAGTCTCCTGAGAGGGCAAAGCAGCCTGTCATCAATGTCTGATCCCAGCATTGTGACATGGAAGCTGATGCTAAGTGTGCCACTTGTTCTTCACTGACAGTGGCAGTTTCTGCAGCGTTACACTACGTCAGCATATTTCACCTGTCCAGATTGGCTGTTTGAATGTGTTTGCCACAGGCACATTCATGCACACAAACAGACCGTGAGCCTGCCCTCCAAACACAGCGATGAGATTATAGTACTGTAAGTGTGTATATACTGAAAGGTGAAGGGTGTGAAGGAGTCGCAGAGCAGCAGCTGTGTTTGCATGCACACTGCACACGCCCTTCTGGAGGATATTTGGCCACAACGAGTAGATGCAGCTTTATGAGACAAAGTTTTGATTTGTGCTCAGTACCTGCTATCTATTTCCTCTCTACCCTTCCCCTTGAATCTTCCTCCCAATCCACTCCTCATCCTCGCTTGGGCCCTCTCTTGCAAAACAACCAACCCCGAACGCCCCGTCATCACTCTCTCGTTCACTCGCTCTTCCAGCTATTGGACTTGTGACAGATTCAGAGAAATATTGAGAATCCATACTGGGGTCAGACAGAGAGCTGAGGAGTTGTAAATCTCTAAGTGTTGACAAGAAAACAAGGAAAAAAAGTGAGAAAAGAAATGTAATGCTGATGCATCAAAACAAGGTCTTCATCTGCAACACTGACTGATAAAGTTCTGTGGTTTTATTAAGCAAAGGAAAGGTTTTAGGTTGAAATAAGAAACAACACACACTAAATAAATAAATAATTTTCTACCTGACAGCTAATGTTTGAAGTCTTCTTTAGTCATCTAGTTTCCTAATCACATTTAACTTGTGTCCTATGCATCTAGTTTTTACACCCTGGTCAAATCAAATTAATTTATAAAAACAGTGGCGTTGTTTCCCAGACAGGTGGCGAGATTTGCCGTTTGGATTTTCGTTTTGTATTCCTGTGTGTTTCTAGTCTCGCCCTGCCAGTTCTCAGTTTGTCTGTAACACCTGCTTCATCTCCTTGTGCTTGATATGTTCTCCTGGATTTGGGTTACCGATCTGTTTGTATTGTTTGTCTTCTTGTGTCTGCACTTGGGTTTTCAGTTTTTTAATTCATAACAGTCAGAAGATTTAAAGGGTCCGAACTCGGTTCTGTTGGCACCTCAACCCTGAAATTCACGTCACAGCGTCGGTGCTTTAAAGATGACTGAGAGTCCATTTTAGGATCCTGGTCTCGACTTATAGAGCTTTGCATGGACCGGCACCAGCCTACATCTCTGATCTGCTACAGCCCTATGTCCCCAGCAGGTCCCTGAGGTCATCTGATCAGGGCTTACTTGCTCTTAAACAGACTAAGATGAGAGCTAAGGCTGATAGAGCTTTTGCCACTGTGGCCCCGAGACTGTGGCCCTCTCTCCCCCAAATCTTAAAAACTGTGGACTCAGTAGCTGTTTTTAAAAAACAACTCAAAACTCACCTTTTTAAAACTGCTTTTGGTTAATTTTTGCCTGTTTTATATTGTCTGTTTTACCTTTTTATGTCTTGTTATCTTATGTGCAGCACTTTGTGACTCTGTCTAGAGAGGTGCTATATAAATAAAATTGTATTTATTAATTAAATAATCTCAGTATGAAACAACAAAGTGTTGGACAGCACGGAGCCTTGTTGATTGTTGTCACTCTGTGTTCAGCCCACCCCAGCTGGTGCTTAGAGTTTCCATAATGTCAACTCAGCGTGTATTCATCTGTATTTGACTCCACAAATGTGCAAACCTGAGACATTTTGAACTAAAATGACTCAACACATAATTAACAGCTTTGATGAAATGAGCCAGGGCAGCAGGTTTAACAGTATGTACACAGCCAAATGGGCCATCCCAGCTTCAGTTTCATGATCTGCAAGCAGTGGCTGATCCATAATCCCACAGCACAACCAGATGGTCAGACTGCCTCCGGGTCGCACTTTGTTCAAACAAGTTGCTTATTTAAAAACCCAAACGGATGCCTTCAGCCAACGGACCAGTGTGGTCGGAGGTATGACCTCAAACCAAACAGACTGGGAGATAATAATGTGTGATTTTGTGTTTAGCTGTGACGGACACAGCTTGTCAGCTTTTCAAGCTTTATCCTATCACCATAACTGGCTGTAAACCACCGTATGTCCTTTTTATTGTAGATACTTCACATTTTGCTGCTTTCATTAGAACCCATTAACAGAACGTTGTTGGTTTTTACAACCTTGTTGTGTGTTTTTAATGGTTGTTATGCTGTTATTTTAACTGCTTGGATCAGCAAAGACATTTTAATCCAACTGAAAAAAGAAAAAAAACATTCTTCAGCCTACTGTTTTTTTCTCATTAATTAAATACATGTGTAAGTTCAACCTTTGTTGAGCAACAGAAAAATGAGTGCTTAATATAACTTTCATATTGTTGTATTTGCAGGCTGCGCTCCAGCTAAATGACACAAAACAAGAAGGTAATTTTGTGCATTTCATCTACCAGCTGTGAAAACTACAGCAGGCAAATGTTAGAGTTTTAAATAAATGAATACAATCAGTTTACAGAAAATGACACTGCTTGCAGGCAAAGCATATGGCCACCAAATGTCAGCCCTGCTTATTAAGAAATGCAGCTGGTTCATTAGTGCAGCCTGTTCTAACAGCCCAAACGATGGCACAGGAGCAACAAGAAACTCCAAACGTCTCGGTCATGTGGCAACATCAAGACATTTTATAGCAGCAGTGTTCGACGGTCCTCTGTACTTTGGTGTCATTTGTCCTGCTAGTCATTCACCTTGGCACCCCACCATTACCGCTCTTATTTCTTAAGGCTACTGTGACATTTACAGGCTCAGCTGACAGGATGTCCTAAGTAGAATTGAACGCCTTGGGTCCAGGCAAGAGCGAGTGAGCACTTGTTCACTCATAAACACAAAGCCAGCCTGACCTAAACTGTCATTGGTGTTATTGAGTGTACTGTATGTGTGTGGACACTGTTACAGATTGTGTTATGGACTTTCTTTCTGAGAGTTGGACAAAAAGATTCTGACCACTTCCACTTCTGTGGTAAGTGCCAAAATTAAAATTAATAAATAACAAACTTTAGTTTTGATGAATTAAATTGAAAGTACAAATATTTTGGACAGGCTGAACCACACATTAGGCTGTATTAATTGTGAAATAATTAATGCTCAAAACGCACCAACAACACAAACGAGGTCCAGTTCAATGACTCGGATTAGGGGAAGTGAGGTGTAGCAGACAGCGGCAGGTCGCCTGTCAGGAATGATTGATACAGCCCTAATTTTAAACCTTGCCAGTATCCAAATACATGAGGTATAAAAAATGTATATACTCTGTACTTGTTATGAAAGGGCAAATCACACATAGAAGACCAAAGCATTTGTGTCTTTCTGTTAACTTGTTTTGTATTTAACAAGATTAAAAAATATTTAAAAACAACAAAACTTTTTTTCACAAGGTGAGAAACACACCCGGAGATTGATTTAAAGAAAAAAAAAGTATATTAATATAACAAAATGAATTGAAAGGCCTGAGCACTGTGAGGCTGGGTGGTTAAAAATATTAATGAAAAATGCAGGCGGAGTGTCGTCAAAACAACTGGCTAACTGTACTTTCAGTCATTCGGGTGATTTCTTGTAGATGCTAATCTAAAAGTGCTGGCTCAGCCTCCTCCTGGTAAACTTGCTTATTTTATTCAACTGGACCCAGTAAGAGCTGCCGTCTGCTCTCCATCATTGTCAGAACTTTCATCTTGCTATTGCCACCATGTGCTATGTAGAGAAGATGGAATGTGAAAAAGCTGTTAATAAATTAGTAAATTACTTAGTAAATTAGCAAGGAAAGTCATCTGTTACAATGATAAACCATGAAGCTCATTTACTTGCTAGTGTTTCCGCACAAAGTGCAGGTTGTAACTAGAGTAACAACAGAGCCAACAGTTTACCATGGATCCATAATGTGCACGCACAAACAATCAGACTAAAGGTGCTGACCTATCAGCTTGCTCAGCTCAAATCATTGTTAAGAGGAGATGGACATGCTTGTAAAATGGAAACAGCTACAGTTTGCTGTGAGTATGAAACAAGCGCACCTCAGCAAGGAGCTTTATGACAGTGCTGTCTGAGATGATATAGCATGTTTTAATTTATGTCTGTTTTTATATATTTCACAAGACAAGCACTGCATGCCTTGGCTTGTCCTGATAAAATGGCACTGCTATAGAAAAAAATAGTTTCAATGACATGTATTATTTTTCATCTCTACTGACTTTGTATGTGTTTTGTCTCCTGTTCTACGTGTGACATTAGTTTGTTCTATGGTTTTCTTTTTGCTTCAGTGGCAGTTGTTGGTCACAATGGAGCAAGATTCTACCTAAGAGGGAAATCCTAACTGTACAGTTCTGATCTAGGATCTTTCAGTCCTTCTGCTGCTAATCTGGTTAGAATGAAGACATGTGGCGGTGCTGCCTAAAACCTTAAACCCTGTGAACATTCAGTGTGTTTATTGAACAGCATACATTAGCATGGCGGGGTTCTTCCTTGGGCAGAGTCCACCCACCGCTAGGCTTTTCTGTTCCTTACACTTTACAATACAAAGGCCTGCAGCCATCAGCAATGCATCTCTAAAGTGGTAGGTTACAACTTATTCTGGGCTCTGGATTCATCATTATTGCCTTTAGGTTTTTGGTTAGCAATCACACAATGAACATAAGATGCCGAAGGCTGGTTAGACAGGGACGAGCCTTACAGCCTGTGGCCTTTATCACACTGATGATCAACCTTATTAAATTGACTGAGAGCCCTTTGACATGTCAAATCCCAATTGAAGTTATTTTTACCCCTGGCTTCCCAACTTCACACTGCAGCAGAAAAATTACTTTCCAGATAAACACCTAGGGAAAAAAGTAAGTCTGTGCCACTAATGCTCCATCTACCTCCTGATATTGACTCTGCCAAACTTTTTTAATGGTTAAAACTCCTACATGTAGTTTCAGGAACAATTACATGGCTCGTTTCAGGAGAAAAAAAACATTTGATGTTATTGTTTACTCAAAGAACTTGTTGGCATTGCTAGGTAGCTACCAGCTAGCTAGCTAGAGATTTAGAAAAGATTAATAAGAAAAGCAGCGCTAACTTTTGCCGGTGCACTCTCACTCAGTGAAGACTCTTTAAATAACTCAGGGATCACATAAACACTACCACAACCCTTCTGTGTATTGTGTTGCAGTATTTCCTACTTAAAGGGACAGAAAAGGAATTAGAGGTCAGATGAGACAGTTATCAGTTATGCTTTTGTGAATATGGTCATAAACTCCAATGCAGTTACGCAAAACCTGCCTATTGTTTGAATCCCACAACATTCATCGCTTGCATTAGAATGACACATACCAAATAACAATATGTACGTGTCACAAGCAGGTTTTCAGGTGGCAGATGTCTACAAAGTTTTAGTGGAGGCAATTTTTGTGAAGTTATTTAACTGAATTTGGTATTAGGGCCAAGTTTTAATACTCTTCATGTAATAAAGTCAAGTTTCTCTTGTCGATTCCTTTGAACATTTTCCCTCCTTTCCAGGGTGCTTCAGTAGTACTTTAATTACACCTTTGAAAACAGGTGAAAAGGGTTCTTTAGTGTTACGACACTTGTCACTTGTACTTTTCTGTGATATTCACAAAATCTCCAGCAGTGCTCCCGGGAGGAAGGAAAGCCCATTGAGGTTTGGATCCACACCGTGTCTTTGTAGAGTGTCAAACCAGACAGTGCAAAACACTGGTGCAGTCACAGATCTTTGATCCCTCATCCCTTCCCACCTACATCGTCTATACTGCCAACTGCTTTTTAAAAAAATATGGTATGTATGCAGAGATTTTCTGCTTGTAAAATTTTTAAATAAAATAGAACAAAAATTGTTTTTTTATTTTGCAGAGTGCCTGTTTGGATCTCAACAATTTATATTGTAATGCAACAATCAAATCACTTTTCAAATCAAATCAAATCAAAATTTATTTATATAGCACATTTAAAAACAACAGTTATGATCAAAGTGCTTCACAAATTAAAAAATAAGATAAGAAAGATACAACGCAGGAGGAGAGAACCATAAAAACCAACCAAATGATAATCAAACTATCTTACATCAGAGCCAGAGTGAAAAGATGAGTCTTTAAACGAGATTTAAAAGACTGAACAGTCTCAGAAGAGCGAATGGCAATAGGGAGGTTGTTCCACAGTCTAGGAGCTACAATAGCAAAGGTCACCTCTGGTTTTCAACCTAGACTTAGGTTGCATTAAGAGCATCTGGTTAGAAGATCTTAATGCTTTTATGGGATTATACAAATGAAGAAGTTCTGTTAAATAGCTAGGGGCAGTGTTATTTAAGATTTTATAAGTGAGTAAAAGAATTTTAAAATCAATGCGAAATTTCACAGGGAGCCAGTGTAACTTGGCTAAAACTGGAGTCATATGATCATGCATTCTCGCACCCGATAAAAGGCGTGCAGCAGAGCTTTTGAACATACATTTAAAATAGATAGTTTATCCAGTAAGATAAGTACTTCCTAGTAAGTTAGAAAGAAGACATTTTTATATTCTTGTACTTTGTATTCCCTTATTCTACTGCACAAAGTAACATTACTGCCCTGGAAATTAGTGAAGGAGGGTTTTATTCCAATAGTATCTCTAGAGAGATGATTTCACCTACGAGCTGTAATGCAACAACATCACTATACTCGTTCTTTTTTGATGGCGTATAACACATACGATAGTGCATTTAAAGTGCATTCAGAAAGTCCAAGGCAGAAATGAAATGAATGAAAGCCGTGTGTCTATCAGTCATGTCTCACTCCTGATACCTCATCCACACTTTCTGCCACTGTAATTTCTTTGCTTCTGTAAATAAATCGCAGAGCCAGCCACAGAGTTAATTTCCCTATCATTAGACGTGTGCGTGCGTAGGAGTGGGCGTGTGTGTGCGTGTGTGTGTGCTAATTATTCCCCACTTGCTTATACTGAAGCAGACTGTCAGGAAGAATGACCAGTGCATACTGGGAGTTTTATGCAATAATAGACGGGGGATGTGACTGCACCCTTGGGCAAGTCTAAAATGACTAAAATTTCCTCTGCCTCTGGTTTGGTGTCATAGTTCATTTATTCTCCGTTTTGTTTCTTTATGCAATGTTTTTTAAACTTGCCCTGAATTAAAGAAAAACAAAAGGACTTTTAGGACCTCCCCAAGCAATTTTCTCACACCAGGATTGATTTTAAAATTTTGTATATATTATACCAAAAATAATCACCTCACAGCTCCTTAGTAAAATGCTTTCAGTGTCTGTGCAGATTGGACAGATCACCAGTCCATCATAGGGATACCCAAGAGACAACGGCCAACCACACAGTTGGCTCAACGTCACGTTCCCCATCAATTTAAAATAATCCGTACACATATTTCTTTTCTTATCAATATTTCATTTTTAATACAAAGTATAATTGATGCAAGGGGGAGACTTGTTTTTTTTCTAACTATGAGGGGATGTCCATGCAGACAGTGTCATGTATTTAATATGCTTGTTAGATGGACTAAACACATTTGCTATAGCTCAGCACACTCCACAGGGGGCCTGTAACACTGTAGCATCACATCCAAATGAAGTATAAGGTCAACAGAACTACTATGACCAATCCCTCATACACTGACTCAGGATGAACTTCCACTCGGGATTTAGAACAAAAAAAATCTCATTAAAGATTATTTTATACAAATCAATATGAAGTTTAAATGAAATCATCAGACCAAACATGAGAGACTCATTTGGTTTTATTGGAATATGTTCTGAGTGATTCCCATCTCTCCCATCTACCAGCTAATCACAGAGAGGATGCAGGGTGTTTGTGTTGTGTAGCTAAGTACACACAGCTGAGCCTCTACAGTTCTTGGTGGTATATGTTGGTGCCGTTAGGTCTCAGGTTGGATTGGACAGAAGACATCAATAATCTGTCTAAAATACTCAAAGGAACGAGAGAAAGAAACACTCCAAACAAGTGTTTGTCCAACATTAGTCTGCTTAATGTACTGTGAAAACAGTGCAAATTCAATCTTGCACACAGAAGCAGGCACAGTTATTTTTTTGTCTTTAATAAAAAACTGGCACAACAATTTCCAGGTTAGTAGATTTAAAACTTATATTTTAAATCTGCTTTAATGTTATACAACTGCAATTATGCAATTTCTTAGTGTTTCATTGTTTCTAATTTGTAACTTGTTTGGTTGTTTGTGAAGAGCTTTTACTTTCAGGTCTTTTATTATTTTTACTATCTTGTTAAGAATTGCTTTTTAATTGCACTTGTTAATGGCTACAATGTAACAACTGAATGGTACATCTTGCATCCTACAGCTGTTGTTTTAACTTTATTTTATCTAAGCAGTCTTGAGTCATGTCGCTTTCACCTTGATATCCTGACTCTGTAATGAGTAAGCTCATCTGCCAGCAAAAGAAGATCAGTTGAATTTAATTCTCTTAGAAGCCTGGCTGGATAAAGTCTGGATGCAAGATGAAAATAATTTACCAAGCTCATTATTTTTCTGGCTGTGTAGTCATTCAGATCATCTTTATGAAATCAATGAACTGGCAAGTCGGGTCTGAAACTCATCGATGCTGTTCACTGACAGGACAGACTGTTTGGTAGTTTCACACTCACACACAAGAACTTCATGTTTTTATTACCAGTCTAATATACCAGTTAGACAACATTAACTATTCCTTTACCTGCAGACCACAATTTTATATATGACTTGATTGTAAATGCTCTTAAGATCTGAACTTGAGAAGGATTATGAGCATATTCATTATAAAGGCTGCACGAGTACTTAGTACTACTAAGATTAAAATGGATGTAGTATTCTTGTGGCTGTTCATACATCATGTTGACCTTTATGATTTTCAGGGTCAAAGACTTATGTTGTATGGTTGTTACTAAATAAATACAGTGATTATTTCAATGAATCACTTAGAACATAAGGAATTTATTTTTGGCAAATTGCATGATATAGTTAATACTGCGTGTACTGTATATGTTAAAATGATCACTGATAATGTTGAATGTTTAATACATTTTTCATGCCACTCACAGAAACTCACAGAAACTACAAAATTGCAGCGTAATCAAACTTCCAACCACCTTACTGTTCAGGTGTACAGTGCTTACACACAGCACATACAACCAGTGTTGGGACTAACGCGTTATTAAGTAACGCGTTACAGTAACTACGTTATTATTGTGGTAACGAGCACGGTAACTAGTTATTATGCCAAAACCAGGAACGCGTTACTCGTTACTGGGATTTAGATAGGCTCGTTACTCGTTACTTCGTGTGGTGGATATCGCGGAGCTTCCACAGATTCAGTAACATTAGCAAGTGGTGGAAGCCAGCAGGTGGATGAAGGAAAAGGGAGGCAAGAGGAGAGACCCGAAGCGGCCGCCGGTCCGCGTGTCAGGTGAACTGAACTTCAGGTAAGAAGTTATGACCTGCAGTCTATCGGAGTCAGATATAAACCAAGTTTAGGTGGAGTTTATTTTCGGTATGCTGACATTTTCGTACTGCGTGCTAGCTAGCATGACGGAGTTTCTATACAGCTGGGTGGGTGCTATGTTACTGATGTTGAACTTTATTTTGTTCATACAGTTAATTATTAGAGTTGCCAACCGTCCCCTAAAAAACAGAATCGTCTCATATTCAGAGAAAATATTACGCGTTTCGTACTGAGGTGAAAAGGAACACAGTTTGTCCCGGACTTCAGCTACAATGAAAAAGACACAAAGCTGAAGCTGCACAGCTGCCTCTTCCTCTCTCATTCTCTCCTGTTTCTACTTCAATCAGGAAACTGATCAATGATCAGCTGATCGGCTTTTCTCTCTTGTTTATTTATCGCCCACTTTGCGCCAGAAAGAAGAAACCAGCGGATGTCGCGTTAAACAACAGCAGCACGTTTAAGCTTGATCAGCTGTTGTTAGAATTTATTTAATATTAATTTCTAGTATCAGCTGATGTTTGCTGGAGCCACAGCTGTAAAGCTGCTGGTCATGATATCGGTTTGGTTATCTGGTGAGAGGAAACATGCAGATGAAACCAGGAGATGTCCTTACTGAATCATCAGAGCTGAACAGGTGATGGAGAAACAGGTTTACCTTTTAGGTGACATGAATGAGTTGAAGGAAGTTATGAACTGTTTCTGAGAGACAAATAACACCAGGATCCTTTTCTATGTAGCTGACAGCTGGTAACTGTGCAGGGGCGGGTCTAGCAAAGTGTTGCCAGGGAGCCAGGTAGGGCATTAACAGGAAAGGGGGCACAAGGAAATACTTTTCTTTATTATTCTCATTTAAAATGTCTCGCTTTTAAAAAATAATTATCTGAGTCTTACAACAAACAATTGATAGATTGATACATATATACCATCAGAACAGTGTACATCACTGTCACAACAGTGTTTGTTTTCATTCAAAGGCTTTATGATTTTTCCTATAATGGTGGGCCGGTCTCTGTCAAGGTGCCCGGGACGAATTTTTTTGTCCCAGTCCAGCTCTGTATGCAGCTCATCTGCAGTCTGGTGTTACCTACATCTTCCTATTCAGAAGGCAGAATTTCTGAGTTCTGAGTACAATCAAAAGCACCACGACTGCAGTTTTTGTGTTGGATGTAAAAAGCAGGCTAGAATCATGGCGGCGGTCAACGACGGTCCAGGCGTGGGATTTCTCTCGTGGAAATGTGCACATTATTTTTTCCTTTCTATTGGTAGGTGGCACAGTGCACTTGTGGCAAGTAAGCAAGCTAGAAGACTGGCAGTCTGGCTGGGTATCCAGTTACGGAAGCAACACACTAACAAGAGAATTCTGAGTAACACCAAAGTTACTTTCCCTAGTAACTAGTTACTTTGAAAGTAACGAGTAACTTGAAGTAACTGAGTTACTTTTTTAGAGAAGTAACTAGTAATGTAACTAAGTTACTAATTTAAAGTAACTTACCCAACACTGCATACAACAAATGTAATACAGTGAAAGATGTTTGTACCCATAATGTCATTGGGAGGCCGAGTTAACGCTCTACAAAGGCAGTCTTGGTGTCGGGTCCACAGGACTGATGCTGAGCGTGAGGTTCTCAGCATTAAAACAGAAGAAGTTTAAAATGACTGATAATTACACATCGGTCCCCTGGATCTGTTTGACACTCACTGGGTTATTTTATGTTCATTTCCTTTGCAGATGAGTCACACTTCATGATAGGCATTGCTAATGATTCAAAGATAGCTGAAGCATCAGTCAGAGACATCGCCTAAAAAAATATACTATTATATTAAGTGACATCTAAAAAGGTGCTTGGAGTGATGGGTCATTATGTTCAATTAAGGCTCTAATTCAACCACGAAACCACATAAAGACATGATTGCAGATGGTGTTTTGACAACATACTCTTCAGATATGTCTTCTGCTATAATTGCTAATAGATGTAGAGTTCTGTTTGAGTAAAAGCTGTAATTAAAGCCAAAGGAAATATCTTTATTGAGTGTACCAGACTGCCGCACATTTTTACACCTCTGGAACTGGAATGAGAATTTCCAGTAAATTTTAGGTAAACATACGTATTGATCATGACTCATTAGAATCATTTTGCAATTTGAATGTTTGTGTTAAGGTAACATGGTGTGTTTTCATTGTTTCAAGGACTCGTGAATCTCAGCCCAGCAGCAGCGGTAACGTTTGCACGTCCTCTCCCGTTAATGCGGCAGGTAAATAATCAGCTAACAGTGCATATTATGTTAGCGCGATCTGCCTTATTACAAAACCTGCCGTTACTGTGCATTTAGGTGACCATGATGAGACAGACAGAGTCTGGCTGGCAGTTCTCGCTGCAGTCTACCGGTAGCGTCTCCTTTCAGGCCAGGATAGACGAATGTCACCGAGCAGTGACTAAGTTTGTGGTCAAAGGCTTGCACCCATTTGCCACAGCAGATGCCCCGATTTTCAGTAAGTGAATGTGTTTAATTGTAGGCAGGGACATTACTGGATATTCTTGTGTAATTGCTACAGAATAATTTATGTTATACTTTGTTATTGCTACAGAAGAATATTTATTTTATTATTTTATATTTACAATTTTTTTTCCTGGGGACCCTGTGACACCCCATTGAAGAGCCGTAGGCTGTGGATCTCTTAAGATCTCACTGTTGGGTTTGTAAGGCCATGTTACTCCTAAATTTCTATCTTGTTCAAAGAGAAGATATAAAACAAAGTTCTAAGCTAATCGACCTTAGTGTTCTCCTTTTTTAAAAAGAATCGATAAAGATTCGAATCGTTAAACAGAATCGAAAATGGAATCGGAATCGTGAAAATCTTATCAATACCCATCCCTAGATGACACTGAGGTTTATTACATGAATACACAACGGAGTAAAGTCCCGTTCTCTTAGGACGCTTAGCTTCATATACCCTCACCGACAATGTCAGATATCAGCCCTAAAATGAACTGCATCAATTTCACATTCAAACTTGTCAGATATGTAACCAGTACTACCAAAAGGTTAAGTGGCAAGATGTCTGTCATTTCATATACTCAAATATACTGTAGCCAATGTGTAACATTTGACTTACCTTTGTTTGCAGGCGGTAAACATGTGTACACATCTAAACACGTGAAACTCAGATACTTGTCTGGAAAACTGAAACTGAAAGCAGAGTGGTGGAGTGGAAGTGTGCTAGGCCCATCATCCAGCGGCTGAAGGACCACAGTCATACTGCCAGTAATGTTTCATGTAGACAATGTTGGTATTGGGCATGCTCACAGTGATGGCAGCAAATATTTGCGTCCTGATGAATTAAATTAATATTATAAAATCTATTTGTTTGACTGATAATTATGCGTACTTGTTTCAAAAAGGGGATCAGGAAGGAAGACTTTCACAGTGCTTTATTTGGACAGATAGTAGAGTTTGGAAGCTTCGTTCAACATTAAAAAGACACAAAAACACAATATTCAACCCAACCACAGGGAATATCTGTGGATGTTTGAGAAGAGGAAGAGAACGTGTTTGTGATTACTCTGGCTCTGTATGCTCTGTTCACATAGCATGAAACAACTTGTTAAGTCAAAGTGGAGAAATACAAAGGTGAATGAAAGCCTTGAATTTACTCTGTGTGTGTTAATACTTTTAAGCCATTTCAGTGTGTGATCAGTGTGGAATGAAACCAGGTTGTGTAAAAAGAAGAGCAGTGTAGTGTGCAGCAAGCGGTGTGGGTGTGTGTGAGGTACGTCTGCATTAAGTTAGCCAACCTGTTCCAACTGCCCAACAATCACCCATATGTTTTGCATGAACAGCATGAAACATATCAGACATGTGCATTGATTATAAATTATGTCAAACAGCTACAATTACCTGGCAAGGATTCCCTTGCACAATCATTGCAGGGACTCATTGGTATCACAGCTAGGGCGATCCCAGTGCATGCTGGCTTTTACTTGACAATGTTAAAAATAATGAAATTCTACATGTGTAATATTTAACAAATCAAAAATAATTGTTCCTACAATTATTTATGTAATTCCAAATAATCCCTGGAATTATCAAAGCAATAGGAAAATAAGTGGGCTATAGTTAACTGATGCATTTTTAAGCTAAATCTATAAAACAACAGTGTGTGGATACGCACAGTTCTGTTACCTGTTTGCTGACAACTTGACAAACAACTTTGCTGCCTCGGGGAAGGTGACTCACTCACACATTCATAACCACACAGAGTGACCTTAGAGCACCTGCAATACAACTTAATCCAGTGTTAATCCCGATCTCCACACCTTCAGCACTTCTATCTCTTCTCTGTAGCCTTTAAATTCTACAGCACAAAGCTAATCCTGGCCTTTTCACAGGCAGGAAATGAGATACGGTACAACGCCCCAAATGTCTTTAGGTGTGTTCAACAAGCCCTGTGCAGTGAACTCTACAGCCTGACTTCCAGCTGAGGAGCCAAGAACTCCTCGGCTTCTGAGCAAGATTTCAAAAATTCTACATTAAATTCTGTTGTAAATCCAGATGCAAAAGTGGTTTATTTTTAATATCAACAGATACTGATTGAAGTTAATACTGTATAGCCCATAATTCTGCATACACTGCTTTAAATGTGCTTTTGGATTATTTTTATTTATATCGTCCATATTTTTCCTTTGGAACACTTAAATGTTTCACTGGCTTAACTGGCATTCAGTGCAGAATGAATCACTGGTCAACTGAAGTAAAGAAAACAATGCAGAGACCTGTAACCATAGACTCATCTTTCTGTTACACAGAGGATTACTATCATTCAGTGTGTCCAGAATCTCTATGGGAAATTAGAAACTGCTTTAAAATAATCTATCTACAATACAGGATTATAGCTAACACCCACGTGGTATTAATCCATGAGCCCTATCCATTTATACTGTACCAATGAAATAACAGAATAATTAAGAAAACATATGTTAAAAGAACAGATTCAGTTTCTTTGCCTGTTGAAAGAGCAGCCACTGGTTGCTCGAGTACAGAACTTGCTCCTGCACTATATCATGTATATCATCACACATCATGTAGCTATATCATGCACAACAGCACCACGTGATTATATTTAAACCATACAACAAACCAAATGCAAACCATTTATTTCCTTAAACAGCTGACAGCTACATGTCATCAAGCATCTTTATAAGTATTATTAACACAGACTGACCTACATTTGCTAATATTTATAGGCAGAACACAGAAATCAAGAATTCCAAAAAACTTCCACAGTGGAGTTCTCAGTGGCTACACTTGATATGACTGACTGGGATTATGGAGGGCCTTAACTTTGCTGCTAATCTACTGTGACTGCAGATGTTCAGGTAAATAGGTCTACGTACACTGACTGGACACTTTTTAGGTACATCTTGTAAGAACTTGGTTGGACAGCGTTTGGCTTCAGCCTTATTTCTTTGAGGAATAGATCAACAGAGTACTAGGGTGGAGGGTAACAGCGAGAGAAGAAGCTAGTGGAGGACTAGAGTAGGGGAGCAAGTGGGTCCCCGGGGCCTGCTGGAGGGCAAGGTCCATGCTGGGAACATTCCTCAGAGATTCTGGTCCATACTGACATGATAGCATCACACAGTTGCTGCAGATTTGTCAGCTGCACATCCATGATGCACATCACATCCTAAAGGTGGTTTCTTTTCCAAACCATTGCTCCACCACTACCAGTGTAAACTGCTTAGAATGGATCCATGCGTTCTTGTTGTTTACCCATAACTCTGTTTCTGCTCCAGCATTAGAATGGTAAAGCTCATATTAAGCAACATTTTCCAATTTTCTATTGTTGATTTTGGTGAACTATGAATTGTAGCTTCAGTTTGTTGTTCTTAGCTGGTAGGAGGCCTGATGTGTTCTTCCACTGCTGTAGCCCATTTGCTATAAGGCTGGATTTACTGTGCATTCACAGACAGCTTGGTTGGAACAAGAGGCTATGTTAGTGAGCTACCTACCTCAGAAATGATCTGGCCACCCAACTCTGACCTCTGGCAACAGCAAGGCTTTTTCACTGCCACTCACTGAGATAGAGGTGGTTGTGTTGGAAAGTCACAGCAGATCAAGAATTTCTAAAATTCTCAGACCAGCTTATGTGACGCCAACAATCACGTTCAAAGTCACTTAAATCATCTTTTTCCCCCATTCTGATGCTCAGTTTGAACTTCCATAGGGGCACACAGGTTGTTATGACTACGTAGAAATGGTCATAGCGACCTGTTTAGATATTTGAATTAACGAGCAGTTGAACAGATGTACCTAACCAAGCAGAAACGCCGTCTCATGGTAGATCCTTACAAATATTGTGTCAAGTGTAATTAAATGATTCTTTTTTCAGGACATGGATTTTCCACTTGTTAACTAACTAATTACCACTAATATTTACATCTTTTTTCTTTTGTGTGTGTGTGCCCGTCCCTGAATGTGATTTTCCTGTGTACTGAATTGTGTCCATATTTATTATAATTCTCAGTCGACTTTTGGAGGTTGTTGTTGGTGGTTGAGGGAATCAGTTTGCCTCAACACCAAAGACGCAGGTTCAAGTTATACATGGGACACATTTAAAGACACATATTTATATTATTTTTGAATACATTAACAGGTAAAAATGTATTGCTTGGTTAAGGCAACGAGACTGCGGTGTTAGAATTAGTATATGAAATCTTCTGGGCTGGGCTCAAAATGGAATACAGCCGATTACCTTAACACTGGTACTGGACGAGTACTTCAGTATCAGTATTAGAACATAAAACACTGCAGTGCATGCTTAGTTCTGGTTTTGGACACATTGCAGCCAGTTCTCTTTTCTATTCTTGCCAAAGAACTGAATGTGCTTTCCTGCTGTCTGACCTACTATATCAAGGGGGAACAGAACTAAGAGTAGGAGCAACCATAGATCTAACACAAGTGATAATGTTAGTAGTGTCAGTAACTAGCAGTAATAGCTATAGAATCAGCAACAAATGTGTCCCATTTTCCTGCTGTCTGTACCTGAATTACCTCACAGTAACAAAAAGAGAGCAAAACACCTTTCTTTCTTCCTCTTTCCCTTATTCCCATTTCCCAAGGTGACCCCTCTCTCTGCCCCTCCTATCCACCTACTCCCTCTTTCCATCACACTCTCCTAATACTCTGTCAGTCAGAAAAGAGCCTGCTGGAAAAGCGAGTGAGAGGCGCTTGCGTATGTGCGGGCATTAGCTGGTGTTTGTGTGCGCACGTGGTTTGCATGAATATGAGGGGGAAGGCGACGAGTTGGAGAGTTAGAAAGGGAAAAGAGGGAAAAGAGGCAGGAGTAAAACAGAGCTGAGGAGGGATGACAAACGGAGGGAAAGGAGAAAGGAAAAAGGGAGGTTGGGGAAATGATTGCTCTAATCACAGGTTGCAGGTTGATGTGTTGTCAGGAGCTGCTGTTAAGCTGTCAGTTAACCTGTGTGTGCATAGGTCTAGACGTAAACCTTTAAAATACTGGCTGCATGAGGGAAGTCATGACATGTTTACACAGAAGACAAATAACTACCCCTTTCTCCTGCGCCTGTCTCAGTCAAATCAGTCAGAATCAATTCTGTGGCCATATGTGCGACTGTTGTACCTCTATAAACCATTAGGTTCGTTGTGGAAGGGATCCATTTCAATCATCACATCTTTTAATCTCTGGATTTCATAATTTTGCTCTGTGATTTTTTTTTGTCCCTATCTGTGTTATTAGTTGGAGGTTTTATAGTGATTGCACACTGAGAATCTAGCCTTGACTCTGCTTTTCAAATACAGATGGTTTGGAATCTATACAAGGGTTTATTTAGGGTTATGCACTGAAGGAGTTCATAAGTTCTACAAAATAAATAAATAATCAGTCATTTGTGTGTAATGTGTAGGCCAGGGGCTCTTAAGAAGCAATGATTTTCTTAAGGCATTGTCCTGTTGGAAAATGTACTGATGGCCCCAGAAAGTTTTTTCACTACTGTTGCTGTGGCAACCATCCTAGTTCTCTTCATTTCTGAACTTGCGGCTATCCTTAATTTACTGATTCTCTCAAAAACGGGAAAAGACTTTATTTCTTTCAAGTACTAAACACCTCCCATAAATGCCCACTTGGGATGATTTAAGTCAACTAATCCAAACGTTAAGATTTCTAATTTTTAACATTTTAAAAGTTTGATTCACTGTGACAAATGAATCAAAGAGCTGTCAATCACTTCCTGTGTTTAGTACATAAAGCATTTTCAGGATCTTGACCAGTGTCTTTTTAATTTACTGTCTCAGACCGAGAGCCTTACACCAATCCCAAACCTCCCCGGCCACCTGGATCAGGTCCACCTACCTAAGTGACATTAACTTTAATGTCAAGACCCATTGGCTACACTTCATAGAATGGTCTGTTTTCCACAAGGGTCAGGGGGCTAGGGTTAGGGTTTTAACCTAAACTCTAAGAAAAGGTCTGCCTTCATTCCAAATAAACCAGAACTGTAGCTTAAAGCACGGATACTAAATCCCCATTGATAACATTGTGTCTGCTGTTTTCCATTTCCCTCTTCTGTCAGAACAAGAGAGTATACCGATCTAGATTTTTGGGGCGACTTCAGTAAATTCCATCATTATTTTGGTCCAAAGTCCTAACAGCTGTCCGTGGCCATAGTTTGGTCTCTAGATGTTTATAGCTGTGTCCCAGCTCTGAATGCCTCTGGATTTATGTGCCGCTTCATAAGGCTTCTCTCTCCTTCTGCAGCATTTTGTAACCTTGCTCACACTTCTTTTGCTGGCTCATACCACTCTACCATACACAAACACACGCACGCGCACACACACACACACACACACACACACACGCTCTTTATTTTATGTCTCTTTTCAGTATTCATGTGCTGCAGCATATGTCTTTTCACCTTCTGTATTTATGAAGTGTTCACTGGCCCCCTCGTGCTCTCACTAGTAAAGTGCTGCATGTGTCCTTTATGCTTCCATGAAATGGCACATCCTCAGCACACACAGATACACTGGTCAGGGTTAGATTGATGAATACAGCGGACCCTTTCCATAAGACCTTATGTGATGTGTGTGGTGTGGCCATTATGCTGAAGGCTTCCCGCTGTTTCACTCCCATTTTAATGATATTTAACCTGCCGGGCCTTTTGAAAGCGGGGCCTCGATGTAAAAATACCCAATGTATGTCAGTGTCACACATATTCGTTTGCACTGACACATAAAAACCATGCATGCAAATGCACACCAGCAGGGTCATGATTTGGTGCACTTACTTTACCCTTGCCACTTTTATCGTTAACTCAAGCCTCTGTGCACCATGGGGTGAGGGCAGCTCACTCATTAATTTGTCTTTCTAACATTATTAGCAGCATTTCACCTCTACCATTATCTGCCCTGTAGATCTGCTATCCCCAGCTGCATTCATAATTAACCCCCCAGCTTCCATACTGATAACTGTTAAATATGATATGCTCCAGCTAAGCGAGACTTTTTTCACTTCAGCCCTTTTTGAACTAAGATTTTGTTTAATCTTTCAGAAGTGTAATCCTTAGAGAGGCGCAGATTAAAGATCAAGTTGTAAAGTTTAAACTCACCCCAGTAGTTTGACTGGCATGTGTAAGTTGTATAGTGAAGGAGTAACAGATGTGTAGATGTAGAACTGGACTCCAGATAAAACTGTCAGAAACAACGAGCACCTCAATAGAAACTCCGCCAAGGCAGCTCGCTCTCTGAGCATTATTTACTTTTAAGGGAATAGTATTACACGCTGTATATATTTATTTAGGTTTTTGTTCTTTTTAATGTACTTTAAGAAGATTGTAGAGCAGTAAAAACTAGAAAAAGCATTTCCTGGCGAAAATGCAGTGTGAATGCTGAAAATGTAAAGATTTTTTTCTGAAATGCTTAAAAATTTTTGAAATATTCAAAGTTGAACTTGCTCAATGAGCTTAACTGCGTAAGATTACCAAAACCTCAGCCGACCTAAGTGTAAATACCTGAAAATGTGCTAAATAAAGCCAAAAATGTACCTAAACTGAGCTTCATTTTCTGAAATTTGGTTTTTCAAAACACAAGGAGATGTTACTGAAGCAGGACGTGTTTTTTGTATCTGTACCACTAAAATTGGTGCCTGTTTTGGGTTTTGGCCTCAAGAGTGGAGAAGAATTAGCATTGGCAAGTGTAGATGGACTCCTGACACTGTCAGGATCCTAGTTTAAACTCGATGAATCAGAGCTACTTTTTGATGTATGTTTTTTACAAGTAGGGCAAAAAGTTTGGGGATGAAAGAAAGACTTTTTTTCTGATTATTCTCCATGTGATGTCATCATGCAGAGGAGGGAAAATTTCATAAAAAATTACATTCTTGATAAAACTTAAACTGTCACTGTTTGAAAACTATAAAAGACATCAAAAAACCAAGCAATACCTTAAATAGTCCGAGGTCTTGTGACTAGTGGTGTGGGGATCGATAGTGAAATATCAATTCCTCCAATACCAGTTATTTATGTTCTAGAATCGATTCTCATATTAAAATATATTTAAATATATTTTAGTAACTTGGGGTAAATTTGTAGTTTCTCATTAACAGGAACACAGTGGAAAAAAACTATATCATTCGGATTGTCTAACTTGGAAGGAACTACTTCCTCTTCCACCTTTCATAGTCATATGTGAAATACGGCTGTATAAATGTGTGGCAGCCCCTTGGCGTGCGCGCTTACAACAATGGCTGAGCGTAAACGGAGTCATGTGTGCCACAAACGACCAAGACCCCGTCGAAACACCTCAGAGTAAATCATATCACAGAATATGACGAGCTTATGTTGAGGTGAACTGAAGAGGGACAGGTGCTGCTTGGGTGAGACAGACGTCTCTCGCGGAGTCCTTTAGTGCTGCAGGCAGGCAATGTGTTCAAACTTCACAACTTCAGGTTTTTTATTTCTATATGATAATTCTGCATTATTAGGCATTAAGAACAAGTAGTCTGATGTCCTGTAATCATTATGAAGCTATAATTTGAAATACAATAAAACATTACATTTTTGTACAAAGTATCGGTATCAGATCAGTATCGTCGATACCACCCTGAATTTTACTTGGTATCCAAGTGGTATCGCACATCACTACTTGTGGCCTGTTTAAAGTTTAAATTTTTTCTCTAGCTCACAGTATGTTGGACTAGTTAGGTTTCAGGTAGGGTGGGTTTGAAGCTTTGTCCATTCATTTGTACAACATTCACATTAACAAGTGCAAAAATGTCAAAATGTATCTCATGCCAACATGTTGCAGGATACACTGTCATTTTAAAAACCGTTTATGGTTTTATTATCACTTTGACCTTAAGATTAATCTATTTACCTTGAAGGAGAGGTCAGAGGTCAAAGTGACATGATTTTTAAAATCTTATATGTTACTTGACAAACACACCACACTTGTAAGAATCATAGTTTCTAAGTCTTATGACTTTTTGTCAATTGACCTTGAAGACCTTAGTATGTGTAAACTAAATTTGTATAGATTGTAGGGGTGAAGAGTGGGGTCATGTTAACAAAGTTTTATCAGAATCAATTCAAAATTTAATTACTATCATGTTTACTGTTCTGTGCTTTATTTACAAGTAATAATATTTTAATTTGATTTGTTTAATTGGGTTCATCTGATGTACAGTACTGTGCAAAAGTTTTAGGCAGGTGAGGGGAAAAATGCTGTAAACAAAGCGTGATTTCAAAAATGGAAGTGTTAATCATTTATTTTCATCAATCAAGAAAATGCAGTGAATGAACAAAAGAGAAATCAGTATTTGGTAGGACCGGCTGTTGACTTCTTCTACGTACACTAGCACACAGTTTTTGAAGGCGCTTGGCTGGTAGGTCATTCCAAACATCTTGGAGAACTAAGCACAGATCTTCTGTGGATGTCGGCTTCCTCACATCCTTCTGTCTCTTCATGTAATCCCAGACACTCTCCATGATGCTGAGATCAGGGCTCTGTGGGGGCCGTACCATCACTTCCAGTACTTCTTGTTCTTCTTTAGGCTGAAGATAGTTCTTAATGACTTTGGCTGTGTGTTTGGGGTCGTTGTCCTGCTGCAAGAATACATTTGGGGCCAATAAACAATCATTTATATTTCTAAAAGCATTCTTTGTTTACAGCATTTTTTCCCACCTGCACAGTACTGTACTGTCAAAGCTTATGTCAAACATGGATGACGTTTTAGACTGTATTTATAAAGGATATGCAATAACAAGCAAGAATAATATACAAGTGTTCCAGTTAAAAGGAACTGTGTACTGTTTGTGCTAAATTAGTTTCCTGTTTGTTGCTTTTACAGCAGCTCTGGGTTTCTGTTGACAACAACAGATATTACAATCGTGTCTCTGGTGCCTCTCTCAGTTGCTCATGTTCGCAATTATTGATTTGGTTCCCTGAAGAATATATGTAATTATAGAAATCATTAAATGTAAGTGTTATTGCCCTATAAGTTGGGGACTGAGGCAAAATCTTGCACCATCTATCTGTATTTATAATAGTGGAATCTAACTGGCAGGAGTGCCATTCTGTCATCACAAAGCAATCAGGCAAATTAAAACTTTCACAGCCGGTGGAATATGAGGTTTGGGATGAGAAATCGGTAACACAGTTCCAGATTCCTCAGTTTGGTCCTTCCATAGAGATGAGCCATTATGCCATTATGGCAAAATGTTCTTTCTGTACACAAGCAGGAAAACAGAACTGCGTGGACATTACGTAGCAGCTGAATAGCCTGAGAAAACAATGTTATTAAAGGCAAAATTCCTGTCATCGTTGAATGTGGCATGACTTCAAATCAAATTATCAAATGTGCGTAAGAACTGACAATATATTACCACCACTTGCATAGCTGGTAAACCAAGTAGTGCAGGGATTGGGCTAACTGCTAATTTGCTAACTATCAAGAAAAATACGAGTGTCAGTTATGCATACCGTAATTGGGTCAAGTTATTTTCCATCTTTTAGCCCTAATAAACATGCAAGGGCTCAAGCTTTGGTTACAGTGGTTTTGGTTCCTATACTTAACATAATCCAGAGAGGCTGAAGGGATAAGTTAGTTAGTTAAGATACAGATAGTTAGTTAGATAAGATAGTTAGTGGCTTGGCTGCTTTGACAGGTGTAACAACAAACGGACCCGTAGGCCAAGTATTAAGAGGTGGTCGCAGGAGGCCTTAGCAGAACTACAGGGCTGTTTCGAGGTGACAGACTGGGAGTCACTCTGTGAGGCTCACAGTGAGGACATCAGGGGCCTTACTGAGTGTATCACTGACTACATAACCTGCCATCAACATCAACACGGGCCAGTGCTTCCTCTTTGACTCCCACCACCCTCTGGATCACAAACTTGGAGTAATTAGGACCTTACAACATGTTCCCTCTAAGCCTGAAGGGAAAAAGAGGGAACACACACACATGTAAAGAAAGCTCTTAAAACATGCGGTTGTCCTAATTGGGCTTTCATCAAGTCAGCAAAGATGCACAGAAAAGAAGCTCAGACACCAGGATAAGAAAGACAAATGCAATAATGTTTTCATCCCCCATGTAGCCGGTGTATCAGAGAAACTCTGATACAGAGTTTTCTCCAAGCACGACATCCCAGTGTACTTCAGACCCAGCAACACACTCAGACACAAACTGGTTCACCCGAAAGACAAAACTCCAAAACACAGACTGAACAACGTGGTGTATGCTGTACAGTGCAGTGAGGAATGCCCAGACCTCTACATTGGAGAGACCAAACAGCCACTTCACAAGCGCACAACATAGAAGAGCCACCTCCACAGGACAAGACTCAGCTGTCCATCTGCATCTAAAGGTCAAAGGTCGCTCTTTGAGGATGCCAACATTCACATTTTGGACAGAGAGGACAGATGGTTTGAAAGAGGAGTGAAAGAAGCCATTTATGTCCACTGTGAGCGACCATCTTTGAACAGAGGCGGTGGTTTACGACACCAACTGTCTGCCATCTATAATCCAGTTTTGAGTTCCCTCCCCAGACGCCTTAACGCCCACTCACATCCTGGGCCATCTGACCTCAGGAATTCGCATGATAGGGTGGGGCCAGGTTTCACAATGAGCTCACCCGAAACCCTGGCTGATTGTGACCTACACCCATTTTCACACGTTGGCTCATGTGATTAGGTAGAGGATCATCAGGGGGTCCTTTGTCCCTCTTGGTGGGACACTCCCATAGGGCTTAAATCTGGGACTCTCCACCATTTGACCCTTAGAACTGAAGAAGCTTCTCGGATGAGAGGTGAAACGTCTTCAAGCAATTATTATTATCAGGATGTCCTAAAAACTCCCTGAAAAGTCTCCAGTTAATCCAAAATGCTGCAGCAAGAGTCCTGACAGGGACTAGAAAGAGAGAGCAGATTTCTCCTGTTTTGGCTTCCCTTCATTGGCTTCCTGTTAAATCCAGAATTGAATTCAAAATCCTGCTCCTCACATACAAGGTCTTAAATAATCAGGCCCCATCTTATCTTAATGACCTTGTAGTACCATATCACCCTATTAGAGCACTTCGCTCTCACACTGCAGGCCTACTTGTTGTTCCTAGAGTATTTAAAAGTAGAATGGGAGGCAGAGCCTTCAGTTTTCAGGCCCCTCTTCTGTGGAACCAGCTTCCAGTTTGGATTCAGGAGACAGACACTATCTCTACTTTCAAGATTAGGCTTCAAACTTTCCTTTTGCTAAAGCATATAGTTAGGGCTGGACCAGGTGACCCTGAATCCTCTCTTAGTTATGCTGCAATAGACGTAGGCTGCCGGGATTCCCATGATGCATTGAGTTTTTCCTTTCCAGTCACCTTTCTCACTCACTATGTGCTAATAGACCTCTCTGCATCGAATCATATCTGTTATTAATCTCTGTCTCTCTTCCACAGCATGTCTTTATCCTGTCTTCCTTCTCTTACCCCAATCGGTCGCAGCAGATGGCCCCGCCCCTCCCTGAGCCTGGTTCTGTCGGAGGTTTCTTCCTGTTAAAAGGGAGTTTTTCCTTCCCACTGTCACCAAAGTGCTTGCTCATAGGGGGTCATATGATTGTTGGGTTTTTCTCTGTAACTATGAAGCGCCTTGAGGCAACTTTTGTTGTGATTTGGCGCTATATAAATAAAATTGAATTGAATTGAATTCAAGCAATCAAGCAAAGAAGTCCAGACACTTTTCTTTCCAAGCAACTTAGACTACGATGACCTGGTAACTGAGAACCTTCACAGACAACCTGCCATTGTCCCACCTCAGACTCAAATAAGAAGCCATGGGTGACTAAGGACAAAGCTCTCCTCAATGACAAGAAGAAGGCCTTCAGAGTAGGCAATAAAGAGGAGGCGAGAATGGTTCAGGCATTATTGAAGGGCAAGATCAGACAATTAAGGACAACTACAGGAGAAAGCTGGAGTAGAAACTCCAGCAGAACAGCATGAGAGAGGTGTGGAGTTGCATGAAGACAATCACTGGATTTAGGCCATCCAGCAGCAGGGGAGTCATCTACCTGCTCAATCGTGTCTACGGCCATCTGGAGCACTGTGATTGTCATGTTTTTCATCTTTTCCAGTGCATTCAACACCATCAGGCCAACTCTTAGGTGATAAGCTAACAGCGATGCAGGTGGATGTGTCCCTTGTGTCCTGGATTGTTGATTACCTAACAGGAAGACCACAATATGTGTGTCTTAAACACTGTGTGTCTGACAAGGTGATCAGCAACACTGGGGCACCACAAGGGACTGTCCTCTCGCCTTTCCTCTTCACCCTCTACACCACAGACTTCAGCCACCGCACAGAGACCTGCCATCTTCAGAGGTTTTCTGATAACTCTGTGGTGGTTGGATGCATCAGTGAGGGTGCTGAGAGGGAGGCAAAGGTGGTGTGAGCAGAATCATCTGCAGCTCAACATGACTAAGACCAAAGAATTGATTGTGGACTTAAGGGGGACTTTAGGAAACCTTTGACCCCTGTTTCAATCCAGGAGGTCGATGTGGACTTTCTACACATAGACAATAAATTGGACTGGGCCAAAAACCCTGCTTTACTGTACAGGAAGGACCAGAGTCGTCTCTATTTTCGGAGGCGGCTCTTTCAACATCTCCGGACAATGCTCAGGATTTTCTATGACTCTGTTGTGGCCAGTCCCAGTCTCTATGCTGTTGCATGCTGAGGCAGCAGGTTGAGGGTCGCAGATGCCAACAGACTCCATAAACTGATCAACAAGGCCAGTAATGTTGTGGAGCTGAACTCCCTTAAGGTGGTGTCAGAGAGGCGGATGTTGTCCAAGATAAGGACAATGCTGGACAACACCTCCCACCCACTCCATGGCGTTCTGGTCAGTCACAGGAGCATGCACAATGAGAGACTGAGATTACCCATAGTGCACCACTGAATGACACAGGAAATCATTCCTGCCTGTGTCCATCTTCCTGTACAGCTCCTCCATCTAATGCACAGTACACACTGCAAATGTTACACCCGTTTGCTCATGATCTACAGTAAAATAACAAAGTTTTACAGGTTACAGTAAAATGTCAATCATATATATTTCACCTCTGTAATATTTTGGATATTTATCATTGAGCTATTTGTATATATTAGAGGTATTTCCTATATTTTGTAAACTTTGTTATATATTGTATTATTTAATTAGTTCAGTCTATTACTGTTATTGTCTTGGAGCAACTATAGCCCACATAATGATCTTAGGGATCAGTAAAGTATTCTGATTCTGTCTGCTAGGCTTCATCTGTGAGGTTTCCACTCTACGTAACTCTTACAACTTCTCTTTTCAAGCTCGCTGGTACAGAATTTAAGTCCAGGAATGAACGTGGATTCACACAGGAAGTTTTGCAGTCACTTTTGTACGAGCATGCTTAAACTTTACACACACAGTTGTGGGCATACACATACCCACACATCAGCATGCACAATGTATCTTGGAGCCTAAAGGTTGGGCCTGCCCTGAGGGTTGCAGAGATTATTATGGGTCACAGAATGAGAGAGGGTGAGATGAGCCTCCGATGCTCTAGAAATGGAAAAAATTCCCAGTCTAACAATCCTTAGTCATTTTTGCCTGCAGTTAAATGAATTAGGGTTCCACAGAAGTAGCCTAATGGGCTCAAATGGAGCCTTTTTTCCATATCCATTTGTAGTTATTGTATTCACTTCATGCATACCAAGTAATTCCTTGGGTACAAAAACCTGCTGTTGAGGTAATTTCTGTTTCAAGAATGTCAGGTCTAATAATTCCTTCAAACTAGCCTGCTCAGTGGAGACCTGAGCCACAAAACAGCATGCTGTTTTACATGGTACAGTGCTGTTATAGTGGCTCTCACACTTCACTGTATCTGTTTAAATATAGCTGAAGGCCTTTCTTTCACCTCACATTAGTGTGTGACCTGTATCTGAGTCTGACACCCGATCCGTGGGTCATGCAAGAGTGGGATAAAAGTGATCTTGGCCGTGTGTGTTTTGTGATTGGATCTCAGTATGTCTGCCACTTTTCTTGAACACAGAACATGCATGCCAGATCAGCGCTGCTCTATATTTATTAATCATGTAAAACTGAAGATCAGGTTTTAATAATTTTTCGTTAAGTAGAAACAGCAAGTTGCACCTACTGTGTACTGCCTATGAGAAACCAGCCATTAACCCTTTACAGCCTAAAACATGAAACAATTGTCCAACATATCTCATTTTTGGAAAATGTAGTGTTTATTTAACCTTCTGACAAATTATGATTAAAAAAAACAGGAATTCGCATATATGGACTTTAAATTGTGTTATATATGCTGCAGCCTGCATTATTATTATTTGGGGTTTTTTTTTTTACACGTTATTGTTAAAAAATGCATTGTGCAATTTATTTAACTAGTTTTAAACTGCAGTTTATCTCTTTAGTAATCATTTTAATGTATCAGTACTTATTAATCTGAGTGAGAAACCACATGGTTTCTCACTCAGATTGTGGAGTGGAGGAACTATCTTTTGCTAACTGGCACAGAACAATAAAATGTGAAATATATACGTGGTAAAATCATTGGTCTATGCATTTTTGCTCTGGAAAAAATGTAATACTGACAAAATATGTCTTTAAAAAGATCATTCTACAGTTATCATCACTTACAATTATTGGCAATAACCATTTGGGGACAAACCATTAAGGTTCTGTCCTTTACAAAAAGGACAAATGGCACCCACTGAAATAGTAAAACTCCTTTTCTTATGAAGTTTTAAAAAAGTCTGCTAAAAACTCAAAATAATAAGCAGCACTGTGAATATAGCCGAAACAACTGCTCATTTTTCTTCCTGCTCCTCTGTTAAACTGACAGTTATTGAGCGATAGTTATGAAGCTTGGACTTGCCATATTGCCTAATAAAGCACTATGCAGCAGCGCTTAGTCAGTGGCTTGCCATGGATAATTGTAAACAGTATGTGTTCATTTAGATGCACACTTCATTAATCTGACTCCAGCATTAAAGTGATGCACACATGCTGTCATTAAGAGGCAAATATGAATGCACAAATATGCTTGCACAAATATGCTGTTAACACACACACACACACACACACACACACACACACACACACACACACACACACACACACACACACACACACACACACACACACACACACACACACAGCTCTGCTTTCATTTAGCCAAACAGCAAGCTTGTTTGAATGTATTGTACTTCCATTTAATTAAAACCTTATTTAATTATAATGATGGTGGTAACATTTTTTAATGTAGATACATCCACAGTGGATATATGGAGGCAATCCACCTTAAAAGAGATAAAGAAATAATGTTAAAATAATCACCTGAATACCTTTTAATGTAGGCTTTAAGAACAACAGCAACAGTACGGTTTTAATGACTCTGTGGTGTGCCAACTTCATTACTGTTGTTGTTGTATTCTTTTATCAGTTTGACTGGAAAATATATTTAAAGTTTGATGTGAGTTTTCAGCATTTTCAGGGTTAACTTCTCCTGCACACCACCCTGTATTCACCAAACTTCAAATTGCCAACATCTGGGTGACATCTAAGGTTTTCAGTTCAGTTAGTAAGTTCTTTGCATCTTTACATTGTGGTGAGATTAAGGCACGGCGGGACCACAGATCAACATTCAGAGCCATTCTATTTACACTTCTCACCACAAAAACCCCACACACCCGAGTCCCCGTGTTTTAACTCGGCGGGCGTGATTACGGATGCCGTGCAGGTGCGTCCGCCCTCCCTGCACGGCACTGCAGACCACGCCACACCACATACATGTTTCTGATAATCAAACAAATTTTGATTATTAGACAAAGATAACCAATATAAATACAAAATGCTACTTCTAAAGAATTATTTCATTTAATAAGGGCTAAAAAAAACAAACTGGCCCCCTAAATCTAATAACTGGTTGGCAACAACAGCTGTAATCAAGACTTTGCAGAAACTGTTAATGAATCTTTCACATCTCTGTGGAGAACGTTTTTCTCTTTGCAGAACTGTTTTAATTGAGCCACATTGGAGGCTGAACAGCATGAACAGCCTGTTTAAGGTAATGTCAAAGCATATCAGAGTTAAGGTCAGACTTTGACTGGGCGACTCCAAAACCTTCATTTTGTTTTCTTTTTTTTTTTTTTTAGCCATTCAGAGGAGGACTTGCTGGTGTGTTTTGAATCATTGTCCTGCTGCATAACCCAAATGTGCATGATTTTCCAGACATGAACTGATGGCTGGACATTCTCCTTCAGGATTTTATGTTAGAGAACAGAATGGATGGTTCATCAACAGCGAGGCATCCATAGCCTGAAGAACTACACCACCACCACCACCATGTTTGACTGTTGGAATGATGGTTATTTCTTCTTTAATGAAATGCTCTCTTATTTCTTATGCCGTTATAACAGGACTCTTACAGAGCTTTCCAAATCTTCCAAAAGGTAAACTTTTGTCTCGCAGGTCCACAGAATATTTTCCTAAAAGTTTTTTGGAAAATGTGAAACATAACTTTGTGTTCTTTCTGGTCAGCAGTAGTTTTGAAACTTTTCAAAAGATGCCATTTTTGCCCAGTCTCGTTATTATTGTTTGATGATGAACACTAACCTTAACTAATACCCGAGGCCTGCATTTCTTTGGATGTTGTTCTGGGTTCTTTTGTGATCAGTTGATGTGCTCTTGGAAAATTTTGGTAGGCCTACTCGTACCAACTTCTGGGAACTTCTCCATCTGTGGATGGCTGAAGCCTTAGAAATGGCTTTATAACCCTTTGTAGAAGTCAATGACTTTGCTTCTCATTGTGGAATGATGTGTTTCTTTTTGAGACCTTTAAGCCAACTTCAATGTTGTGAGACACATAATAATTCCTGCCAGAAAAATGTGGCCGTAATCAAGTGCAGCTAGTGAAATTTATGACTAATCAATTAATTCATAATTTAACAAGGGGGGAAATTACTTTTTCCACGTAGGCCCATGTGGGTATTTTTTTTGCTGCATTTTGTATTTATTCCAGTTATCTTGTGACAAATATGCAACAAATAAGAAAAAAGAAACCAGGATTATCAATCTGTCTGAGAATGACTGCAGTCAATATTAAAGCACAGAAAGTAAATGGAGTCACTGGGCCACCACCAATTTTTCGTAGTCACTCCGTCACACTATTTTTACTCCGGTGTGACTGAGCCATTAACCATCTTTATGGGGTTGTCACCCGGAGTGGTTTACAGTTAACGGGGGAAACTTGCCAGGAATCAACTAGTGGAATGTCTTGGTTTCTCAATTCCTTTGAGGTCATCATCTGTTTTGTGCCTTAATAGAGCTACTAGCACATGGGCCTGGTACCCATACTGCATATCTATAAACTGCTATAATATGGGTTGAAAAATGACCTCTGACCTCCCAGTGGCGAGGTGTTGTGATAAAACAGGATTCCTCTTCATCATCACACTGAATTACATGAAATAAAGTGGAAGAGCGAGCAGAGGGAGTGAGACAGAGACAAAGAGAAAGACCAATGGGGACGTTAGAGAAAGCAACAATGAGAGCGAGACAAAGTCAGAGTGGGATTATGGAAATGTAATATCCGGCTGATAAATCATAGTGACTGTCAGGTGCTCAGTCATCGGATAATATGACAGACAGAGGGATGATGGCTTCCTCTCCAACCCACTGCTAATTATAGGCAGATATAATGAACCCAGATGTAGAATGAGTATGTGTGTGTGTGTGTGTGTGTGTGTGTGTGTGTGTGTGTGTGTGTGTGTGTGTGTGTGTGTGTGTGTGTGTGTGTGTGTGTGTGTGTGTGTGTGTGTGTGTGTGTGTGTGTGTGTGTGTGTTCAAGAAGATGTGCGAGAATCTCTTTGTTTATGGTTTACTTTTGGTGCATCTGTGTTTCAGTTAAATGAAAAACAAAACGATCTTTGTTGTTGTGTTGATATGTTTATATGATTACTCTACAAACTCCTCACACAGGCTGCAGTTTCACCAAAAATCACTTGACTCTTATCTGTATTTATTGTTATTTGTTTAAATCTGTTTTTCCTCTTTAGTAAATGCCTCTTCTGATTGGATTAGCGTGTTGCTTCCACCTCTTTACTGTTATTTGGCTGTGTAGATATAACACATAATAAAAAGTACAAATTCAGGCTCAAATATATACATACACCCCAACTAATATTAATATTTGGTTAAATGCCATTAAACAAGTTGCATCTCGACCAGATACTTTTGGTAGCCATCAACAAGCTTCAGGTATAATTCTAGCTGGACACTTCACCACTCTTTTTGTCAGAATTGGTAGCCCTCATTTGTTTCCTGGCAGTGGCCTGACTTTTAGGCGTAGCCCACAAATGTTCAATGAGTTTGAGGATGGGGCTTTGGAAAGGCATAGTCTGCTTTATTTATTTCAATTTAATATAATTTATATAACGCCAGAGCACAACAACAGTCGCCTCAAGGCGCTTTGTATAAGGTAAAGACCTTACAATATTACAAAGAAAACAGAAAAAAATCCAACAATCATATGACCCCCTATGAGCAAGCACTTTGGCAACAGTGGGAAGGAAAAACTCCCTTTTAACAGGAAGAAACCTCTGGCAGAACCAGACTCAGGGTTCCGCCATTCCATCTATTCCAAAACTGGCTTTGAAGTGTTTTTGGGACATTGTTACAAAACCCAGTTGTGTCCAAACTGAGTGCTGATTTGAGGTGAACTTGAAAATCTTCAATCTAGTCCTTGTTATTCCTTATTCCATACACTGACACTAGACTAACTGGCTGGAAGTGTTTTGCTGTCAGTCTTCTTAGGTTTGAATTCTCATCTTTACACCTCCTCCTGTTATTGTGGCCTAGTATCTCAATATTTGTCTCATCTGACTTTTCTCTAGAAGACATTTGGCTTGTATATATAGAGAGGCTTATTTCTTAGTCAGGACCGTGAATCAATTCAAGGTGATGTAAAATTCACTTTACTGTATACATCCTTTCATTTGAGGGTGACAGTTTGGGTCTTCTTCCAGACGTTGGTAATTTGGTGACCGAATAACTTTACTTACATACAGTTATTGGATGAGTGCTGTCAAAACAACTACAATAATAAATCAGTGTATGTATGCTTTTGGATGAGAGTAACTCTAAAATGAATTCAAACTTGTACACCCAGTTATTGTTTTTTGAAATGGTTATAGATGTGTGCTATAAATAATTTTGCCCTAGTCTCAGTTATTATCACCGCTGGTAAGGCAGGCCATGTGGAGGTGAGGTAAGGACCTAAACGCAGGCACTGATGTAGATGTGCAGTTTTTTTTTGTGAGGGAAACAGGAGGAACAGAGAAGGGCATACAGAGAAACTAAGAGAAACCTAAACTGAGGAAGCTAACAAAACTGACCTGAAACTATCATAGGGCAGAAACACGAGGAGCCCACACAGACAAACCAGCAACAAGCAGGAGAAAACACAGGGCTTATATACACTGTGGCGTAATCAGGGAAAAGGAGACAGGAGGGAAACACAGCTGGGCGAAATCAGGGCTAACGAGACTAGGGAAGCAAAACCAGATACATTCACATAAGACTTCACCTTCAAAGTAAAACAGGAAATACAACAGGTATGCATAGACACAAGCTTAACACAAAGACATCAGACATAGCAACAGGGAGGGAACCCACGGGCAGACACAAAACAGAGGAAGCACAGAACCAAAACCCTAAGAACTAAAAAGTCTAAACCCAAATACACAGAATACACTAGAACACAAGATTATAATAATAAACACAAAACACTGGGTCAAATGACGCAGGACCATGACAATTATCATGACATTTATGCCCATGTTGAAGAACGCTAAGTTGGAAGGTGAAACTTTTGCTTTGTGATCTATGCTGTAACTCTTACTCAAAAGAATGGCGTCACAAATTCAAGCTCAGCTCTAGAGACAGGGGGAGGTCCTCAGACATCTGGAGGGAGCTGCTTTGTTTTCAGAGAAACTAAAGGGAGGCATCTTAACAATTGTTTTTGTTAGTGATGCTCCCCATGCGCATCAATAAGCCCACAACCCTGTCTCTGGTTCACCATGGTTCCTGCCATGGAGCACTTTTGATAGATACTGACCACTGCAGATCGAGAACACTCCACATAAGCTGAGGGTTTAGGGATGCTTGACAACAGCCACAGTTTAGCCCTGGTCAAACTCTTCAAATCCTTATGTTTGCCCATTTTTCCTGTTTCTAAGACACCATACGATATTCACTTGTTCCCTAATATATCCCACCTGTCAATTGTCATAATGTTACACCTGATCAGTGTCCGAGAGCTTTGTAGAAAAATATTCCAGATAAGATGATATTAATATAAGATTAATGAGAAAATGCAATGAAACCACACTGCAGAATCCAAACGTAGACTATACTGAAAAGTAAGGCAGCAATCTCTTCCCACCAATGGATGACAGCACAGGGTCAGGGTGGGGAATTCAAATTTATTCAAACTTTTGACGTTTTTAAGTGACAGCAGTAGTAAGTTTGGAGGCAGAGGTTCAGAGGATGTTGGATAAGAAGGAAAGCCTCAGAGGAGGAAAAGAGGATAGAATGTTTGAATGCTGATCTTCTTAAAAGTCGTGCTTTCAATCCCTGCCCTGAGGAATTGGGAGTGTTGTTGTTAAACATTTGAGCACTGCTTTGACACGTCCTGGGTATCGCTTTACGAACCACTACACATCACACCAGAGGAAACCAGGGGGTTCAGCATGGGACAAAATCTGCCTTGATCTCGTTCAAGAACTGAGGGCAACAAATTTTGATTAGGAAAGTGCAGATTTCTTGCTTACAAAAGCATAAAAATGTTCTTCATATATTTGATGTTTAGTAGCAAAAATACTATCTGTCTAATTAGAAGCAATTATGTTGTTGGTAAGATACACTCAGACTTAATGAGATATATTGAACACTCGTGCATTGATTAGTGGCAGTTATGGGAGATGAGGACACATTTTCCAACTGAAGAAGAAGACTTGAGTTTGTCTAATTGATATGTGCTCCTGTAGTAAAAACATTATTATGTTTCTGAGCCACAATTTAAATTTTTAAATTAACGCATGATCTGATCAAAATTGTAGTCAACTGAAAATGAGGTTACATGATGATTTGATTTCAACATAAATGCTATTAAAAGTTATCTGCTTTACGAAGATGTGTCTGATTTATAGTAAATATTCAGCTACAGAAAAAAAAGAAACTACAGTCTCTTCCTCTATTTGGCAGATGAGTTCCAAATAGAAAAACTCTACAGTACTTATTTCAGGTTTTCTGCTTTTCAGTGTTTTCTTTGAAAGCGTACTAACAATATTGCCTTGCATAGCAATTTTTCCAACCAGGCACCAGAGATATTGAATGGGAGGGAGGCATTAATGACTGCAGAAGGCAATGAAAGGGGCACAGAAACAAAGTAAAAAAAATCTAGGAGTGAGCTCTATATCGTCCCAAGTTCATGAAATATTAACCACTAATTAAAAGTGCCGAGCTGACTCAAGGCGAATAAAACAGAGAAGGAGAAGCCCTCTGAACCTAGCAGTGTGTATTTCACTTTGAACTGCTCACCCCATTAAATCACTGTCTACCACTGTAACAGAGCAGGGTTGGCTTTATCTTTTACAACTTCACACAGCACAAGTTAACTGTTTAACAGAAACAACACAATAACACAGATTTATTTTAACATGTAAAAAAAATTAATGTTGAGAATGTGTCAGGTTATTGTTTAGCATTTTTAGGGCATGAACTATTATATTAAATACTCTGAATTATTAACTTCTGTAGTTTGGTCAAACCAAGTCTCTGCAGAGAGCTGCAACTTCTGCACTTCTAAGAGCACAATCTTAACAACATGTGTTTTAAGGGGAACCGAGAGATGGCTTGCTAAACGTCTTGAAGATTCATCCTCGGTTTGAAGCTAACATTATAGAAGCCTTTAAAGCAGCTGTGACAGAATAACAGGCCACAGTGCAAAAGTACAGTTGTCTCTGTAACTCTGTTAGTGGGTTTCAAGAGACCCTTGATGTCTCTGCTCAGTTGACATCAGCAACACTCCAGATCCACCATATAAGTGGGTAAGAAACTGCTTCCTTTTGTTGAGTTTCCTTATGGTTTCTCAGAACTTAATTCCTTCCAAATCCAAGTTTTGCTTCAGCTACTGACACAGTTGTGTTCTACATCGGCTAACGGTAAGCTGGCTCCAAACGTCTGCTTCAGAACTGATTTCTGCTTGCCTTCACCTCTGCTGTCTACCATTTGAGACACGGGTTTCCACTCCAGCATCTTCTCCCACAACCTGATCCAACTCACCACCAGGTGTTGATCAGTTGAAAATTTAGCTCCTCCCCTCACTGGAGTGTCCAGGACGTACGGCCACAGATCTGGTTACAGTATTACCAAAACAATTATCAATCTGAGGCTTATGGTGTCCTGGTACGATGGGATCTTGTGAACACCCTTATGACCAAACAAGTTATTTGTTAATAGTAACCTGGTGTTCTATTATTAGATGTCTATGCTAAACACACTTGGGTTGAGATTGGGCATGCTGTCACGGTCCTCCAGTGTTCGGCTTAGAGCTAAGGCCAGGATTAATGTCAGGCAGCCTCAGGGTCTCTGACCTCAGGATGCAAGAAAGCAGCCCTCACATCTACCTGGGAACACCCTAATAGACTCGGCCACGCACTCCAGGAGACTGGTTCTAGAACTGGAGCATTGGATGAACCTGAGTATATCTAGCTGATATCTCTCAGCCTCATACCTTCATTTTATCTCCTTAAGGCCAATCAGATTGGATCCCTAAGGCACTGGAGCCTTATGACTAATGTGGCTGGCTCACTGATGGGCTGACCCATCAGGATGAGCCCTTTCAGGCCTCATTGGGTGAGGCCCAGCCACTAGGAACTAGACAATTAGACCCTCCATCAGGCCTAGATGCAGGGTGGGACTGTGGTCTATCTGCTCTTGCCAAGTCCCAAAAAGGTCATTGTGACGTTTTCAGTGGGAGAAACGTTTCGTCACTCATCCAAGTGACTTCTTCAGTGTCAGCTGACTGCAGGTTTCAACAACCTTATAAACAGTACATCTGCATAATGACTGACACCAGCACCACTGACTAACAGTGAGGTCAGTTTCATGGTCATTAATATGCAAATTGTCATCCTATTCTTACATCCATTCGAATTATAACATGTAAGAGTTATAGTTTCATCAGTCTCATCCACACTTGTTGCTATATTTGTCTGTAAATTCTGTCTGTGGCACAGGCAGATAATATCCTACAAAGCTTTGGAGCTTTGGTTGAGGATGATGAGTTTAACACGGGATCTATTTGAACAACTTTGAAAGCGATTCAGGGGGGAAAAAACTTTTTGAACAACAAAAAATAATTTTCTTACCCTGCACTCCCGGTCTGCCACACATACACATCCAGTCCGCACACTCACTTCATCGTTATTAGCTCTCGACCCCGGCTATAACAATAACCTCAAAACTTTTAAAGGAATGATCAGCATCAGTAGAAACTTCACTCTAAGCACAATTTCTCCCCATAACCTTACTCTCTCTCCCTACTACTCTCCCTCAGGCAAAACATTTTGCTGACCAAGACTTAGGCAGCCATCAAGAGTTACAATTTTCTCTTTATCCACAGTTCACTTTATGACAGATCTGCTCACAACAGTGGCCAATAAACTTCGACATTCTCATTTTGGCTTAGTGCGAAGAGGTCTTAGGTTTGGGAGACATTTTATGTGTCATATCTATTAATGTCGTCTTTGTTTTCAACTTTTGTTACTGCGATGGCTTTTGCACACGCTGTTATGGTATTGTAAGTTCAGCATGCTGCTCTGCTGTTCTCTCTGTTGTCTGCCAGCATGGGGTCGTCTACAACTCTGTGCTTGGCAGAAATTCTGATGAAAAAAAAATACAGTGCGTTTTAAGTGTTTTTGTTTAAGAATAGTGGAGCCAACACCTGTCACTAAGGACCTTTCCAGTGGTTGTTTTTCCAAAGGAATGATGGATTTTCAGAAAATCATAATAATAATTTTAAAAAACGAACACAGAAAACACTGAATATGACTTTCACACTCATGGCAGCCATATCTTCTAATGTATGAAAAGTTACAAACCTTTTTGTCTTTTACCACTTTACAAAACAATTTGCAGGACCTCGTTTGGTGTGAGTAAGTAAGTAAAAGTTTTGACAGAGGAGGTTTGGAACTCTGCAGTTACTGATTCACCAGATGTGAATGAATGAAATCAGTAATAACACTGGTTGTATGAACAATAATAAAGTGGGAAATTTTAAAGTACTAAAGCAACCAAGACTTCAAAATGAAAGAGTTTGAACATTTAAGGTGGGGCGGTTCAAAACATCAAGATGGTGATGGTTATATTTGGCTCACTGCCCATCTTCATTTGGCTATGTCCATCTTTTGTGTACAGTCTGTGGTTTTATATATGTGTTAAATATGTTATTTACATACAATCTGTATTCTTAGATTTTAAATGAATTATTTTGATTCATGTGTTTTTTTTTTGACCATTAGCTGTTAAAACGCTTATTTTACTGACTTTGCATATCAAACATCATATTAATAATAAAGCCAATTAACAGCCATTAGAAAAAATGCAAGTTGTTTCAGTAATGCTCATATGTAACTTTATATTACCCACATAGTTTTATGGTTGCAGCTTTATTATAAGCTCACGGTCTGTGCAGCGTTGTGCATCAGCCTGGATTGAAAAGCGCTATATAAATAAAATTTTGCTTGCTTATCTGCACTTGTGTTCTTTAGCTCTCGCCTGTGCTTACCAGCTCACTTGATTGGATCTTTCTTATCAAACACACCTTGTAAGTTGTATTTAACTTGTCCTCTGAAATATGTGTACACAAGCTGGTACCTTTATCTTACAAATATTTTGTTTTGCAGTCATTTGGACTGACGGATAGACTCTCAGTTTCATACTAACCCGAGCTGGAGAAGTGCTACAATAATGACTCACCTAACATTTTTTAAGGGCTGAATTAATAGAGCTTTTAGTTCTAGAACCAAAATAACTCCTTCCACTATGCAACAGTGTTACATGCTGTGCCTGAAATGTCCCAATTAAATGGCACTGTGCTGGCAAAGTACAGAAAAAGTTATATGAAATCTGCACGTTTTATTAAACTAAAATAATAGCAGTACTGTTAATTTAGTATGAAAAGGCATGTATTTCCAGAAGAATCACAAAGTGTCTCAGGGCAGCGTGTACACAAATATCATCATAGAAGACACACACACACAAAATACATCTACTCGACACATGTAAGGCCTTGAACAACTTTAACAGATTTTTGTTGCTCTTCAGGCAAAATGACAAATAAAACATCGATGATGAAACATGTCAGAAGACACGTGACACGAAGGGAAATCCAGCTCGATCATCTTGTTTACCTCAGGTCCCCAGGGTTGAGTTATGTTTGTCAGCTACTGTGTGATGGACCACAAGCTCTCTGAAAATGATATGTGTGTGTGTGTGTGTGTGTGTGTGTGTGTGTGTGTGTGTGTGTGTGTGTGTGTGTGTGTGTGTAGGTGTGTGTGCATGTGTTAGAGCCAGCTTTCAAGCAAGTTCCTGTAAACTCAGCATAGATCATTTGGAAAGCTGTAGCTCTCTCCAGATTAATGCCGTTAGTTTGCATTAAAATGTCTGAGCTTCTCTCACTCTCCCCCTTAGCTTTCCCATCCACCTCCCTTCTCTCCAATCCCACTCTCTTCTAGCCTCCACCCTTTCTGTCATCCTGCTTGATGAAGTATAGGATGAGGGGATATTTAGGGAGGGAGGAGAGAGTAATGATAGACCCTTTTCTGACAAGCTGAGACTGAGTAAAGAGGACGACAAAGTCAGATGAGAATGAGATGTATTTAGAGAGAAATGAAACAGGAAAGGAGATCAAGAGCACAGACGGGGAATGGAGGGAAAGATTGATACAAACAAAAGGAAGAGGAAAAAGAGAGTGGGAGAAATCTGTGACAAATCCATTATCATTATTATTATTATTATTATTATTATTAAATACTCCACTGAGCATGTGCAAAGTGTCCTGAAAGCAGCAGAAAGACTGTATCTGTAGACATAAGAAAACACAGAGCGTCCACATTTTATAATTCAGAAAGAAATCATTGTTAGCAAATTACTACACAAAACTTACAGACTCTTACAAGTAAGTACATTGATAGTGTGCAGTATACAGTGAACTTCATCGTTTACCAGCTAAGAGTGGACCTCCACTTCTGGTCTTGCAGGGGAACTGAAACCTTGATGAAGAGTACTGTGCAAAAGTCTGTTTGGTATGAACACCAGCCTGAACTCTGTTAGGCAGCTTTTTAAAAAATAATTTCTTTAAGTAGTTTTCAGGAATAGTTCTCCAGGCTTCTTGAAGGACATTCAAAGCTCTTCTTTGGATGTTGGCTGTCATAGTGCCAGGGTTGCTTTTACAACACTGGCAGTGTGTTTGGGATCACAGCCATGCTGAAAAATTAAGCTATTATCATTCAAATGCTTTCTACATGGTGATGCACGGTGAACCCAAATCTGAGGATGCTTTTCTAGGTTCACAACTCCATCAATTTTGAAAACATCCTCAACAGCAGGGAGCAAAATGCAGCTCCAAACCACTACAGAGCCTCCACAGTGTTACTCGCAGGTTATAATTGGTTGTTAATTTTTCTGTTTTGTACATACAACACTGGTTCATCCTGTAAATTTGGGCCGTTTTGATGCTTGAGTGATTCATAGGTCAGTGTTAAGTGGTATCTTTGAAAAGGGATTACTTTGATAGTTTAAACATTTATTCTGCAAACACTAATGTTGATTTGTTGAGCTGCTGATACTACTTTCAAATTTAATGTAGCTGTAAATTCTCTGTTAGTTGGATGGTTGAACTTCTGGTCTCCACTGATCCAAACCTGTAGAAGATTTTTTAAATCATTCAGCAATAAAAGCTTAAAGTTTCTAAAATAATGTCCGTCTAAAAATAATTATTCTGAATGTTGACTGAGTGCTGTGTCTGTACATAAATACTGGATTGTAAGCATTGAACAAACATTAAATCGGACACCTGTATCATTAGGTTCTCTCTAACAATACACTCCTGTCACTCTACTGAGCTTGAGGTTTATAGTTTTAATAAATTAATAAATTAAGTTTATACATCATGTAGATTTATACACACAAATACACGTCATAGATCGTCACAATCTTTAAGAACTGAGGCTGTCCAAGTTCTCAGGCAGCAGATGGATTATTTGGGTGAAACTGCTTGAGCATGGCACAGCTCAGCTGAATGAAGTTCAGCAAATTAGCTCAAAAACCCTCCGTTTCATCGGCATTATTATCAGTCCCACAAGTACTTACATTTTTGTGTCCAGGCATTATTTTGTCAATATCAAGTACTGCTTGACTAGTCAACAGCTACGGTTACTGAGATGGCAGCAAAAAGTAATTTAATATTAGTGCAAGCACTCTTTGAAGTAGCACTTTGTCAGAAAAACAACTGAAGAGCAATGTGAAGTACTAGATGGCAATTTAAGCTAGTCTGATACCAAAAGATGTATGACCGTTTTCTTTTCTTAATAGTGACAATAAAAGCCACCACAAGCAGGAATGTAACTGAAAAACTGATTCTGTCTGTTTTTCCCAGCAAGATCTCTCAAACACTTATTGTTGGATTTACATATAAACCTCATTAAGGTGTGCATATATAAAACTTTGTTTCCCAACCACTCAGCTGGAGCTATTCCTCTGATGTACTTAATCGTAACCCTGTCCATCCTGGTCACACCCAGAGAAAATGTAAACATCTTCAACTCTGTGAGCTCCAGCTCTGCCCCCTTGTTTCTTTGTTAGTGCCACTGTCTCGACACCAAATCTACATCGTAGCACGTCTCGCTAACATCTTGTAATCCTTCCTTTTGACTCTTTATCTTTTCTGCTAACCTTGTGTCACAAATTGCTCCTGACACTCGAGTGTCTGTGTGTGTGTGGGTTTATATGTCGTGTCTGAAAAAAATCAAGACTCTTAGTTTAATGGATCAATTTTTCTTTGCTTCCTTGCTTCGAAGAAAAAAATCATTGTTACATCATTGGGAAAGTTTCACTGTTACTGCGGTTCATCATCGTTTGGAGTCTTTAAACTTATCATTGCTTATGCGTAACTGCTGTGAGTGTTTCAGTAGTTCAAACACTTTTAACCTCCTAAGACCCGAACTCTTTCATGGCAGCATTTTTAATTTCTCTTTGCTATTTGGGCTGATTGGGACCTGATGAATGTAAAAACAAAGAATTACCTGATTTTATTTTATTTTTTGCCTGGTTTTTTTGTTTCTGAGAAAAATGAGAGCCACATATGAGGACATTTGTTTTAAGTTTTGATAGAGCAGTTGCAGCATAATGTCCTCGTAAGTGGATATCAGGCCCTTGTAGAGCAAAATTTTGTATTGTGGTCTAGACAACCCAAAATGTGATGTCCACCAGGTCCTAGGAGGCTAAGTGTCACACCACTGTCCAAAGTCATATTAAACCTTGTTGCTTTATATTAGAGTTTCAGCATTGAGGTCTTCACTAGGTGAAAAAAAACTGGCTGTGTTCAGTTTAATAGCCTACAGGTATGCTTTCAGTCTTTTATTTATCAGACTTTGCATTTGAGATTCTCAACACTGAAATCAACTCTTGAGAGTTGATTGTGTCAATGATTGTGAAAGAAAAGAAAATGAAGTTAGACTCAGCATTATAATCATTATAAGGTCACATAGGCCTGCAAAATTTGGTGGTATTTATTTTTTCCTGTCAGTTGGGAGAACAGTCCTTATAACATTTATATTTGTAAAGTGAAAAGAAAGTTAAATAATAAAACATTAATTATGCATATTAGCATAATGAATATTAATGAAGATGTAAAATACATGCAAGACGTATCCACTCTACAATACAGCCCATGACCCAAGAAGTACTATGATGTATTTATGATGTAAGATTGATTTGTTTGTTTTTACCAAGAATTATGAAATTGCACACTACTTAAAATTACTTACGGTATAATTATCATTTCCTGTAAAAACCTGACTTTATTCTCGTGTAATTACCCCCTTAGTCGCAAGCCGTATTATAAAATGGCACCAAATAAGAACAATTTGGTGGTATTGAAAACTGTAAAAATCATGAAAGAGATTTGGCTTATTGGAGGGGTAATATTCCAGTTTGTCAAAGCTAACACATCTGAAAATGTTGCCTCTGAAAAAACCCACAACAATTAATTTACAGAAATAATTTTTAAAAAGAGACATTTTATGTTAAATAATGAATTCAAAACTTTTCTTCTGCTTTTGTTCCTTTTCTCTTTCTTTCATTCATCTTTTTGACTTAAGGGAACTTGGTTTGAAGTACTTTGCCCAGGTTGCCCATTAAGTGTCTATGATTTCACTGGGAGTTCAGCTGAGGTGAGGTCTCCTCTGACTATGACTCTGACAGAGCTGTGCCAGTCTGAAAAAGCTGAAAAGAGGGCTGGTTAGAGGACGTATGAGGAAAATGAAAAAGAAAATCACTCAGTGCAATCAAAGTGCTTCATCACTGTAATTTCTTCCATAATTAACACACTAAATGTCCTAAAACATGCCACCTTGTTTCAGAAACAAGTCTGGATAAGATTTTAATACTCAAGATCTGAATTCACAATAAAAGAGAGGAGGATGAATTGAAAGGTATGGAATGACAGAAATCAAATGAACTTCTCTGCAAACACGTCTAAACTCATTGGAGGTCTTGAGAAAGTGAAAGTGCAAGAGAGCAAGAAGGTGATTAAAGAGACAGACGGACCTGACTGTCCTTTCCAGCAGAATGAACAGCACTTTGTCTGTCAACAAAACATGGCCATTAACTGACTTTAATGATGCTTGCAGACACACACACCTCCACGTATGCATACACAATGGAAAAATAATCATGCACACACACACACACACACACACACACACACACACACACACACACACACACACACACACACGTATATACACTCGTACAAGAGGTTTTGCAAATTTGATACAGCTTGGATATTGATTCTGTCTGCAATGATTGTTATTAAATCATAATATTAAATTGAGGTTTTATTGCATATTTTACCGCATTATGTAGAGTTATTATATCATGACTTTCTTCACACCATGCAGAGTCTCAGATCACATTTAAACCATGTCTGCAGCTGGTCTGAAATGTGATTAAAGTTGAAGATCTAAAAATGCGCTGCAGTGCAATCAATCAGATTTCAGCTACTTACTCTCCAACAAGAATCATGCTTTAAATGAGGTGTAATTAGGACGACCAGATCTTAAGAAATAAAGGTGGGGCAAATATTTTTGTGCAGAACATTGTGGGACTGGTTACTAATGATGAGAAATAGTTTGTGTTTCTTTTTTAAAGGTATGTAGCTATAATGAAATTTCAAACTATATATGTTACAAGTTTGACGTTTAGCATGCGATTGACAAATGCATCTCATATTATTGTAACTTTTCCATCTCGCTCACTAAGGGAATCCACTAAGAATAAAACGAAGCTAAAGTTTGCTCTCCTGAACATCTGCAGTATCATTTTCCTATACTCACATTGTTGTGCTCTTTTATCTTAACCATTATTTTAATATTTTCTCGAGTATTAATTTCTTTAGTTTAAGTGTGGAAGGCTCTGAATCCAACGGTATTACCTCACATGTCTCTTCCTTCTTCATTTCACGAACACGGGTGTACGCCCTAACAGAAGTTAGGAGGCGGTGCACATATAGCTGAAAAAGAAGGGCGGTCTGTCACGTGTTCCCTTTGGTGGGTGTCAGGTGGAGGCCAACAGTTGGTTGTCTCTCGCTGGAGTGTGTGTACATTAGTTTTTTAGGTGCTTGGTGCTGATAAACCTGCCCACCTGGTCCTCAGGAGAAACTTAAGAGTTCCACTGCCAGAACGTCAGTGATTGAAGTGAGTTTGGAAAGTGAATTTCACTTCATGTGGAATATTTGTGAAGTGATGAATGAAGCTTTAGCCCAACATCAAGGTAAAATGCCATTGTTACTGGCAGGGGGTTGCAGTGAAGGCTAACCTTAACTGCTCAAACTTAAAAGCCATTACAGTTTACTGCTACCTGGAGGCTGAGTGAAAACTCAGAGTGAGACACAACTGCTAACCACTGTCTAGTAGTTGGAGGGTAGACGACAGAGCATTGCTGCCTCAAGTTTGAATTCATTCTTGGACCCAACACCAGCGCGTAAAGTAACCCTGCTCTCCAGACGGCGTCTCAGTGATTCCTCCTGTGGTTTTTAAGAGTGTCACCTGCCTACACTGCCCCTGTATTCATTCATTATGTCTCCAGAGACTGAGGTGTTGTTTCTTCTGTCTTTTTCTTTTGAACTGTGAACTCTAGACTTGACTGGTCTTCTCTGCAGGTAATACTGGCCAGTTTAAAGGAAGCACTCACCTGTTAACTTAAAATTTCACCTTCAGAAAGATACTGTGTGTATCACAACCATCCATGCATGTAATGGGGCTCATTGCCCCTCCACATAGATCAGCACATCCCAGGTTAGTTCATTACATATTCTTCTCTTTTGCAAAACTGGAAAATAACTCAGCTTCACCCGATTATAAATGCTGTACTGCAGCTGTCGCAGTTAGAAATTACATTATCATTTATCAGAGCTGCCAAAGATGGGAGAAGTAGAACAACAGAAGAAGATGAATTGTTTTTTTCAAGGGTAATGACTGCTCTGCAAATAAAATTTGATAAACTGGAAAAAATTTAATGAAGTACCCTCACAGATTTGCCACCATATTGTGATGGAGGGCTGAGAATTTTTCAGTGTTTCATGGAGTTTTGGGACACTGCCTGTGAAGTCGCAGACTCGGGTGCTGGTTCCTATCTTCAAATCTGGGAACTTGAAGTGCGCTACAGTTTTTCAGATATCGTATTGCTCATCCAACCTGGGAAGAGTTATTGTAGGATGCAGAAGGGAAGATTTCAACCAGTTGTTGAACACTTTACCTTTCCTTTTGGAGAAGGCTTACAAATGGATCCTCTTGGCCATCCTTTCATGGGTACTGCAGGAGGACAGGGCATTGTTCTGGTATATTTTATTAAGAAATGTGTCTCCTGGCAGATCGTCGAGTACATTTCTAGTGGTTTTTGGACTCATAGAGGACCCATTAAGGTGTAGCTAAGGTGAGGAGGATGTTCATTTTTAGAACCTCAAAATTGCATCCCTGCTTTTGGCTGATTACATATTCTTGTTGTATTGATTTAAATGTAACATTCAGCAAGAACTGGAGTTATCGCTGAGATGAGGGCGATTGTTGGGGTGATTACACTAGTGACTGGACTGCTGGGATGAGAGTCAGTATTTGATGCCATAGTGAACAGTGTGTTGTATCAGAGCATTGTGGTAAAGAGAGAGCCTGAAGGTAAAGCTTTTGATATAGGAATCAATCTGTAACCAAACCCACACTGCCAATCGTGAGGTCTGCGTAAGGATTGAAAGAAGCTTGGACTTCGATGCCAAAATGACTGCTCCATAGGGGGATTTGGATAGTGTTAGTGTGAGGAGCATATGGTGAGAAATGGGAGGAACATACAGAGACATTTAGGCATCTGATCAAGATTCCTCCTGAGAGCCTTCCCATGGAGGTTTGTCAAGACACATCCACCAGGGAGGAGACCCCAAAGGTCAGAGCTCTTTGGAGAGGTTAACAAATATAGGAAGGAATTTTCACTCTGATAACTGCTACAGCCAACATCAGTGCAGTGCAAAATATGCATGCATACATGCTGTAGATCCATGTTTGAGTACAGTTTAGGCAAGAAAAACACATATGCACAGAGACACGAGCCGTTTGAGTGATCTGGCAAAGTAGAAAACCTCTCAGAACTATAAGTGTTACTCAGCAGGTTTGCTTTGCTGACAACATCAAGTCGACATCCTGCCATCAGACACCAGTGGGAGCAATATTTTATTCTTGCAAAGTTCTAAAGCTGTTTTTATCATATTGACTGAAGCACCTGGCAGCACTCTTTGGTGCATATTTGGATTGTGATCCATTGACTGTGCTCATAGCGTTTGATTTAAATCGTTATCAAAACCTGTAACTTTTAACCCCTGAATTGTTTTTTAATTCCTTTAACCGGGTTCATCATTTTATTGTCACCTGACCATTTATGTAACTAAAACACTAAAAGGTGGTTCATGATACACGGATGTCCATTAGTAACAAACAGTATATACTGCACATGTCACAGCCCTTTTTGTCTGTTTGTATTTGATGGATGAAGTTTTTACACAGTTGAAGTCATTTTCCATTACGAGTTTGGGTTATTTTCACTCCATCTGTGTCTCTTCCCTCCTGTCTTGACTGGACCAGTCGTTCATCCTATTTTCCAGAGAGTCAGTGAACAGGAACGACTGGAGAGAAATACTGCTGTGCTCAATGCATCTTCCATCCTGCCAGCATCGCCATCCTCCAGTCCCTGTCTCCCCTTTCACCTCTTCTTCTATTAGTCACTAACTTCCCTCTGTTCCTTTTTGTTTCAAACACCCTCCGTGACTCTTTGCTCTCCTGTCATCATTTCTACTGAAAAGATTTCTTCTTCTGGCCCTTCTCTCAAAATTTTTTCTCTTGGTATTTTTTTTCTATTTCCTTGTTTTCATCTCTACTTATCGTCCATCTTTGCCCTCCAGCTGCTTTTGTCCTTCATTTGGGTATCTCGTCTTTGGTTTGTGTGTAAAATTTTGCCTGTCAAAGGTAGAACAACAGTCTCGCTAACATTTGGCTAATGTGAGAAGAACATTTGTCCATCTGTCCTGTCTTCCTCCTCTAGGCTGTTGCACATGGACACCTTCTCATAACACACACTGAGACAAAATAATCACACAGCAGAAAAACTGGAACCAGTCTTGTCAGCAGTATAGTGGTATTATTCTTTCCCATAGCAAAAAAACAACCATGATGAGTTGCATAATAACACTTTGGCAGGAGCATGAAAAATAACAGCTGATAGCCTTCTCCTAAGTCTCAGCTTGGCTAATTTCAGTCACTGACCATTGACCATTTTTGTGAGGTCAGAGCTCTTTGAACTATTTTTAATGGGGTTATTCAAATAATGAGGCTTACTGTGAGATTATGATTCATCTATCTGTCTCATAGCTGAGTACAGTGAACTCACTGTCATGTTCAAAACCAGTTTAAGACTTTTTGAGCTTCGTCTCTAGAATGCACCAATTTTCTGATGGTTGCTTCTAGCTGGGTAATATACCATGTCACAAAGTGATGTACATGGTCAGCAATAACAAGGGCCATTTCTCAATTCTCAAGTACGCGAGTACCTACTCGCATTCTCGGTGAGTACGTACCCGCCGAGAACGCGAGCACGGACTCGTGATATGTACAATTGGAACACCTGCGTACGTGATGATGTCACAGGTCCGGAGTTTGTACTGCCGTCCCCTCTTAATTTAACTATTTAACGATAAAACGGGCGGATCGAGAACACATCCGGGACTTTTTCGCGTTCTCAGCGTGATGCGTACTTCGAATTGGAACAGTACTTGGTCTCCGACTGATGACGTATAACGAGTACACGAGAACGCAAGTACGCACAAGTACACATATTGATAAACGCCCAAGGTGTATAGGTTCAAGCAGTGCGTGGCATTTAACAAATGCTGAGCTGGGAACCAAAGAAAATACCCTACACACAATGACAGAACCATCCTGAACCACGGATCAAGGCAGGATGGATTCCTCATTTAATGGTATTTACAGCAAATTCTGAACATCCCATCCAGATACTGCAACAAAGACCAGGCAACAGTTTTCCAATCATTTATTTTCCACTTTTGGTGAGCCTGTGAAATCTGTAGCCTCAGCTCAGCATCCTGTTCTTAGCTCACAGAGTGGCACCTGGTGAGGTCTTCTGCTAGTGTAGCCCATCTGCTGCTCTGCTCCAGTAATCGATTATTTGAGTTACTGCTGCCTTCCTGTCAGCTTGAAGCAGTCTAACCATTCTCCTCTGACGTCTGGCATAAACATTTTTACCCAGAAAAACTGTCACTCATTGGATATTTTCTAGTTTTCAGACCATTCTCTGCAAACCTTAGAGATGATGAAGGAAGAAAATCCCAGATCGGCAGTTTCAAAAATACTAATTTGGCCACATTCAAAGCTAATTAAACCACCTTTATTCCTCATTCTGTTGGTTTGAACTTCAGCAGGTTTCCTTGACCATGTTTAGGATGAACAGGTGTACCCAGTGCGTAGCTTAAATAAACGATTTTTGGAAAAAAAACCCAAATTGTCCTTTTTCATGTAACAACTAAATTATTACAGCAGCGAGTACTTTTCCATCTTTCTTTTTCCTTTTTTTCCTTCTGCCATCCTTACATCACTTTTCCTCTGCTGTCCAACCCAGCTCTCTCCCCTCCTAACCCACCTCCTCCACCCTTCTTTCTATTAATGATCTGTCAGAGCAGATTGCCCATAAAACAAAGCAGGGCGTTAAGGAGGTCATAACCATGGTGGTGCCCTCAGCACTTCTCACTTGATATTAATATGATTGGAGACATATTTCAGTGGACAGACACACACACACATACATCAGTGTTATCTCAGCAAACAGCAAGTGACTGAAGGGTTATGATCGTGCAGAGGGTAGGGACTTGTGCGACTCCTTTTTCTAGTGAATGAATGTGAAAAGGCAGCAAAGCTGTGGTCATTTTATAAATATGCGTTCACTGGTACAGTCACAAAACATCTGGTGTGATGCAGAAATTAAACAAAACTATAGATATGACATCACATGGTGCCAACAACTCGTATTAATGCTCACCTCTTTAGTAAAATCAAGTGTCGCTGTGCAGCATCTCTCACTGACTCTTCAGTAAAATGTTGCAACATTCTTCTTTCATATTAAATTCCCTCTATGAACTCTGGCAGGGAGCCACAGGGCTGTGTGCTGAATTATGGAAACTGTATCTAAAATGAAGGTCAGGAAAGGTGTGTTTGTGAGGTTTGATTTGAAGAATGAATGCAAGACATACGGGCTCTGACCTTTTGCAGGTTTTACCCTTTTGCAGAGTATTGTAAATTAACAGGGAATTGGCTTGTGGAAACATTGCTGGCGTTTGTGAGGAGCACCTGCTCTGTGTTAAAATAAGAGAGCGAAAAGGGAAGTTGAATTGGTAAAAAAAAAAAAAAAAGATAAATAAACGTGAAGGCTTACACCTACAGGCAGGAGCCAGAGGTTGATTGATCAGGAGGCTTGCTAAAAGTAAACTTTCCTCATCAATAATGACTTTTTTTTTTCCGCAATTCATTATTCTTTGCCCAGAATCTCCTATTTCATTTCTTTTTAGATTTGTTGAGGGAAACACGGGTGCTTACCTGGAGGAGATTTGATTTTAAAGAGATATGATTTTGACAGAAGTCAATATCATCTGTCTTTAATGCTCATGGACATATTGATTTTCTTTCTGTTTTGCTTTTTGGAAACACACCCCAGGTGACTCAGATAGCTTAGTGTTGAGTACACAACACAGACTTCAAACCCTGCAAAGTTACAATATTGTGCAAAAATCTTAAACCATCCCATTGAATTAATTCTTGCCTTCAAAGAGCCCGACTCCAGCAGCTCTTCAGACTGTCAAAGATTGTCTTTGGGCATTGGCTGCTTTTTCACTGCAGCCAGTTAAATGAAAGGATGGCTGTGAAGAAGCCATTCTACTTTCTTATAGAAGAATCGCAGTATACTAAATATTCCTATACCAATGATATACTCAATATTGACTTTTAAGCTCATTGGAATGACACAAATTAGATTTTTACCTAATTGCTGCACATATTTACCATTTTTCAAAATATAAAGAAAAAAAATTGGTGTCTCAAGACTTTTGCACAGTTGTATGATTGATTTGGTATTTAAACTACAAGTGGACGATGCTGACACTGGACATGTCTGTGGTGACAGGAATCTGGACACCAGAAAGCATCCTGATGTAAATTAAGCTTTTGTGCTCACTTCATGGAAGCACTTGAAGCACGATGGGATCAAAACCCAGAAGAGGAAAAATCAAACAGGCTAAAACTTTTCCAGCCAAGGCTTCACGCTGTGTTCGACTCTGTCTTACAATGATTAAAAATGAAGCTGCACTGACAAGATTACGTTCATATCCTGGAGATCTCTTTACTTCACAGTGAAAAAATGTTTCCATACAAGGATTTTGTTGGACATTACAAGGATTAAATAAAAAGTTACTTTTAACATCCTCACTTCTGGCAAACGATTAATGTCCCAGAGATCAACTTTAGAAAATTACAGCTTGGACCCCAGAAGATTTTCTCCCGAGAAGATAATCAGACAGAATAGGATCGTAATTATTAAAGTTGTGCTTTCTCCTCTGACATCACAGGATTTCTGCACACGCTCAGATAAAAAAGTATGCCAGGAGACTAGAGCCTCTTAAGAGCCACGGAGTAAAACAAAGAGACAAAACACCTTTTTCCTGTAACACAGTGATGTTTTCTCCAAAGATGTTTCAGTATATGACAGAGAAAAACAAAGACAGAAAGATATAGACCCAATATTTCTTTACCGCTCTGTCTGAAGTGTTATTGTGGCTCATCAACATTTCTCATTTACTAAGCCTGAACAGCCTCACGTTACATACACTGAGTCTGATTTGAACTCAAAGAGTAACCAGAGTAACCAGAGACCGCAGAAAGAAAATGTTGATCTTCTGGATCTTGTGGAAAAAAAGCACAGATTCTGTTTATAACCAAGAAAATTGCCGTGACTTAAGAGAGAGCCCAGAGGTGGAAACAGGAAAAAGGCTCAGTGCTGCTAAATAACACATGAACCTGACCAACCTGACAGTGAAATACACATATAATGTTTTCAGAAATGTCTGGAGTCTTTACTTTATTTACTGAGCTCCTTTTTTATTGTAAATCGAAACAGTTAGTTTGCACATGCTTTGTGAATCATATTTTAGAAAAAGCAATAGCTTCACATTTTCCATTTTATTCTGCTGCTTGCTTTTAAAGATGCAGTTCACAGCATAATCAAATCTGCATAATTTCCCTCTGGCCTTTAGTGCTATTTGTCCATCTTTGGTGCTTTAAGTACCGCGGGCCAAATGCCATTACTATTATATTCAAGAGAAAGCATACAATATCAAACGCTTGGCACAAGAGGCAGGAGGGAAATGTCTTAATTTGATTTGATTCAAGTTTTATAAAAAGCCTCACATCAGTGCACATGCCAAACACACACTTTACAGTAATTCCTTAATAGGTTAAAGTGGTAGTAGTATTTTTAAGAACAGTATGACAAAATAAATGTTACCTGAACAGCATGTAGATGAGGGCTGTCAAACATGAAGCTTAGGGGCTAAAATCGGCCCAGCAAAGACTCCAATCGGGCCCTCTGGACAGCTGAATGAACGGGATAGATCATGGATTTTTTACTCTATTTCCTTAAGTTTTACAGCTTTTGCTGCTGATACAGACCTCTCCCATGGGCATTCACTCATTCCCATAGAATATATATGTCGTTTGACCATAATATGGATAAAAAAATTTGGTTACACAAAATCTTAGGAACGGTGGCAAGTTAAATATATGCAAATTTATTTAAAGTAGTCTTCATTTGTTGCGATTTTTATGCTTAGTATAACTATGTCATTGTGCTGTCTGAGCTTGAATTTGGCTCTATAATTCAGTTACAATTTTCTCCACTTTACAAAGCAATTTGCTGCACCTTAGATTGCCAGGGCCACAATTTTTCTCAAATCAAACTCTCTTAACTTTGGAGATTTTCTTTTACACTTATTTAAAAAAACCCGACTGCTGCTGGCAGGTTGAAAGGAAGAGGATTAATACAGCCCACAGCCACATGGCTAAGACTCGTATTTGCATATAGGGGCTAAGCTAGCTTAATAGTGATTGACCTCTTATCATTTTTGCCTCAAATTCTGCCACATAGGCACACACAGAAAACAGCTGTAACAGTGTTTAATGGGTTCTAACACAGAGACTAAAAGGTTGGATCAATACTGTAGAAAGATGGTGAGAAAAGAGAAAAATAGAAGCGTAAGCATCCTTCCTCCTGTCTTATAGCTCCATATCCAACATCCTTTGTCCAGTATTTCCACTGTACCTTCTCTGCAAATGTCCAAACCATCTCAGCCTTGCCTCAAACTTTATCTCCAAATTGCTTAACCTGAGCTGATCTGCTCATTTCTAATCTTTTCCATCCTGGTCAATTAAAATGTTTAACTCTGCCACCTCCAGCTCGGCATTCAGACCTTTTGCTACTGCATTTTGTAAACCTTCCCTTTCACTTTTGCCGCTATCCTTTTGTCCCAAATCGCCCCTAACACCCATCTTTACCCACTTCACCCTGCTCGGACTGTCTGCTGCTTTGGATGGTTGACCCCAAGTATATAAACTCCTCTACCCTCACTACCTCTGATCCTTCCAGGTCCCCTCACATTCACATGTATTCCATCATGCTTCTGTTGACTTTCATTCCACTTCTTTCCATAAGATACCTCCACCTCCCCAAGCTCTGTTCCACCTGCTCTCTCACTAAAGATCACAATGTCATCTGCAAACATCATAGTCAGATTACACTCTTAAATTAAAACTTAAAATAAAACAATTAACTTTTTTCACAATATACTAATTTTGGAGATGCACATAGTCTTATATTCACATTTCTTTTCTAAATGTTGAATTTATGAACAGTGTAGCATGAATAAGAGTCATTTAAACATGATTGACATTGGTGAATGTTTAAAATTAGCAATTTAATCAACAACAACAAAAAATCAGAATTGTAAAAGATGTGTAAATGGCAATTTGATAAAATTGGGTTACATTTGGTTAAAAAGTAAAAGTTGTGATTCGACACAGTTTCCACTTCACATACACTGTCAAAGGTTTGGACACACCTTCTCATTTAATGGCTGTTGGTCCTTTTGGTCCTTTTGCCTTCACTCTGCGCTCCATCTCATCCCAAACCATCTCCACTGGGTTTAGGTCAGGTCACTGTGGAGGCCAGGCCATAAGGCGCAGCACTCCATCACTCTCCTTCTCGGTCACACAGCCTGGAGGTGTGTTTGGGGTCATTGTCCTGTTGAAAAATAAATGATGGGCCAAGTAAACGTAAACCAGATGGGATGGCATGTTGCTACAGGACGCTGTGGTAGCCATGCTGGGTCAGTGTGCCTTCAATTATGAGTAAATCCCCAACAGTGTCACCAGCAAAGCCCCCCCACACCATCACACCTCCTCCATGCTTCATGCTGATTTCTGAGGCTGGTGACTCGGATGAATGTCTCCTCAGCAGCAGAGGTGACTCTTGGGCTTCCTTTCCTGGGGCGTCCTCATGTGAGCCAGTTTCATCGTAGCGCTTGAGGGTTTTTCGACTGGACTTGGGGACACATTCAAAGTTTTAGCAGTTTTCTGGACTGAATGACTGAATCTTAAAGTAATGATGGACTGTCTGTCTGTGAAGGCTCTCGGTCATCCAGGTCATGGAAAGAAAAGTGACTGGACTTCTTTATTCATGAACTTCTCTGTTTCTTGAAGAGAAATCTAAAGAAGAGAAACTTAAAGAAATCCATTTGCTTTTCTTTCCAAGCTCCTGTGATAATGGATTGTCGTTTCTCTTCACTTAGCTGATTGGTTCTTGCCATGGTATGGTTTCTAACATTTGTCAAATAGCTGTCAGCTGTGCACCAAATTATTTGGAAATTTTTTCTTTGCTACATAATTCCATATATCTTGCTTCACTTATCTGAACATTGTAAATGGTCATGAAAATAAAGAAAACCCATTAAATGAGAAACTGTGCACAAACTTGTAACTGGTAGTGTACACAGACTAATACTACTAGTGTACTGTCGCTTTTCAAGTACGTTCAGACTGAAAGGGGCACCCTTCACTGTGTTACAAGATGACTTAACCTTTTACTTTTCAGTTAAATCTCCACTGTGTTTTCACTCTCCATTTACCAAAATGTTTTAATAGGTGGGTCATGAAATGTATCAGTAACTTCTAGTACTAAAAAATGTAGATATTAAAAATGGCAGGGATCTAAAAATGACAAATTTCTTAAAAAAATATATTTATGTAAAGTTTAATTATGTCATCTTGTATGAAATTATAGAATACAATTTATTTTTTCCCAAACTTGTAACTGTATAAAGATACAATAATAATAATAATAATAATAATGATAATAATAATAAACTCACTTGAAATCACCTTTAAATTTGTACAATGGTAAAGCTGTTCTATGTTCTGTGTATCAGATTTACTGAAAACTGGCATCCTTCCTGTCCAGCTCAACTTCAATCGACAGCATCACAGCATGTTTCCTGCTGCTGTTTTCTGGCCAGCAGTGTGAGCCTGAGCTTGTGCTTCTGTTCGGGACAGAGCTTTTTCCAGGCCAACTGTTTTTGTCCATCCAGATGGAATTTGATTGCAAACTTTTTTTTTTCACAAAAGTTGTGAAAAAGCATGCCAGCACCATCTGGAATAAAGTGGAAGTTGCTCCACTTGAGTGGGATCATCCACCTTGAATTAAGCCTTTCAAAAACAATTACCACTGCCGCACCCCAGTAAAAGCTGAAGGGCTCTTACAGAGCGTTGGACACTGAGTGCAGCCCTTCATTACCCACTCGAGCAGTCGATATGTAAGACAAGAGTGAGGTAAGTTAATGGGTGTCCCCTTCATCCTCACTGTAAAACTCTTGGAATCACATAAACAAACTTATGAGTCAGTGAGTGTTTTTGTGTGTGACATTCTGGAGATACATATTATACGATGAAATGTGGTTTTGCAGCTCTCTGTTTGAGTAAATATGCTGTATTTTTGCCTCAGTATAGTTTTCAACCAGTGAACTCACATATATGCTTCATATATACATATATATACTCACCAAATATTACACAATGTTCAAGGAGTTTTTTGGAGGGGGTTATTGCCCATGTATCTAACTTTTACAATTTGCTACTTGTTAAAGGATCAGTTTTTCTTAATATGTGCAATTTCAGTGTATACTGTAACTACTAAGGTACTTGGGTTCGGTTCTAAAAATCTGATCCTAAAAACAACCTTGCTCCTGCTGCCACTGATTAAATATGTCTTTTCACTGCATTTCATGAAGGCATTGGTAGTCTTGCATTAGACTGATTATACAAGAACTGGAGACATCAATCTTTGAATTGATCATCTTGGTACATAGTGGTAAAAGTTAACTGGAAATTGGCCTTGTTTTGCAGGCAAAGGAACTCTACACCTTACACTGAGTCAATCATGAACTTCTCTGTTTACTAAAGTGTTCTAGAGTCAAATTGAAGGCCGTCTGCCCAACAGCTAAAGCTTGGCTGAAAGTGGGCCGGCATCCGAAGCATAGCAGCAAATTTACAACAGAATGGCTGAACAAGAAAAGAATCAAGGTGTTGCAATGGACCAGTCATAGTCCAGAGGCAGGAACTCATCACTTCAACCAGGTTAATAGTATTTATTTTTTTATCCTTCTGTTACACTTTAAAAAATGACAACTAGAGATACTTGAATGCCTCAATGAACTGAGGCAGTGGCAGGTCTAGAAAGTTTTATATGGGGGGCAAAAGAGGGGCAAGAGGTCTTGGCAGGGTGACACATACCTCGTAATGTGATTGTATCATTATCTCTTATAAGAAAACAAAGGGAAGGTGAAACTCTTTTTCATGTGACTGTATTTTCAGTAGCCTGGGTTAACCACAAAAGAGATGCACAATACATCAAAACAGAAAAAGTAAAACAGTGCATGTGTCTCAGAAATGAGTAAGAGTAATTCTCTGATTCAAGGTCATGGTAGCACTTTTTGAATAGGATCGAACAGCATTTCACATTCACTTGGCATCAAAAACAGCTTGTTCCTTTTGACTTGTCGAAAGAAAGTGGTTAACGAAAGTCTTTGCTGTCCTTGACACCAATTTCTGGACCTAAAGGAAGCGTAGTGCATGAAAAAGTCAGGTTCATGAGAAGTCAACCAAAAAGTAAATAGCCAATGGAAAGCAAAAAGCTTTTTGAGCCCACGTGCTTGAGGAAAGTGCCTCTTAGCTGGCACGAAAACCTATGATGGACATAAACCCAAAACCAGAACGTTGGAAAAAACAAACAAGCAATGTTCAGAATTTCTTCTGTCTGAGAGCTAAAGCAGCAGTGATCACAGATGGAGCTGTCTGAAGCCAACTTCATGTGTGCTCCATGTACTGAGAAACACTTTCAAAAAGCTGTCTTTGAAAAATAAATACTGTTAACAGACTTTTAGAATAAGTGAACTGACCCAGCAAGGAGAAGTCAAGCCTGCACACACTGTGTGAATAATGTCCAGAAAACAGTGTGCCCAAGGCTAGCAAGATAAAGACTGAAAGATAATTTATCGGAATCTTTTAATACTTCTTTAATTGTGGTATTCACCGTTTCCCTGGCAACGATTAACAAGAGATTCTTAAGACCATGACCTGCTGACCTCACGGTGGCAAGCTATATGAAAACATGTTTTCAACTTGATGATGTAAAGTAGTAAAATGGATTAGGCTGAATTAAAAAGAAAAGTTGAGAATGCTTATGGATGTTGTTTTTATGAAGTTATTATTACATTATTAAAACATCCAGAGATAATGGACCAGTTTATCTTGTTACCCTGAGAAACCCCCAAATGATAAATAATCATGAAAAAATGGCTTGTTTACCTCTTACGCATGAAGGTGACCCAGCTGAGGTGGTTAGTGATTAAATAAACACTATCAGAATGATCAGTGAAGCTGAAGCTAGGATATTCTTCTTGACTGAGATGGACTGATGTCAGTTGTTTTTATAGTAGAAACACACAGTGCAATATCTTCCCTTACCCTATGATGCCAAATGCATCATTATTAATACACAAGTTTTGCAAAACCTAATTATCATCAGAAAAACCTAAAAAAAAATCACAAATGCTGGATTTAGCAGAATGATACAAATTAAAACTCAAACAAACCTGTAATTAAATATTTTTTATTTGTCAGGTTCAATAGACACTCCAGTTTCAAAGACATCTGAATATTTTGGCAAATATTTAATGTTTCAGGCTTTACAGGCTAACAGAAGTACAGCCTAAAGCTTTGATCAACAGTGTCTACTCCTTAATCTGAGATTTTTCATCTTAAATCATCTGCAGCTGACAAGATACAACCTTTTTTTTTTTTTTACTCATATACACATTCACAGAATAATGATGAATAAAATCTAAATCCTTCTGAAATGTTGTTCTGGTCCTTTATTACCAAGGAAAAGTAAGAGAACCAAATAAAATAAGTCCTAAACACCTGCTGTGGATTTTGCATTATGGAGCTGTGGAGCGCTGTGAGGACAGAGAGGCTGATGTTGCTGGTGAACTTTTGGACTTTTAAGATCGTTTAACTAATCCAGCCTCCTTTGTGACTTTGTCTTCCTGACTGAAGTACAGGTCATCTGCTTCATGTTCAGTGTTGGGGAGTAACGGAATACATGTACCGCCGTTACGTATTCAGAATACAAAATATGAGTAACTGTATTCCGTTACAGTTACCGTTTAAAAAGGTGGTATTCAGAATACAGTTACTTTGTTGAAATAAATGGATTACACCGCGGTACTTCCCTGTTTCATATTGTCGCATGGTCAGGATTGTTTGGGTTTGTTTGACAGCTACGTTCTGTTGTTCCAGGCGGCAGCGTTACGGTTGCCATGGTTACAGGGTGACGCGCTCTCTCTGCGTGTTTCCTGGGTGAGAGAGCGCTTTTGTTGTTGTTGTTGTGCTAAGCTAAAGGCAGAATGCTACAGGCATAGCTCTAAAGCATGTAGCCTGATGGGCAGTGTAGTCCGTGCTGCAGGGAGAATGGACTACCATACCCGTTATGTGTCTGTGAGCGAGGGAGGGAGAGAAAGAAAAGTCCGAGCTGTCACGGAGCAAAAGCGGGAGCTGGAAGCATGTAAATATAATAATAACCACTGCAGCCAAGAAGAGTGCCTGACGAGCCCAGCTGTAAGTAAGCTATTAAGACTCATCTGTACACCGTGTTCGTGTTTTCCTCCGGAAAAATAAGTTCCGTTGGAGCAGCCTTTCAACGCCTCTCTCTGTCTCCCCGCAAGCAAAGTTGACCCAGACAACAAAGTAAAGCTAGTTTTCGGCTACCAGCCCGACACGAACCCAGCGTATTAGCCAGAGGTCCCTTTACTACGTTTCGGAGCCGCGGACCTTCAGTAACAGTAATAAATCACAGCAATAGGACATTCATGTAGTTGTAAACAGCATGATAATATATTAAGTATTCCAAAGTATTCAGAATACGTTACTCTCATTGAGTAACGTAACGGAATACGTTACAGAATACATTTTGGGGCATGTATTCAGTATTCTGTAGTGGAATACATTTTAAAAGTAACCTTCCCAACACTGTTCATGTTAGATCCATTCAGTCAAACTCATATTTTTCTATTTTACAAAGGTGGTAACCAAGCTTGGCAAAAACATAATGCATTCATATATTTATTAAAGGGAATTAGTTATGAAACACTCTCCTGCATGAATCATACATCAGTACAGGCCTAATTTTATGCATGATCCATGATAATGAATATCCAAAGGAAAAAAAAAAACAGAACTGAAAAATTTAACAAACCATGTTACCAGGGGAGCACATGTCTTAAAAGGACTCCCTATCCCCCATGCTTCCCTGTAGTTTGCACCCTGATAAATCATCACTACATATATCCCTGTGTCAACGAACATCCACGAGTACATCAGGAAAATGGCCACGACCGACCACGTGCTCAGTGAACACCTCAGGCACCAGAAACCCAAGGAAGAGGAACAAGAGGAGGAACCATCATGGAATGACAAGCCCCTGCACAGTACATTATATACATACATACATACATATATATATATATATATATATATCTGTACATATGACTCAATGCCCCTGTTAAGGGTTCAGAATTGAGGAGGAATCCAAAGATAACCACTGACCCGGCCTGGTGCAATTAGACGACATTTTAATGAATTACACATGTGGAGTCCAACAGTTCAGTGTTGAACTAACTCACAATAGTCAGAACAAAGACTTTATAGGGTTGGGGGTGATACTGCTCCCCCCCTTCTGTTGCCAAGCAGACTCAATACAGCATACGTCAATCCAAAACCACAAACATTCAGTTAACAACTTTTAACCTAGTTTTTAAAAAAGAACATTGTCTTCGGCTTGAACCCAGGTGCTTCCTGTCACCATCCTGCCCAGGCTTATCTTCTGGAACATCAGGTCCACGTTCTGCACAAACTGTCACTCATGCAGGCACAACTTTGCAGTCGCAAGCAAAACATAATTAAACTCTTACCTATATAAATGAGTCTAATACTGTGTGTGTGTGGGTGTGTGTGTGCTGTCCTTTATTTCACCCTCCACTTCATCGGCTGAACCTTGTAACCTTTCCACCAGACAGAAGGCCAGCACGTACACAACTGAAACTATGTGTGTGTGTATGTGTGTAATAATCTTGACTGATATATAAAATGTATAAAACAAATGTTTCAATCTAATACAACTACTTAAAGCAGGGGTGTCGAAGTCCAGGCCTCGAGGGCCGGTGTCCTGCAGGTTTTAGATAACACCCTGGGTGAACACACCTGAATCAAATGAGTAGTTCATTACCAGGCCTCTGGAGAACTACAAGACATGTTGAGGAGGTAATTTAGCCATTTGAATCAGCTGTGTTGGATCAAGGTCACATCCAAAACCTGCAGGACACCGGCCCTCGAGGCCTGGAGTTCGACACCTGTGACTTAAAGCATAATCAAAGCTTAATCAAAGATTAAAATAACCTGCTCAAAATACTTGCACTCAGACTCTGCTTTCAGTTTCACTTCTGCAAAGCATGCAACTTCCAAAACATGTAACTTCCTGTCTTTACACAGAGTATATTTCCTGTCCCTGCAGCTCCGTCTCTCCCCCGCTGAAGACTTCAGTGTAAAAATATAAAAACATTCAAAAGCCTTTAAAATTATAGATTCAACTCAACAGTTTAAAGTGGTTCTTCCTGGACCTGTAATAAAAGCTTAATTGGGTGCCAATATGTTTAAACATCTAAATGCAATATCAATATTAATAATTAATGGAATAGTAATAATGATCATAAAAATAGCAGCAAATAATAGCAGTAAAATATTCCTACTCTTCACACCCCATACCTGGATCCTGGGATGCCTAGACCCTACATTCTTTAACACTCTACATTTTATGCTTAAATAATATCAATATTTAACAATAAATCAGGAATTAAAAATGTTTCATATCTGTCAGTAACCAACATTTTCCATTTTTACCCCCAAGTCGTCTTAGACATGGATGTTTTCCACCAGACCACTTTACACTTGCTAAAGATGAACGCCAGCTGAGTGTCTATTTAATCTTGAGCAGGTTCTTTAACTTTGACCCATACTGGACTCCTCTCACAATGAGTCAATAATGACAGTAATACTGAAGTGAGTTCTCGAGGATACTCTGAACTTCTACATTGGGAAGTGCTGCTGTTATTGTTGTTGTTAGCTGCTGTTAGCCAGTGATACTGAAACTTTCTTCGGAGTGAATCTAATTAACAAAAAACCTCCCATATGATGTGAGAATGCAATCAATCTGTTTATCACAGGGAAAGTGTGGGGTTTATAACACTCAAGCCTAACATTAGCTGGCATGATAACTCATAACCAGCTGTTGTTGTAACCAGCTCACTGGCAGATGTCCAGAGACTGGAGGATCACATATCCAATCAACTCACAATAAGTAACTGTGACAATATCTGGAGAGAATAAAATGTTATGTTAGAGCCTTGACTTCAGTTGGAGGGATGATGCTTCAGGTGATAAGAAAGATGATTAGGCAGAGATGAGTGCAAAGTGAACAGTGGTAGAGAATGCAGATGAAAAAGAGGAAAAGAAAGAGCTTAAAAAATGTGAACGTAAAAGACTTAAATGGTCATGAGCAGTTTAAAAGAGCTATTTGATATTTAAGTTCATACTAACATAACTTTTCAATAGTTTTTATTTCTAGTTAAATTTAGGTGTTTAAGAAGGTTCATTTTTCCTTTCTATCCTCCTGACTACCAGCAATGCAAATTTGTCCTCTGTAGATGACATTTCTAAACCTGAATATCTTCCATCCACTGCATGCTACAGAATTACCTACTTTTGGTATCTACAGAGGACATTTGGGGCTTTCCAATGATACCAAATATGAAGGGGTGGGGCTTTGGGAACTTTAGTTTTTTCATCAAGGATCATGGCGGCCATCACTCCAAGCACATTTTATGGGAAGAAGAAAAGTAAGTGCATAAAACTTTTTATTGAGCAATTTTTGGCTATAAATGTTGTTAACATATTTTAGATTAGTCTCTTAATAACAAATTAAAAAATAGTATGCCTAATTTTAACTTTATTTTAGTATAGTATTGAAGTATTTAAAAAATGTCCTCCGTAGTGGACATTTGTAGTTATTTCCTCTATTTTGTTCCATTTTTTTCAAATGACCAGAAAGGGAGTCTTTTTCTGAAGCAGAAAAAATTTTATTACGAATTGTTGAGGGAAACTCAGATCTTGAGTTGTCTGATGAAGAAGATCAAGATGCATTGTTTGAGCCAGAAGCAGAGGAAGATGATTCAGGGAGCTCTGAGGATGAAATTCAGGCAGGGCAAGCAGATACCGAGGAGTCAGATCAAGCTGAACAGTGCAGTCGGCGTCCACTGTGGAGCAGGAATTCAAAGTACACCTTGAGTTTATATTTTAAAACAATACCAAATTTTATTTAACAATTGAGACTCATTTAAGTGTTTTCTTCCCTTTTTCAAGATTCAAATTCCAAGTTGATGATCCTGCCATTGTTGAGAACAATGATGCCATGACACGCGAAAACTGGACCCCAATGGATTACTTCAAGCAGTACATCGATGACTCTGTGTTTGAAAGAATGGCCTTGTGCGCAAATCAGCGCGCAATCCTTGAGTCTGGAGCAACACTAAATACCACTCCTGAAGAACTGAAGACATTCTTTGGGATTTCCATTTACATGGGTTGTCTAGGATATCCAAACATTCAAATGTATTGGGCCTCAAACACCAGAGTTCAAGTTGTGGCAGAATCCATGACTAGAAATCGTTTCTACAGGCTCAGAAATTCCATCAAGATCATCAATGACCTTGATGTTTCAGATGATGAAAAAAGAAGTGATCTCTTGTGGAAAATCAGGCCCCTTTTGGCCAAAGTGAGGCAAGGATGTCTGAGTCTACCTAGAACAGAAAAATTGTGCATTGACGAGCAAATGATCCCATTTACTGGTCGCTGCCCAGTGCGCCAGTATGTACCAGGCAAGCCATACCCAACTGGATTGAAGGTGTTTGTCTTAGCCGCACCAACTGGTTTGGTCTTAGACTTTGCGGTCTACCAAGGCAAGACTACCTTCGGAGATACAGGAGGAATGGGTATTGGAGAGCAAGCTGTTCTTCATTTGGCAGAGTCTGTTCCCCAAGGTACCCACCTGTTCTTTGACAGGTTCTTCACAACTATCAACCTCCTTGACACCCTAAAGATGAAAGGGCTGACTGGAACTGGAACCCTCATGAGTAACAGGATTCCAAAGGAGTGCAAGATCATAGGGGATAAGCCCTTCAAGAAGAAAGAAAGAGGGGCATCAGAGATGGTAGTCAGACGAAGTCCTCCTGAACTTGCTGTCATTAAGTGGTTGGACAACAAGCCAGTTGTCATGGCATCCTCTGCCTATGGCATTGAACCTCAGGACACATGCACAAGATGGTCCAAGAAAGACAAAAGATTTGTCCAGGTGCCAAGGCCACTGGCAATTGCTGAGTACAACACCAACATGGGTGGCGTGGACCTTGTTGACTGAATGTTGAGTTTCTACAGGATGGCCTCTCGCACTTGGAAATGGACAGTACGTGCAGTTCTCCACTTTTTTGATCTGGCAATCACCAACTCGTGGCTTCAGTATAGGAGTGACTTGCAGTTTCGGGGAAAGAAACCACTGAAGCTCCTTGACTTCAAGCTGCTCCTTGGTGAAGAGTTGATTACTCAGGCTCAAGGAGGAAGTGCAAATGACAGTGTAGATGACTATACTCCCCCACGTCAAAAGTGGAAACCTCAGCCAAATGAAGCTCTGAGACACTATGGTGCCATCCATCTTCCAGAGATGGTGGATGAAACACATGCATCAAGATGTCGCAGATCCAACTGCACAAGCAAAACATACGTGATGTGCACAAAGTGCAAGGTATTCCTCTGTGTTTCCAAGAAGAGGAATTGCTTTTTGAAGTATCACTCCAAATAAACACAACAGAATTAATCAAAAGTGATGCTGGTCTGTGGATGTTAACCTTGTTCTTAGGTTTACCTCTTTTTTGGGGGGAAGCAACTGTTTGCCATCAAAGTTCCATTTTACATGTTTGCCCTTCCAATGTCCTCTGCAGTGGACATGTGATATCTAACAAATAAAAACTTTTTTTTCTAAAAAAAATGATTTCAGTCTTCTGATTACCTTACAAACATTGGGGGATTTAAAAAAAAAATTGATTGGACAACATTTTTTTTCCTGGTAGTCAGGAGGCTATTCCAGTAAAGTAATTTTGGGGTATAGCGGGTTAACAGATGTGCATAAAAAAATGTTTGCAAGCTTGAATGAAATATCAATAAATATGCATAACAGGATTGAATTAATAAAAATGACGGTATTACCTAAACTGCTTTATTTATTCCTGGCATTGCCTGTCGAGGTGTCCTCCAGGCAATTTATTGAATGGAAAAGAATGTTCAACACAGGCCTAGAATAAAGTATGAGACACTGCAATTACCTAGAAATGAAGGAGGCATGGCTCTTCCATGTCTAGAAAATTATTCTAAGGCTGCTGAGTCCTGATTGCATGGTGTGACTCAACATGTGATGCCAAATGGAAAGAAATGGACCAGGCGGAAGTTCATGTCCCTCTTCCGGCTATTCTTGGGGATAAATCATTATTACAGTCATTTTTAAATAAGGTATCCTACTGCGTAAAAGTACCACTGAGTATCTGGTTTAGGGAACTTAAAGAAAATGTTTGAAAGAGACGAATACTACGGTGGCCAGCACATGATACAGCATTCACCCCTGCAAATATCGACAGTCGGTTTAAAAACTGGTGCAACCTAGGTATCATCGCATACTGGAAAATATCATCTGAGAAAGGTTTAGATTCCAACAAATGTCAGTTAATTACAACTTGGGGAGAGGTGATTTTTTTAGGATTAAAATCTTGTTTTAATAAGGATATTATGTCTAAGGAGAGAAGATCTTTAGTCCAAATCTTTATAAACATATGTAAAGGGAAACCGCTAAAAAAACACATTTCCATGATATACTCAACATTACAAACAGAAAGGAAATTGTCTACCACCTATTAGAGATGGCATGATACCACTTTTTTATGTCCGATACCGATATCATAAATTTGGATATCTGCCGATACCGATATGAATCCGATATTGTGTTTTTTAATCAATAAAACTGTTTTTTTTTTATATCTTGCTGCATTTTGTATAAGTTCATACTCAAGTTTAAATAAACAACAACACTAAAGCTATTCTGTGTGTAAAAAATATACTGCACCCAAAATATTTCATAGTTCAGCAACACTGATCAATCTAATAAACCTTACCTAACTTAAAACCTAACTTAACCCTGCTCCATCCTTCCTATTCTGGTATTTTAAAGAGTACTTAGCAGAAATATTGAGCAACCTAACTAATAGGGTTGCAAACTCCCAGCAAAAAAAAAAAAAAAAAAAAAATAGGAACCACCCACCCTCCACCTCATGATGCTTAATCGATGTAATCAACTTTAATTTGATGCAGGGTGAAAAAAAATGCACAGAAACAAATTATTTTTCAAGAATAATTAAATAGATTCAACATCTTTCTTCAACAGAATTGCAGACTGCACAGATGGTACCTTCCCAAAGGAAAAAGTACTATAGCTTACTAGGGTATATAGACTTAACAGTTACTATATATAGTAATGGACTTCTATACATTTTACATCAGATTAAAACTTTGGGTGTAAGATTCAGATAATTATTTATTAAAAGCTCGACATTTTAAATGAGAATAAGAAAGAAAAGTATGTCTTTGTGCCCCCTTTTCCCTGTTCATGCCCTATCGGCCCCCCTGGCTACACTTTGCTAGATCCGCCCCTGCACAGTTACCAGCCGTCAGCTACGTAGAAAAGGATCCTGGTGTAGAAAGTAATATTAAATACATTCTAACAACAGCTTATCAAGCTTAAACGTGCTGCTGTTGTTCAGCCGCTGGTTTCCTCTTTCTGGCGCGAAGTGGGCCAAAAACAAAGAGAGACGGAACAGAAAAGCCGATCAGCTGATCATTGATCAGTTTCATGATTGAAGTAGCGGCAGGAGAGGGAGAGAGAGGCAGTCGCTCCATATATCGGTTGTTAAGCTTAACGTGGGAACGCTTTACAAACATTCAGAGATGAACTTACACACTTGCTTTACTTCTCTCTGGGATAACTTCCTCGGAGATGAAATGCTGGTTTGGTAGCGAGGCTACAAATACACACAGCCGCTCTATCACGTGAGCACACTGCTGCAACGTGCTACGGTTATGAGCCGAGTTACGCCGTGTTGCAAGTTTTGTGAGATGCTTTTTTTGATATTTAATGGATCGGAGTACATTTTTTATTTTTCACCGATATCCGATCCAGTAATTTAGGTCAGTATCGGACCGATACCGATACGTAATATCGGATCGGTCCATCTCTACCACCTATATTAAATTTAGATGGGAGAAAGAGGCCGGAATAGAGTTATCCGAAGAAGATTGGTCTAATATATGTAAAACTATAGCCACTACTTCTAGCTCCGAACTGTGGAGAGAATTCACTTGGAAAAACACTGAGTTTTTTTAAATTTTTATCACACCTAAGATTAAAGAACACCAAAGCAAAAATGTTGACCAAAGGTAATGTTGGAGGAGATGTGGGTATACTTCGGCAGGCCACTTCCATATCTTTTGGGAATGTCCTAAAATCTCCCCCTACTGGTCAGTTGTGATTGAACACACTAAGCAGATAATTGATTCACAGCTTGAAGGGAGTTGCGGTGTTTTTTACTTAGGTAATATACCAAACAGACTGAAGAAACAGGACAGATACCTGCTACAGATACTACTGGCGGCCAGCAAGAAAGCTATAACATGCAAATGGCTGAATGAGGAGCCACCAACTGTTTCGGACTGGACAAAAATAATAAACGAAATTCAAACTATGGAACAACTAGCCTTCTCTTTGAGACTATCTTCAGAAAAATATGAACAATACTGGTAGAAATGGAAATGTTTTTACAGAGAAATGGCTCTAGACTCCTGTGTTATTTCCTTATAACACTTGTATTTTTTGTGTATATAACTTTCATTTCGTAACCAAATATATATAAATTTTTTCCCCAGATGGTATACTCTTTTTTTCCCTTTCGTTTCCTTTTGTTTGTTTCTTTGTTCTTTTGTTAGCTTTTTTTTTCAGTCCTACCTTTGTTCATGTTTAAATGAACCCCCCCCCCAATAAATATAAAGTTTAAAAAAAAAAGCTTGAATGAAATAAAGCAAGTTTGTAAAAATGAGAGGCCCAGAATTCCTCCTCAATCATGTGAGTCGAACAGAAAATAATTACTTTGAGTTACTTTGCATTATTGAAGGTGAGTAAACACCGTGTTAATATTTTGTACTTAATGTCAAAACCCACTAAGGACCAGATATTTTTTTTCTACTACGTTCTTATGTGAAATCTTAGAACTGAAAGAGGGGAGAAAGGTATTTCTTCATTTTTACCATGACCGTACAGGGGCAGATCCAGAGAAAGTTTCATAGGGTGGCAAAATCAGGGCCATTTCTTTGTACATAAGCAGGTGTTAAATTATATAATATGCATTATATATGGTTAAAATACATCAAATGCAGTAAGATACACATGTTTTATGTAAGCATAGTCTATAATTTTCTTTAGTTCCCATAATTGAACATTTCAGTTACATAAAACATGTCAATTTAGATTTTATGTACTGTATAGCCTATATTATAAATAAGTATGTAAATATTGTTTTGTACTTAAATTTACACAAAATGCCACAAATCTTCGCTGTCATGACCAAATTTTTCACCAAAACATAATTTTTTATGATTTTTGGGTTAACCCTCTGGGGTTCAGGGTATAATTGGCCAGTCTCGACTCCTTGGATTCTACCTTAAAAACTATTTGTCTTGCCTTGTTTGGTATCATTCTTTTCAGCACAACCTCACATGTCTGAATTCAGTTATTTTTTTCATTGACATACTGTAACACAATTGATCAATAATCACGCTGATTGTCATCTGAAAAGTAGGAAAAGGTCTTTTTACTGTAAAAACCACAATGCACTATGCAATTTATTTAGTTTAAAAGTTTATATTCAGTGTTATTTGTACGTAGGCTCAAAGTGTTAAAGCTAGCTTATTTTAATAAACAACATTGTCATATGAAAAATTATCGTGGCACGAGGGGTGGCAAGATATTATTTTAGGGTGGCATATGCCACCCCATGCCACTATAGTAGATCCGCCCCTGGACAGTACCATGACAGTACGTGTGACCGATATTTAGATTTCTCACTCGGCATACGGTACGTTGCAGGTCATCTTTTTAGTCAGGTCATCTAGGATGATGCATTCATTGCTAATGTGTCAGTGACTTTCTTTCTCGGGGGGCAATGCTGCAGAACAAATTTCCTGCAATCTTCATACATCAAAAAGCAGTCAGTAAGTGCCAGTGATCCTGCAGCTTCTCCTCTGCAGCAAAATGTCACTGACCTAATGCATAACGGTTATCTGTCTCTGTTCTGTCCAAGCACAGTGACCTGGGTCGATGTGTACCCTACTTTAGCTAAATTTCAAACACTGAGCGATGAAAGCTACTGTATCTATTTACTATCTAAAAGTTACATTAGGGTTTTTTTTTCAATATAACATCCACCATCCACCCTTAACTCTAACTGAAATCATAAACATTATTCATACTATCGATCAGGTTTACCTGTGCAGCACTGAAAGTTTGTTTCACTGTTCTTGGAGCTTTTACATTTTTGCCTTGATGGCTTAATTTCTGCAGCAGTAGTTTAAAGATGATAATTGTGTGGATGCTGGAGGCATCCACACTATTGAGTTCCTGTTTCTCTTTATTGTGTGGATGCTGGAGGCATCCACACTATTGAGTTCCTGTTTCTCTTTATTCTTTATTATTGTGTGGATGCTGGAGGCATCCACACTATTGAGTTCCTGTTTCTCTTTATTCTTTATTATTATTATTCTTAGGACTTCCGTACACTTTTCGCCGTGGATCTACTTCCACAATTTTCAGCCGATTTTCACCGTTCAAATTTTAAACTATTCTGCTATTTCTGCTAATGATGGCTATATCTTTTGGTATTTTATACTCTTATACTTTTTAAAATATTACGTTTTTTTCCTTTAATTTGTCCCATTGAAATGAATGGGAAACTTCCATAATTCTGCTAAAACTTGCTTGTTTTTGAAACTTAACTACTTTTTCCTACTTTCACGTAGAACAACCATTCAAACTTTAAAATGTTCTCAAATTATTGGGCTATTCAGGAATAAATCAGCTTTTTCAAATCTTTTACCGTTTTACTTTTATGCCTCTTAAAGTTTTGAGTTGCAAAATTGTGATTTTCACAAAATACATGCGTTGTTATGGTTGCTATGCACTTGGCTTCCAGTGTGCCACTGAAGGTTTTGCAGTCTTCTCTTCATGTCCGAACAACTTCTTGCTACTTCTTGCTCAATTTTCACTCAACTTCCACAAATTATACATCAAAACGTAGGTATTTTTGCTGGCTTTCAGAAAATGTCACTATCATGGTTGTGGGATTTATAGAATTTTGTCAAATCTTCTCAGACCAACACAAAGGCTCAAAATCCCCATAGAAAGTCAATGGAGAGCTTGTTCAAAATCACAGCTTGATTTCTGTAATGAGAGGCATATTCGAATCGTCATATCTCCTTAACGAAGCAAAGTTAAGACATAAGGCTTGTCCCAGTATATCTTCAGACACTCCTGACGCTCACAATTCAAGAATTTCTTTCTCACCTATTACCGTTCTGAAATGAGTTAGACTTGTTTGAGGGTAGGAAATTCATCGTTCGCTCAGATTTCTTCAGATTTCAAACTCTGGAAATGAACCACTTTTTTCTCTCGTCATATCTTTTTAATGGATATCAACAGAGACCTGAAAATTTCCATGACTGTTCACCAAAGCCTGCTGTCT